>NW_023340268.1:21827665-21831570 GCF_004916995.1 Morone saxatilis
AAAAAAAAAAAAAAAACAGAAAACGAGAATCTGTTTTTGTCCATATTGGAAAACAGCTCGTTTGCAATTTTGGTTTTTCTCATTTCAAAACAAAAATCCATCAGCCGAAGTACACGGTTCACAAGTTCTCTTTGTCAGAGCATGAGCAGGGCCGTGCAGGCAGACAGTGGGCTACAGAGGGCTGCTTTAAAATGCACAGTCTAGATAACACTAATGACGTTTCCTTTTACCAATCCGCACTGCTGTCACAGCTCTGTTTGCCCTGTCTTAGCTCTTTGTCATGCACACATGCGTGCACAGAACCCATATGGAAGCCGGTATAACAACAAATCCGGTTTCTCCGGTGAGAATGTAGCAACCTCTCAATCCCTGACTCCAGTCAAGGAAACCGGCTCACTGTACGTTACAGAATTCACTGCAGAAAGCTTCACCGACCCGGTTACTTTAATCAACGTGAACGAACACATTGTTTCTTCAGCCCCATTGGAGTTAACATGGCTCTCCATCCAGACACAGACAACAACACTACTACCGACCAATCACATCGCTCTCTCTCTCCGCCGCGGAAATGAACGACCAATCAGCTGTCTGAGTGCTCCCAGCGATAAGCGTCGGAGGACCAATCAGCGCTCTGTCTGGGTCTGCTCGGGGAGACGAGCAGCCACTCAGCGGCCTGTCTGGGCTTCACGGAGCGAGCGCCCGACCAATGAGCCGTCTGTCTGGCTGCACCGAGGGGGTGAGCGTCTGCCGAGGCCCAATCAGCGGCTCAGTGCTGCCTGCCGGTGCCGGGGACTGGTGGTGAGGAGCCGCTGCAACGCGTCAGGACCGGACCGTGAACCCGGAGACGGCACACACCGAGGCGAAAGGAAGACACAGGTGAGTCCGAGGATGTGAGCGAGGCCTGGCTCCGGCGGGAGATGTTTTGAAATGGCAGCGGCGGGATTCACGTCGGCTAGCTGTGGTGTTTTTTTCCTCTTACCGGTGGATACGCTGATAGACAATAGAGCAGGCTTTGCTTTGCTATTTATTGATGCAGGCTGACATGTTGGCGACCAGCAGCCGTCGCCTCGAACTGTTTAATTTCCATTTAAAGGTCCTGAGTCGCGGCACAAATGTTGCTGGATGTCTAAATCCTCCCCGCTCGCTCGTGTTTTGACAATAACCGAGCCGTTAACGGAGATGTTGTGATTCCATTGTGATGGGAACGTTGTGCGGAATGCCTACCAATCCGTTTTCATTGTTTGATCCGGAGTCTCTAGGGGTTAACTCAGACCGGAGAAAGAGCCCAGGGTCCTCCAAATACTTGTTAATGCTCGTTTAAAGAGCACCGGGATGAGAGGGGACGTTAGGAGGGTTTTATCGAGGCAGAGCTGTCGGTGAAGGCGGATTAAAAGGCGCTAGGAGGAGGCCGGGGGTTGCTGATGGCTCTCGGCAATTAGGAAGAAAAATTCGAAATGCATCAGCCATTTACGTAGAGACTCAACTGGCTCCATATGCACCTAAATGGCTGCCTGGCGCCTGACAGCATAACCAACATTTTACTGTAAGGGCAAGGCTTTATTCAGGCCGAGCGGCTGATTGTTTCCCGAGCGGCGGATTAACGGAGGTAGATGTCTAGATGACGTTAGAGACCAAACGGGAATCAATATTTAATGTGTGCTGCCTTATTATTCTGCAGTATACAGGAGCTCATTTCGTGTCTGCTGGCCAGAATTGGTCTCTGCTGTGCTGCTGCACTCAGATTTACATGAGTCACATGCAGATGGATCCACATATGAGGGCCATTATCACTGTCTTTGTGATTGCATTGTATAGTCCCTTGCTAGATTAGATGTGCAGGCTTTGAGATTCGAATTATGTTAGAAAGCATTCTCAAGATTAAGTTCCAGTTCAGATATATTGTAGTTTTGTCATTTACACCAGCTTTGATGAAAAATAAAAACTCCTTTGCCCCAGGAAAACTGCACTGAAATGAAAAGTCAACCGGGGTGGTCGTCGCCGCTCGCCATCAAACCTGCGCCACTGTCACTTACCCTCAGCCCCGTGTCACTGTCAGCCAGCTGCTCGTCCCCAGCTGTAGAACTTCACCCAGTTTTCCACCCGAGCGTGGAAATAAAGTAGCTCCACACACACAGGCCTTTGGTTCGGAGATAAAAGTTGGCAGACCTTGATACACTCAGCCCTCCACTCACATAGTGATAGTGGGTCTGTATGAATGAATGGTCCCTGCTGTTGAAGAGTGTGAATGAACTGTAGTATTCTCAATGATGGGAGTCCTTCCTCTTCCTATTTCCAGCTCCAGAGTCCCCTGGCAGCCCCGGTAGCATACAGATGGAGACTGACATACTGCTCTGACAGGTTTTTACACTACCTATAGAATACTGTAGTGTTATTTTTCATGATTATCCAACCAGTGCAATTAGGGTTGGATGTTTTTAAGCCATCATATAGCTGGTCCTTATGGAAATAATACGTATTCTTAACATGCACACACAGACACCCCAAACCAAGTTGGGATGTATAAATCTGCCAGTAATGACGGGACGGGAAGCGGACTTGCAGTGATCTTTTTGGCGTCAAGTCTAATATTTCCGTAGCCGTGATCTAAATACGCAGGGAAGCCCAGTGGAAATGCTGTAGACGGTCATCTCTACATATATACAAACTTTTAATGATCACATCTTTGACTTTTCCACTTTCTGGAAGATTTTCTGCAAAATAAAGCAAATTCTCCTTGAATAAGAGGTAAACTGTAGTCAGTTTGCCAGAGACCATGCCGCTGAGACCGCAGTGTAATAATCAGCTGTGGCGAGAACAGCCACGGACGCCATTGAGCCAATTAACACGGAGTGTCTAATAAACGCTGACCACCTTTGAAAGCTACTGGTAAATTATATGACAGTTTTTGAGCAAATTCTGTCCTCTATTGTCAAGAAAAACTCCTGGAAAATATCCAATTGTGACGCCAATACGGATATTGATCATTGGGATAATGATAAATCGACTGATATTCGTTTTGAAATATACACACTCCTTTATAACCTGCAGCTTCTTTTGATTTGCATATTGCACGTGGCCATATTGCGATTTCAATAATACTGCGGTTAATTGTGCAGCCCTACTGGAGACACTGTTTCAAAATATTGTTGGTATTCTATACTGCAAAAAGTGTGTTTGGTAAAATCAGCTGAGGTAGTTTTGGTTGGACTGTAAAGCTCCAGATTGTAGCACATGGAAGGGCTTAAAGTACTTGAAAGCGATTCTGTAAAACATATGACTAAATCAACAACAATGGCAGTTAAAGTTCAGAGGAAAAAACAACCATAGGTGTTTATTTCTAAGAGCTAGATAGTCAAAAACTCATCAAGACTGTGCACTTGCGGTCTGATCAGATTTAATCAACAGTGGCCAGGCACGTAAACTACCCCACAACTGGTTATCACATTTTGTGTAACACACATTTTAAGTACACAGCTGCTGCCTTTCACCAGCCGAGCCATAGAATGTTTGTTTCATGTGAAGTGCTAAATCTGTATTTTAAACAGCACAGATAAACATTACTTCTTCTTTTCAGCATCATCTAAACAACATTCATCTCCAAACCGCTGTTGATTTGTACCGGCTACTTCAAATGGAGGTCTGTAGACATAACAGTAAAATATTGAATCCAAACATCCCATTATGCATGATGTGACGCATGGCGCAAGTTTTTTTTTATTTTTTTTTTATGAAATGTAGCACTCACGGTTGTTCACTGTGAGGGAGTTAGTGATTCAATTCAGTTTTATTTGTACAGAACCAGATCATAACAGAAGTCATCTTAGGACACTTTTCATGTAGTGCAGGCGTAGACCATACTCCTTTTTTTTACCATTATTTATAGAGACCCAACAGTCCCCACCATG
>NW_023340268.1:21831670-21834729 GCF_004916995.1 Morone saxatilis
CACTTTCAGCAGATGAATGTGAAAACATCCTTCTAGTGTCAAACTCTGCACAGACATCATTCAAACATCACACTGTAGGGACAAGAAGAGACACAGATTTATGACTAGAGGGGGGCTTTAATATTTTTTACTTCCAATTCTGTTGTCATGTCAACTACGGGTGAGCCCTTTGGTTTCAGTCCTGGCACTAGCAGATACTTCTGTGTAGGTTACTGGTACAGTATTTCTGCACGTCATATGTGGATGTGGATCTGAATGCCTCCACAGCTTCATTTTTGGAATTGAAAGCAGGGGATTTTACTGTCTGGTAGACCACAGTGTGACTTGCAGGTAGGACCTTGCCGTCTGGAGGCACAGCTAGGCTATGCTATGATACACATTTTAACATTGGTTGGAGGCTGTAGACAATGAACGAAAGATAGATGTTGCTCGTAGCAGCTGCTCATGTTAACTACCATGGAGACTGAGCCCTCTAGTGGCTTCACAGGTTTTAACTTCAGTGTGAATTCAGTTGCTATTGTTCATGTATTTATGCTATCTTCAGTGAGCTCTTTAGGAATCTTCACTAATATAAATTAAACACCTTAAATTGTACCTAACCCGTGTTGTTCCTGTTTTTGTTTTTATTTTAGCAGAATAATCCACTCTGTATCAGTATGCGTGAGAATCCTATAGGGTAAATATATAAAAAGTATATAAAAAACAAAATAGTAAAATGATAAGACAGTTAAATCCCATCAAACAGCTGCAGTCTGTTGATGAAGAGTACTGGTGTCCATACCTGTTTGCTCCCTTGTAGACCTCTCCAGGTGATTCCAGACAGTGGCACCAGAATAGTGGACTAGTTATATTACTTAATAAATGGTTAATAAAACATTTGCTAATGCTGTATTACTGTAAACAAACACGATACAGCATGTTCATCAATGAGCTTTAGAAGTGTTGGTTGGTGTTTCTTTTTGACTTTGAACAAAGCCAGGCTTGCCGCTTCCCCCTGCTTCCAGTCAGTTATGCCAAGCTAGGTTAACCACTTCCTGACTCCAGCTCCACACCTAACACACAGGCAGACGATTCAGATTTAATACTGACATCACTGTAGGGTAGAATCTGTCATGGAGGTGATCATATTTGACTGGAGGATGGAGAGAGGAAGGCAGAAGGAAGGACGCTCATGTAGGGAGTGATGCTATCAGACCAATGAAAAGATCAGTGTAGCCCAGTGCTACCCCCACTAGGGGTCTTGAGGCCTTCTTGATTTAAACCTAAATAATTAACTTAAGCCCTTATTGTCAGCATTATATTCATTCCTGTGAGGAAAATGGAAAACGGAAGTTTAGAGTTTAAGTTAAAAATGTAAGATTTTTATTTAAATACATTTTTATTAAAATGTGAAAACTCTGAAGACCTGAACACTAGCTGTATTTACAGAGCCTTCACTCTCTGATAAACCTCGTCCTGCATTACAAAAGTATGCCAAGTGTCAGGGAGAAGAAAACACTGAATTTGTCAAAAAAGAAGCCTACTAAGTATATTTGATTGTTAAATGTATTTATTTTTTGTAAAATATAATAAACAAAACAAATCTGATCAATATTGACAGGAAATAATCCAAACAAAATTGCTCGTTTTACACAAACTTATTGTGTTCACTGTTGGGGTTCATTGTGCAGTTTATCAGTTTCTTTCACTCTTTTTGTTATACATTGAATATAATATAAAAAATAAACATTAAATATATTACATAGTCAGTTTACTCAGTGATAGAAAAAGGGTCCCTTAAGGAAAATGGTTGGGAACCAATGCTGTAGCCTGCAGATAGTGGCAGAGTGGCTAGATTAGTTTGGCCATCATGTCACTGAGAGCAGAGAGTGCACAAATTTTATAATTTTTATTTTATAAATATGAGGAGGCCAGAGAACAGACGCTGCTATACCCTGAGCAGTTCGCCCCAAAATCAAAACTACATATTTCATATTTTCCCTGCTATTTATACATCTACATTGTTTTGGTGTGAACTGCCGGATTTTGGAGATACCAGCCGTAGAGATGTCTGCCTTCTCTCCAATATAATGGAACCAGATGGCGCTCAGCTTGTGGTGCTCAGGGTGCCAAAAAAATACATACAGCAATGTCTGTTTCCAGAAATCATGACCCGATTACTCAAGATAATCCCCAGACCTTATTGCGAGCTGTTTCATGTAGGAACACTTCATACACATCTCAGAATCAACTCTTGTACCCCAACACTGACAACAAGTTTGTTGATCACAGGTATCACTGTCTTTGAAATATCTTTGATGTACCCAAGATTCCACTACTTAACTGAATAATTCCAAGTACACAAAATGAACCTAAATTCTAGTAACGCAATACAAAAACATAAATATTCACTACACATACTGAGTTACACTACAAAACTGACAGAGAAAACAGTGCCAGCCAACCATGTCTTCTACATTTGGACACACGTTCTCACATCACATCACACCGTACCATTTTTTTATGACACACCTGGGGAAAGAATTGTTTTGCATCCAGCCCTGCTCATATGTTCAGCCATCCAGCATTCATTGTGTCCAAGATAGACATCTGATCATGTGGCTGCTGATCATAAACCTCCATTAGGAATAGAATTCCACTGTGTGGCAGAGGAATGGAGAGTAAGTGACACTATCCTGGAATGGGTTGTGGACCACTCTGTGACTGGAGGAGAATGGAGAAATGCCAGATCATCACACAATTACAAATGGTTTCCACCTTTCCTCACCTCAAGTCAAAGTTACTGTATATACATACATATACAATCATACAAAGTATAGCAGAATTCATCCTCTACATTTAACCCATCCTACATATTCGCAGCAGCGGGTAGCCACTGTACAGTGCCCAGGGACTGATTCCAGATCAGGGCAGGTGGTGTGCCACGTGCAAACACTCAGGAACATGGACAGGAATTGAAGCGATGCCACCAAAAAAGGCTGGGTGGCTGGGTGGGGAAATAATTTGTGTTTCAGCAGCAGGTTATTCAGGCATTGCACAGGAACAGTAAATATAAAAAT
>NW_023340268.1:21834829-21835343 GCF_004916995.1 Morone saxatilis
CAGGTGCTTTTCTACAGAGTCCGCCATGTTTAATTGCCATGTTTCTACAGTAGCCCAGAACGGACAAAACAAACACTGGCTCTAGATAGTTTTGCTGCCACTGTAGTTTCTCCTGCACGCTTGGAAGGCTGAGATCAGTTGGTTGAAATCTGCAACTTCACCACTAGATGACACTAAATCCCACACACTGGCCCCCAACTGTTAAACATATTTTTTTAAGTACCAGTCTGGTAAAATCTACACATTGGCAGCAGGTGAAGATGCTTTTATATATACAATAATAAAAATATTGTTGGGAATGATAATAAATGGTAACAAAATGACACCCACCTCTGCCACAGGAGAACTGTACAAAGAGGAGAGGTGAAGGCTGCAAAACTTTATTATTGTGGGGATCACAGAAGAAGAAATGAAGGACGAGTGGCTTGGAACTTTACAGGATTTGATATACTTTGTATAATTCTATTAACAAGAAGTTAGTAAGTAAGTAAATTTAATTTATAAAGCACATTTA
>NW_023340268.1:21835368-21841853 GCF_004916995.1 Morone saxatilis
CCTTCAATATTGGGGCACACAACAGTTACTGTACATATGGCCCAGTTACATGAATGATGATTATCAACAGAAACCCTCTCTCTGCAGCACTGCATGTGACTGGACTACAGAGCAGAATTCACTGGAGTGTCAACAACTTAGTCTTGTTTGTGTAAAAAGCTGCACCGGTAGCCCTGAAGCTTCATTGCAGCTTTATTATCGCTGCTGCTCTGGTGAGTGATAGGTCAGTCAAGCTGGGCTGCACAGTACCCTGGCTTCCACCAACATGTCTTACATCATTATGGCTCACCCATCTGATGTAAAGGAAGCTCCTTGGAAATGGCATGCACCACTGCCACATTGCCAGGAAGGGCACTATATACTATATAAGATGATCCCACTCGGCTATATTGTAATATTTGAATTGTCTTAGAATCAGTTATTTCAAATACAGTACTCTGGTCAAATATCAATCTAAAACTACAACTACTGTACCGACAAAGACTAAAGAGAGATGTTAAAAGCTGCATTCATCTCTAAGTTTATAGTCCTCATGTTTTTGCACTTTTAGACTTCAGAAACAGTCCTGACTTTCAGCTCAAAAACACAAAAATCTTTAGAGAACAGCTTTTATAAAGCCCAGGTTTGGTTTATAATGTATAACAGTACATAGAGTTCTGTGCATAATTCAATTTAATACATGTATTATGCATTTCAAGAGTAGCTGTAAGCCTTCATTATAGTTTTTTAAAGATCCCCTCCAGACATGTATTAAAACATATATACAAATAGTCTGCTTTGAACAATAATGTAACAATAAGTTATTTTAACTCCAAAAAATAGTTGAAACGAATTACATAAAAAATTTGAAGTACCAGAAACTACATTTTGTAAGTTAAAAAAGATTCTTTATTAATCAGCTTTTACTAGTTATCTGAAGGGACACTAAATTAGTTTTGTCAGTTAAAAAAACATTAAGTATTTTGTTTTACAGTCATAAGTCATAAATAAATCAGCCTCACTTAAGCTACTTGATCAAGAATGTTTTTTTAACATACAAAATTACATTTTTTTACTTAGAATTTTTGATGTAATCAGTTTCAACAATTTTTCAAGTTAAATTAACTTATCTGGTTTTTACTGTGTAAGATAAAGACATTCTGCTTTATCTTCTGTCTTCTTGGGCTTGTGTCAATGCCTCAAAATCCACACCTTCATTATTTTGGCTGATATTAGGTGTATGTTGCATATTTCTTCTAAATTGACCACTCTGGGGCAATGTAAAATTCCATCATAGTGTTAATGCTGGTCATGCGTTCACTTTTAACTAGTAAATGCATCACAGTTCATTTAAGGTTGTGGTTGTGTCACCAAGACATAACTGAGTTGCATTATAATTTGACAAAAAACTTGAGTGTAAATGTATTCTCACTGCTGGCTCCCTCTCCAGGGGCGGATCTAGATGCCCACCCCAGTTTGGTGTCAAATGCTGTAAAATTTAAGACATTAATTTAGATAAGAAATAACGTGTTAAAAAATTTGGAAATGAATTGACTGATCCACCACGTGTCAGATTTGTGACATGATTTGAGTTAAGTTTAATGAATAAAGACATGTATTTGAAAAAATGTCTCAAGATTTGGAAATAATGTGTATGTATAATGTATTGATTTATAATGCCCTGCCCCTCTCCTGTCCTACTGTATCATAAATCTGAATAAATTCATGAAGGCATATTGTTATATCTCCACCTCTATAAACCAAAAAAACCCCTTGAGAAAGAAAGGGACCAGTGGTGCAGTGTATTTTTCAGTTGGCATTGGGTACACCCACTTCTAAATCCACTCTGATGTGTATTATTTAATTGTGTTCTGCAAGCTGAATTCTTTTTCCTTGGATGATGAAGGCATGACATAGTCGCCCAAGTTTCATAAGTGGATGGAGTATGGAATAAGGAATACTTCAATTAAAATGCATCATTATGTACTTGTCTCACACTGAAGTCAAGCAGTGAAAGCTAACCCATTTTTGGGTGAGCTAAATATGCAAGAGGGCGTTTATCTGGCCATTAAATTTGGGGCATAAATTAGTATACCCACCACTGAAAGGGACCCAAAAGCAGTCACTTTTTAAAAATATAATTGTTTTGCTTTTATTTGTCAGGAGCAGTTGTGAGACGGGAAAGAAAAGAGAGAGAGAGAGGGGAAGACATGCCCCCAGGCTGGAATCGAACTTGTATCGCTGCGGCAAGGACTTAGTCTCCTGGTATGTGTGCTCTAGCAGGTGAAAAAACGCAGTCAGTAATGAAGATAAGGCTTGAATCCACACATGAAACACTGCAGCAGCCTATATTTAGCCTGCATGGAAGGCGTCACAGATAAAACACATCAAATAGAGATGTGACCTTCCTGCATCAAGGTATGTTTTGTCATTCATGGGATTGATATGCCCTAATCTGGTAAACTCTTCATGGAAATGTAACTGTAATTATTATTATTATTATTATTATTATTATTATTATTCCATACAGGGTGGTCTATGCTCAGTCAGAGCAGGCAGAAAGCGCCCACAATGCAATGTAGCCTACTGGAAATTCCCCAGGATGCCTTACTGTCACAGAAGGTGGCTACCGCTGCAACACCCCGCACGTCACCCGCCTTAATTAACCAATCGGCATTGAACCTTATGGCTCCTTGTTCAGGCTGAATACGTTCACTGTGGGCGGCAGAGAGAGTGCGGCTGATGGAGCGAGCAGATGGATGCCACAGGGGGAAAAATCACACTGATCCGGTTGAATCGTTGATTTTATCAGATGCTTAACAAAAGTGTGCGGGTGAAGCCGCAGGAGGACAGAGAGCATGCAGGCAAGATCTGATGCTTCAGCACGTTGGACAGCTCCGCTCCGGATCCGGATTCCTTCAGGTTTTCTCTTCATCTGACCACCAGCAGACAAGACTCTTCTCCAGGTAAGAACGCTGCTGTTTGTGTCCGAGTAGTTCAGAGCTCTAAAGTGTGGTTACAGACCTGGTTTAGTGTGTTTAAGTCAGTGTGAGTGTGTGTATGTCGGTGGGGGATGAGGGCGCGTCCCCCCCAGCGTTGAAGTATTGCAGTCTAATATGTGGAGCTGAGAATGTGGGAAAAGTGAAAGAAAAAAGGAGAATTCATCCACTCAGACCCTCACTGTGAAATCTGAGGAAGATTTTATTGCGTGAAAATTTCGTCTTCGTCATGTTGGGTTCTTTATCGTTTGAACCTGTACAGAGTTCTTTGGTGCAGGGACACACGGAGAGCTGCAGTGGTCCGCCGGCAGATGGCGCCCCTGCGCCGCCTTCCACGACCCAGACCAGCATTACCTGCAGTAAAATTTGCATATGCTTCCCATTACTGCTGCTCATCGTACAAAGCATGCTGCTGTGCTTTACATTTCTCTCATTTACTTCTCTGAAGCAGTCACTAGTTGATGTGCATTAGAACCGCAGTTCTCAAATACGCGTACCCCTAGGGGTACTTTGGAGTACTGCTGGAGTACTTCACATACAAATAATAATATAGTAATTCATAACTGCTAAAGTTCAGAAGAAAATGTACGTTTGATAAACCACATTTTATTTATTCAATTATTTCAGTATTAAAGCTGCAGTCAGATAATTTAAAACTTTCACTATATCCTGACAGTAGTACATGAGACAGATAATCTGTGAAACAATCAGGTTCCTCTGGCTCCTCCTGCTCTTAATGATAGCAAGAATCCACCAGGAAAGATGGTTTGGGTTCGTGGCTTGAACATAGTTGATTGTTGACACTCAACAATCAACTATCTTTCTCTGCTCTGATTGGTTGTTTTCATTCAGGCATGATGGATTCTTTTCCTGTTAGTTTGTTATTTTTATAAAAGTTACCTACTGCAGCTTTCATTGCTGTTAGCCAAACTCTGGAAAAGGGTTTGGTCACTGCAGTTTCCTTTCTGCCACAGACAATGACAAAGATCCTCAGTTAAGCTCCTGTTTCTCAATAAAGTGCAACTTATCAAAAAGACACAGTTTCTGCCAAAATTGTTTTGTGATGTTCAGGGGGTACTTGGCTAAAAAAAATATTTCAAAGGGGGTACATTCATGAAAAAAGTTTGAGAACCACTGTGTTAGAACACAGAGTAGCAGATGGTTGAAACTATTGATGTTAAAACATTGGTTTGAGGAAGTTAGCATCACCCTGGTTCCTTTGACAAAAAAGACAAAAAAGCTTTTATTGCCCTTAATTGATAGTGACAGCTGAAGAGTGACAGGAAATGGGGGAGAGAGAGGGATGACATGCAGCAAGGACTGCAGCAAGGACTCAGCCTTGGTACATGGGGTGCCAGGTGAGCCATCTGGGCGCCCTGACTTTTTTTCTCTGTTGTAGTTGGATTTATCTACTGCCTTACATGTACAGTATATATGTGTTATAACAAAGGATTTCTGAGATCAAAATGGACTTCCATTTCAGGAAGCAGGTTGGGAAAAAGTCAGTAAACTAGCTTTAGCTAATGCCAGCTATGGCTGCCTAATGAGCTGCAAGTGATTGTATTAGTGGTCAGTGTCTAATGATGTTTTTTCCCTCTGTCACAGGATGACAGGGAACCTGTCTCTGTGGGTTTCCACACCTGCTGATCCTTTACAGAATGACTCTGTCTTCTCCCTGCTGAGCTCGCCTGCTCCAACCTCCCCGCCACCCTGGGAGGCTCCATCATTCACTGTGGCGGCCCGTTGCCGTGTCGCAGCCACTCTGGTGCTGTTTGTCTTTGCTGCTGGCAGTAACTTGTCGGTCCTGATCAGCGTGTGCTGGGGGCGAGGTTATCGCCTGGCGGCACACCTGCGCCCACTCATCGCCAGCATGGCATCCGCTGATCTTGTAATGACTTTTGTGGTGATGCCGCTGGATGCCATTTGGAACATTACAGTGCAGTGGTACGCTGGGGATATTATGTGTAAGCTGCTGTGCTTCCTTAAGCTCTTTGCCATGCACTCAGCAGCATTCATACTGGTGGTGGTGAGTCTGGACCGCTATCGGGCCATCCTTCATCCTTTGGATTCTCTCGATGCAGGGCTCAGGAACAGACGCATGCTGCTGGTGGCCTGGACTCTGAGTCTGCTGCTGGCATCTCCACAGGTACAGTAGGGTCTAGGTTACACACTGAACTTCAGGTCAAGGTCTTTACCCCTTTCACCAGCTGGTGCAGTGTACCCATGCTTAACACTGAAATGGACTTGTAGTTCCACTATCATTATTCAGTTTTAGATGAGGTAGTCTGGAATTGCACATAAGCTCTTTCTGGCAACCTGGTTAAAGGTCCAGTGTGTAACATTTAGAAGGAAGAATGGCGGAATTCGCCATGTTGACCCACCTACGGAAAAGTCAAACACTGGCTCTAGATAGGGCCTATTGCATTTTTGAAAGTGAACTGCATTCAGTTGGTTGCAATCTGAAACTTCACTGTTAGATGGCACTAAACCCTACACACTGGTCCTTTAACTGTGCATGACACCTGGAATTAACTGAAAAGTGAATTAGATGGTGTGCAACACCTGAAATGTTTTTGTTTTTCAGGTTGCAGTCAATCCGCCTGCCAATCAGGATATTGAATGTTGTCATGTGACAGCTGGTCATCAAAACTGTACTGTGTGTAATATAAAGGTTATGTAAATTAATATATCAATATAAATTCTTCCATTTAGCGCAAATTATTTCCTGGCATAACATTTATTGTCGATGGATAGATATTTAGATTTTTTCCTTTAATTAACGGATCATAGAGCTATAAAATACGAGTCCTGATCCAGGACAGAGACATTACAAACCCAACTAATTACTCAAAACAAGAAACTTTCCAATAACAATCAGTACAAACTACATGTAAAATCTAAGAGGACACAGGATTTCTTCTGGACAGAAAAGCAGAACCTCTCCTTTATATATCTTGCTACAATTCAAGGAAGTCAAAGGAACTACAAGAGAAAACAGAAACATTCTGCTTTCATCATACGGGTCTAAACCTGAATCTTTGGGTGCAATCTGCAGCCTCTCCTGTGAGGCAGCCACAAATAAAAGAAGCCTGTTGAATCTAGAAACTGATCCGTCACAGATAGGCCAGCAGAAACGGGGCCGACAGAGTCCTTGTATCTCACACTCCTAGGCTACCAACCTATATGTCAGGCCAAACTGATAAGTGATGGGCCTGTGGGTAGATTACTGACCCTATTCTACCATTCTATATACTTATTCCCATTAAGGGTGCCAGTGACAGGACTCTATCCCAGCATGCAATTGTTGAGAGGCAGGCTATTTCACACCTTGGACAGATCCAACTTGACAGACAATGCAATTGGAGGACAGTTTTGGAGGTTTTAGTTCTCCTAAACTGTGTGTGTGTATGTGTGTCTTTGGAGAGTGTGAAAAATGGATCTCCTGGAGGAAAGCCACATGCAGACACCACACAGAGAGAAGCCAGTGGTTTTACAGCCAGTATCATC
>NW_023340268.1:21841953-21848969 GCF_004916995.1 Morone saxatilis
CTGGGCTCTGATTGGTTGTTTTCGTTCAGGCCCGGTGGATTCTTGCAAATGCCATTAGGAGCACTAGGAGGAGCCAGAGGAACCTGATTGTTTCACAGATTATCTGTCTCATGTACTACTGTCAGGATATAGTGAAAGGCTGCCCTAATGTTGTGTTTTTCACATACTGTAATTGGGACACTCTGAGGTGCATTAAAGGGACGACAATGCACAACATGGAGTCAAAGAACCTCCTGCATCGTTGTTCTTTGTGTAGTTTGTTTAATATAAACAAACATAATGTTTGTTTACTAAAAAACAAACTACACTTTTTTTTTTTTTTCTGTGACTGCATGAAATTCATTCCTCATCTCTTTACACTCTCTCCATCCTCAGCTGTTCATCTTCCGGGCCATTAAAGCTGATGGAGTGGACTTCACTCAGTGTGTGACCCACGGAAGTTTCCAGTATCTCTGGCAGGAGACGGCATACAACATGTTTCACTTTGTGACGCTGTATGTCTTCCCCCTGCTTGTCATGACTTTCTGCTACACCCGCATCCTCGCCAAGATCAATGGGCAGATGCGCAAGACCAAAGGTGTGTGACTCTCAAAAAAGGCGTGAGCTATGGAAACTGGAGAGGAACATTTTTAATCCTTTCCACCCAACACAGCATACAACTGCTGAGGATTTACAGGATAATACCAGTTTATTGCAACTTGGGTCTTATTTTATTAATTCAATAGTTTGTATTGTTGAGGTGTGGAAGTAATTAATTAAATTTAGTCTAGTTGCTGTAACAAAGTGGGATTTTAATTTTACTTAAAGGGTTTATATGTAACTTTCAGAAAATGGCTGTTATAGTGACACATCATCCTGGGCATCAGCAAAAAGTGAAAATGTTCCTAATTTTTATTTGAACCACTGAGTCCATGCTACTAACTAGCTTGCTGTTTACAAATCACCCCATCAGCCAACACCACGAAGCAACCAATGCCAGACCCACACCACGCAGCCAACCCCAGCTTGACTTAGGCTACAGTTAGCTAGTCGGATGCCCCTGCCTTCCATCGTTTTGGCTAGTACAAAGCAGTCCTTAGCTTTATACTGTTACATCATTTGGCTAAAATCAACACTGTTTGTCATAATACATAAAGATCATGTTAACTGGTTAAATAGTTTAAATGTAAATGTAAACTAACTAACATATCCACTCAGATAGTATTCTGCTAGCGATAACTTTATTAAGCAAGCAAGCTAAGGTTAGCCTGCTGGCTTCAGCCAGCTAAAACCACAATATCACATTATACTTTACAAGCTTTGCAGTAATGTCAGCTTTGACTTTGGACTCTGTTATGGGTGAGGTCAGTAGACTCTATTAACAAGCTAATGTTAGTTAGTGTTGCACAGTGTTGACCCTGTAGGGAAGTGGATTGAGACGGCACTGGGGAGCGAGCTTAAAAGTAATATCTTTTGGATTTTTGTGGAAAATCCAACCGGCATCCCTACGCAGAAGCAATAAAAAGTGATTAATACATACAATTTTTCTTAGATATGGAACCTTTAAGTATTTTTTATCTTAAGTATTGTACTGTTCTTTCAAGTCGCATCTGTTAAGTGTAAAAACAAAAATCCCATGAAAAGTCCTGATAAACTGTGTGAGAATGTAATAAAAGAAAACAGCTGCAACAGAGAAGAAGCTGCTGGCGTGACTTAATTCTAACTTAATTAACTGCTGTAAATGAACAACACACACCTGGCGAGCACACTAAGTAATGTGTGTTTGTGGCTGCAGACGCTGTGGAGTTTATATTGTGTATACATCTCTGTGTTGTCTGTCTCTGTGATGTTTTGTTCTGCTGTTCATTCTTTAAGAAGTGGCAGATTATTTAATATCTGTAATCTAATAAGGCACCCGCCATGGTATCCACAGCTCTTTGTATTTATTGTCAAGTCATTTTTTGTTTAATTGAGTGAGTTTGTCCTCTTTTCTGGTTAATTCTAATGAGGCACAGGCTGCAAATGTCCATCAATGAAAAGGAATATATTCTGGGGCTCTGTGGTGTGATGTGTTGAGATGTTAATGCACTTTATATTATAGCCTTATAAGTGTTAATACTTCTTCACTCATATATCACATATCATCATATAACATTAAGTCTTTACTCCCCCTTTTAAAATTAAAAATATAATGCAAGACTACATTTTAACTGACCTACTTTTTACTTTTGAATGTTTAGTAATTTTACTTTTACTTACTCTTTCCTATTGACTTATTGTTAATAATAACATTGTACTCACCAAGTGAATAGCTGAGATCTGGGAACAGACAAAAAAAAAAGTCAGATGGGTCAAGAAACACTGGCAGACATCCTTGTTGTGGTACCAGGAGCTTAATGACCATAAACTGTATAAATATAGGTTTGTGACATACAATTGGAGCTGACAAGCTATCTGCTAACATGCTAGTAAGCCAGGAACATGGCAGTGCTAGTCAGCTACAATAGCTCTATAAGCTGGACTCAAGCTCCAATGAAATAACTTCAACCTCTGTTAGAAAATCAGAAATCTCTTTTACCAGCTTTCTAGCTCCCTCCACGGTCTGAATGTGGCCTAAGAACACCGGTGCGTATGCACTATGGACAGGGCTTGTAGCAGCTCATGTTCAAATAAAGTGGTTTAGATATTCTCCATAAACCTGTCTGATAATATGACTCGTTTTTCTTCACCTGTCCGAATTTTCATAGTTCCCAGATCTGAATACAATGTTATCATGATACAAAATAACTATATATGTATATGTATATAAGGTAGTATAAAGTGTAATTATTCTTTCCTGTACTCCCCTCTAGCTGTAAGGGATATTAAGGGAAGTTATTTTAATTTGCTATTACTACTACTAACATTTATTGAAAATGCTTTCTGGTATGTTAGTTTTTGCCCATGTTTCGTTTCTGCAGATGGTGAGCATTGCCTTAGACGCAGTGGAACAGACATGATACCCAAAGCCCGGATGAAGACCCTCAAGATGACCATTGTGATCGTTAGCTCTTTCGTCATCTGTTGGACACCCTACTACCTCCTGGGGATCTGGTACTGGTTCCAACCAGCCATGATCAAGCACACACCTGAGTATGTGCACCACATACTGTTTGTCTTTGGCAACCTAAACACGTGCTGTGATCCTGTCATCTACGGCTTCTACACACCGTCTTTCCGGGCCGATCTCGCTGACGTGTTGGCGTGCTGCCATGGTCGGCAAACCAATGCCTCGCCCCGCTCTGTGGATCGTCTGTCTGCACGAAGTGCTGGAGCTGCTGTAGAGATGGAGTCTGATCTAAGCTCGAACCAGCATAGCGGGAACCCCAGTTAAACAGTGGAACATCTCACTCTGAGGAATTAAGCATTGTTATGATATAGCCAATGTCGTTAATGGGGGTCAGCTGTTTAATTCTCGAGGAAATCCATGGGTACATAATTGGATGGGAACCTCTTGCCCTTTAGGACAACTGTTTTAAGCTGTGGAACTGTGATCCAGAGGGAAAAACCTCTCTTCTCAACATCTGCACCAACCGATTTTTATGCCCTCGCTGGTCTTCTATGGTCTCTCAAGATCACAAACAAAAGCTGATGTGCTGTAAGACCAGTGTGCCACTACTGCCAGTATTATGCTTTTCGTTTCGGTCATATATATAAGTTACAATGTCTGATGCTGATATTAAGGTCAAAGTGTCAAATAATTAAGTAAATGTATGTAAATGTAATTTCCGTGAGCCAAAAGCTCAAAATTCAGACTGCGCTGAATGCAACGTTTACAATGACCTTTTCCAGATGACATGACTAGCCAGCTAATTGTGGATTTCTTTACATGTCCCTTTGCTCTCGGCAGGTCATGCACTCCCCAGAAGTCAGGACTTACTTTCTAGTTTCAGTATGCAGACAGAGATTTTTCGGTGGTGAGGGAAAGCAATATGTGTTTTTTTCCTCTGATGTTGTGCGGCTTCTCTGCCTTACTTGTAGCTATTACCTAGATGCTAGCTGCTGCTAACGGACTGGGAGCTTGAGGCACCGGTGTTCTAATCAGAGTCACCTAATAGGACGACTGAGTTAGCTGCACTGCTAACCAGCAACAGCTGCAGCTAGTTAGTGGCTAAAGTAGCTCACCGCTGACAACAGGTTTTATCAGGACACTAAATCACTTAAAGCTGAAGCAGATACAGAGAGCTGGAAATGAGTATATAGGTCCACTTTAGATGACTATATATCACAACAATATATACACAATATGTTTCCTCGCTGGACACATGTTTTACTGTACGTTCAGACCAAACAAAGCTACAAAGCATGCGGAAGTCATTCACTTTGTATTGGGAAGCAGGCGGAAAAAGCGGAGAAAGCGAAAGATCGAGCGGACAAGGCGGGAAATATTTTTTTTAAATTTTTAACTTTTTATGACACGCCAGAGCGCACAAAGCGGATAGCCATGCAATAACCAATGGGAATGTCTAGATCTGCTGACGTCCCTTGGTCAAGTGGGTCCCAGCGAAACTTGGGTTCCTACCAAAACATTCGTTCCGAAATGGCGCTGGAGATATAATAATAATAATAATAGCTGCCGTAGCCAGGGAGGCCGGTATTGTACGACGTGGGCGCGTCTTCGCAGGTAGAGCAGGGCAGCACCAAAAGCAACGATCTCTCTCTCATCCATGTCGATCCCGGTAAATTAATGAGCTGTGCTACAGCAGTTGTTGCACGGCGGGCTTGGCTTTTTATCCGAGTGACGTGCGGCCCCTTTAAATTGAGAAGCAAGAACGAAAGAGCGACAAAGGCGGCAAAAGCGACTTTAACGGGGCGGACAGGGCGGCTTTGGCGTACTGTCCGCTTTTGACGCTTTTGGTCTGAACGTACAGTAATAGCTTAGTCGGCCCACACCAGTGTTAAGAGACGTGCATGTGACGCATATCAATACACAAAATTCCCTACCTTTTAAAAAAAAACAAAAATTCTCTTGCCTACCTAGTAAAGAATAAAAGTGTAAATGCCTGTTTTACTTTGACAAGTGCCCACTGTGTAGTCTACTGAAGACTTGTTTTTTTTATGTAATACACATACAGTAGATTGATATTGTTCTTCTCATTTTACCCTCAAAGAAAAGACAATAAGAGTATTTCCCAAAATGTTGAACTATCCCTTTAAGAGTCTATTTAAACACTACCTCTAAGAGAATACAGCTAACTGGATAATTACTATATCAGCGCATGATTGTGAAAAACTATGAATGCTAGTTAGTATTTAATAGAGAGTGTTTCTTGGAAAAGTAATAGGAAATTATTACAGACTAAAATATTTCACCTTTGAAATTGATATGTACTATTTGGCAGTTGGCCAGTATTAAACGTGTTGTAGATTGTAATAGCAAGAAATAACTTGTTATATATGCATATATATGATCAACATATGTGCAATTTATATGTAACAATGTACTGAATGTGACTGTGCCAAAATTGTTATACTCTAAGTGCAAGCAGGTGTGATGTAAAGAATCAATCAGAGTCTAATATATGCTCAATAAAAGTCTGATAAACAATATCTTTTGAATATTTTTGTAACATTTAGAAATTTTAATACATGTAGGTGTGGTATAGATCAGTCTACAACTCTCAGATTAGTTTGTTTTATGTAAATTATTGTCTTCTTTAAATCTTGTCAAACTTATAATAAATAAATAAGAAAATAAAGCTTCAGTGAAGCAGGCTGGTAGAATGTGTTTGCCCAAAGACTATGACCTTAGTTTTATCATCATTAAGTTTTAAAACATTTTTGGACATCCAACATTTAATCACTAAGGCAGGCAAGGAGTGGACAGGGAGAGGGACATTTAGTTGTGTGTCATCTGCATAACAGTGATGGGAAACACCATGGGTCTGGATGATCTGGCTAAGAAAAGGCATTTATATTGAGAACGGCAGTGGGCCAAGAAGGGAGCCTTGAGGAACACCTCGGTTAAAATGAAAAACAAATTTGATTGTGGAACTTGCTAAATCTATGGAAATAGTTCTATTGGACAGTATGAATTTAGCAGATGTAGAGCAGGTTTCTAGACAGTTCAGTAGAACAGAGCATTCAATTGCGTCAAAAGAAGCTTTCAAATTGAAAAGTACTGAGCAGTCACCTCTATCTGCTGTTAATAGTAGATCATTAGAGACCTGAAACTATTACAAATGTTATTATTCTTCATAAAAGCAATTCATTGACTTTCTCTGGTACCTTGGATAGAAATTGTCATTTAGAAATTGTAATTAATGAGTAATAGAGGATTCAGATTACCTATTTTCTTAAAGGACCAGTATGATGGATTTAGTGCCATCTTGTGGTGAGGTTGCAGACTGCAACCATTTGAATTCAGCTCGACTTCCAAGCGTGTAAGAGAAGGTACAGACAAACAAAAATTGTACACAAAACACAAAACGCCCTATTGAGAGCATGTGTTTGGGTTGTCCATACTGGCTGAGTCAACATGGTGACCATTCTAAGTTAACAAAAAAACAACAAATCTTATTTTCAGGTGATTATACACTAATGAAAATATCCATATGAATATTATATTCCATTTCTGACAATAGATCCTCCTTAAAGTTAGCGGTTGAATAATTGCATGTTTGAAACAATTAGGAAAGTTGTCAGAAGTCAGAGAACTGTTAATAATAACTTTTCAAACCCTATCATTTACGTATCTGACTTAAGGGGTCAAAGATCAAAAACTAGAATGTAAGTAGGTTACAACAGCATCATAACCAATAAATTATATGGGCAACTATTCAGGGAACTATTTTAAAACCTTGTTCCCAACCAAACTTGGATGTGCATGTTGTTTGGATGTCCATAACAACACATAAGGAGGGGTTACACAACCAAGCATGACAGCTCATTTGGGGTCTAAGAACCAGACCTACTGTATGTCAGCTGATCTCAAGTGTAGGACCTTGTCCTCGTCTTCCTCTACAAGAGATGCTTTATCCGTCTCTTAATTCAACAAT
>NW_023340268.1:21849069-21862015 GCF_004916995.1 Morone saxatilis
AAAAAGTTATTTTATAAAAATTACCTACTGCAGCTTAAAGCTACAGAAATTCCATTCAATTCTACTTTCTTTTGTCATTTGTGTGAACTGAACCCATTAAAAATAATTTTTCTGTGAACGTATTCCATTAAAATGTAAAATAAATGTACTTTAAAAACGTTCCGAGTCACAACTTGGTCTCTGTTTCCGACTGCAGCCATCTACAGTCAGTCCTTTACCTCCACACCTTTTCATTTTGGCCAAAGACTAAGGACGGGACCTCAGTCACAACAGGTTAAAGCTTTAGGTTTTCAGTTGGCTACAATACACCAGTGGAAAGCTTAGCAAACAGAGAAGCACTTATTATCATTAAAGCATTGTTTCTCATTGGTACTAGCAGCCAGCTTCTACTTTCCTACAATTTTTTTCTTCTTTTTGTTGTAGTTCTCTTTCTTCTAGTCGTTGGCTCTTCGGGGCAGAATGTGAGTTTGGCTTCGAAAATCTCTGGAAAAACTCACATCACATGCGCAAAGACCATCACAAAGTAATCCTAACAATCATTTTCATATCATCCTTACACATGTCAAAAAAAGGAAAACATTTGAAATTATCATAATTAATGTTATGAGATCTAATAATAATAATAATAACAATAATAAACTTTCAAACAAAGTAAACATTTCTTTTGGCAACTTTTCCTGTGCACAGCAGGAAGAACGAAAGACTCAAATGAAAAGAGGCAGACAAATGAATTATTCCAAACAGAAGCAACAAACGCTTTCCATTTCAAAAACTAGTTTAA
The DNA here is from genome assembly GCF_004916995.1 of Morone saxatilis. NCBI lineage: Eukaryota > Metazoa > Chordata > Actinopteri > Moronidae > Morone > Morone saxatilis. The sequence goes on from NW_023340268.1 coordinate 21,849,851, forward strand.
CCACTACACACTTTACGCTACAAAAACACATTGACTTTTTAGGTCTTCCATATCAAATACACTTTTTGGTATCGTGTTGGTTTAACAGCTCTCAGTTGTGTAAGAAAGAAGATGAGGGGGAAAGCACTTATTTTTTATATTGCTCTGCATTGAATAAACCTTTAACACTCATAAAGGGTTATAATAAACCTTGAGGAACATTAAAGCTTGAGGCAACACACACTTTTGGTCAATAATATATGGGTTTCTTCAGTCATAAGATGCAATGACATTGTTAAAACCCTGGTTTAAAGCATTTTATCATGTTTCAGTTGGGAAAGCTTTTTTAAGTCCATCTGAAATTACAATGTCGGAGTGTTTTTTAAATAAATTGTTACTTTTTTATTACTGAAAAGTGATAAAAGAGTGGTTGGGCTGGTGTAAGTGTTTGACGGCACTCACAGACAATCTAAGATTGAGCAAACTGTAGTTTTTATTAGTTTATATAAGCCAGACAGTGTTTTGTAAGCAGTGGTGAATAACAAGGATCACATTATTTAGCATCTAAAATAACTGTTGTTGACATTTGCAAGTGAGGTTTATTTGTTTAATGCTCTATAGCTGCAACTATCTAGCCTGCAAACTAATGTTAGCAGTGCACTTTTCCTTGTTGGACGAAGCCAAGTGGCAACATAAGATTTGTGTCTTTGTTTGTAGATAAAAAGCCGACATTAGCTAATTTATTTATTATTAGTCTTGTTGTCCATATGGTTAAATTAAATAAAAATGTATTTTATTCTTAAAAGAAAAAAAAAATGTAATGAATCTTTGGGGACCAAAGTATAAACAACTTGGGTCGAAGGCAACTTTGAATCTAAAAGTGTGGTTCCTTCTCAAAGCAGCTGCCCTCAAGGTTCACCCACTGTTAGCCATTCACACACGTATATTATCGCATTCACAAGCATTTTTCTGTGCTTTGGTTATGAGGAACTGTAAAGGTAAAGTATGAATGTTAAAAATGTAGAGGTATTTGGTTACATATTTTTTTTACAATAGCTAAATATTTGGCAAGGATTCAACTACTTTAAAAAAGGAAGATAGTATCCCTTATAATATTGACATAAAAAGTCTTTCAAAATATCTGACATCTTCATTAGGTCACTTTTAAATCAACAAAAATAGAGTTCAACGTTGAAGGGATGCACCTGCAATGACTTCCAAACTAAAGGACATGAAAGATATCATTTAAAAAAATGGTAACGAAATCATGAGAAAAATGTTTTTGGCTTGGGTTCAGTTAAAGCACTTTACACACAGGTGACCCCTTTCAAACGGGAACAATCCAAAATTGTAAGTAAATGTAATCTCTCTTTTAAAGGAAAATAAAGAAAACCATCAAAATGTTTACATCTTTGGGTATCATTCAGCTTGGTTTTCAGAGAAGAACTTTTTGGATAGGCTGACATGGCGAAACACAAGCCTCATCCGTGCGTTCAGGCAAGTATCCCCTTAAAACTTCTTTAGCCGCCAACTCAGTGTCGTCGAGGTCCCAGGGCGACCAATTTGGCATCTGGAGAGTTAACTCGGCAGCGTGGCCTCAGTCATTTTTTGGCTTATCTTCAGTATGCCATCAGGTTTGTGCGAATCAAACAAGCAACCTGTTAGATGTGAACTTGTTCTTTCTGATAGACTTCATAGAAAAAAATCGAATGCATGGCTTGAAAGGTTCACAAAGCACTCTTTGATTTCCATATTTTCCATGAGCTACATCTTCTGCACAAATATGTCTTTGGAGATGGGCTCTTGCGGGTATCTGAAAGCTGTGGATAACCACATAATGGAGAAAGAACAACCAAGGAGGAACACTACATGGCCTTCTTGATATCAGAATCGTTGAAGATTTCCGCCAAAATTGGACATATTGACAGAAACAAAAGGTGACCTGGCTTGAAGAGGCGGCTGTTAAGGCTCTTGTTGATCTCTGGTACAGTAAGGCTTGTGGCAGTGGAATTCAGGCTCTGCCACGGTTACGCTCTCCATGGTAGTCATCCTGCTGAGCACTCTCTGGACTGGCCTGGTTGGCGGCTGGCACGGTACACTGGCACTGGCACTGGTTGGAGAAGTAGTGGCTCAAGGGAAAGGGATTCAGGACATTTTCTAGTTGAGGTAGGCTAGCACAAGCAGCATCATCAGGCTAACATTGGCCCAACTATGGCTCAGACATTCTTGTCAGACTGAGGTAGCTTTCTTTGGAGGTGTGCAGCTTTTGGGTGAGGTTGAGTTGAGTAATGTTTGCATGGTTCTTTTAAATGGCTTGTATGGTTATAGACAATCATTTCTAGTCAGACTCTCACCTCCATAAGGCTTTCACAAAGGCCGCTATGTTTCTTCCCTTTCTTATTGCAGAGGAACTGAAGGCAAAGTCAAGAGTTCTGTCACAACAGACTAACTGGAATGTTCCAGTCATGTGAGAATATTTGGCTTCATTTGGGTTTTAGGACCATAGTACACATCTTCACATGTCAGCTTACCAGAGGAGGTCTAAGGAATACAATATTTTGGTTATGGAACAGACTCCCTCTGGAAAAGTGACATGTGTTTGTGGTGTACACACAAAAAGAATGTGACAGGACCTAATCTGCAGTGGCAATGCTTTTTGACGACTTTGACTACATGCACATGTGCACGTGCACAGGCAATAAAGGCAGTAAGCTTTGGTTTGAGATAAGGGTGGAGCATCGGGTTGGGGTGGCAAGGGAGCAGATTTGTGTAGGCTACTTTCAGGTTATTAGCAGCAGGTTTTGGGGAGACTAAACCTATGACTTACCCCTATCAAAGATCATGGAAGGTGCTCATTGATGGGAGGCTAAGGGGTTCCTACTTGAGTAGCAGACTGTTGGAGGGGAGGACAGGAATGTGGATGTTGATAATTTTGACCAGTATTAGCCATTGCCCGTGCCCGTGCCAGGCAAACCTGCCATGTGCTGCTCAATGACAACCTGGCACTGCGCTGGACAGACCACCTGCTCACAGGAAAAGTCACAACAGCAGGACAGAAAGGAGACAAGAGAGAAGAAAGAGAATGAATCATATTAGTCAAGTACGGAAATATTTGACAAGTTGACAAGCACAAACAGGGTACTACAGTCATGCATGGTCTGCCACTACGTCACCATTACAGTGTTGAGAAATAAAAATTGTTTTACTTTTTATTTACATACAATTTTCCTTTTTTTTGCTTTTTCTGCAAACTCCATTTGAGAATTCCCAATAACCATCTGTGAATGGTCATTTAAAAAGGCAGTTACTTGAGGCTATTCCTCATGTTGGAGGAGCCTAGAGGTCACTTTAACAATTTCTTACGGAGACTTTCACTTAACTAAAACTCTAGAGAGACATTCCAGTTTGTTCTTTTTCAGTCTAATTGTTTGTGATTTTGGCCATTATTTCTTATCTCTTATCTTACAGGCCCTGAATTTCTGTCAAAAATGGCCACAAAAAAGTTCATTACATGTTGTCATTACATTGTGTCATATGACAGATGGATGGAACAGCATCAGACATCATCCAATACTTCAGTGGGTCAATATTTGTCAAGACACAAAATGATGGATGGATGTAATACCAAACATTGGCAGCTGCTGTTCTTCAAGGAGTCTTACATGTGACAGATGCTGACTGCAGTTCTAGATGGACTTGTTTTGACCAAATGTACAAACAGAACAGATGTCCATCATTAGCAATGATTTTGATCTGTTTATCTAAAAGGTCATCCACATCTCAAACTGAGGGGACTGTTAATTGTGATTTTAGTCACAAACATTGTATTTTATGGAGTGCCCACACTGGGATCTAAAGCTGCTGCCTGGAAGTTTGATCTTTGCTATTGAGCCAAAAGCAGTATTTCTGAACTATAGACTGAGGTCCAGTATGGCATTATTCTTGTTACTACCTAAAACATGTGATCTTTCATCATTGCATGTCATCATATTCTATGTATTTGGTGTTGTCAGCAATATTAGACTGTTTTGGCTCAATTGTCATTATAAAAGAATCACAAACCCATAGGCATCGAGGAATTGAGCGATACTATGCAAGTAAAGTAAGGGGCCGTCTTTTTCCAAGCTATGTCTGAGGGGAGGCCCACAGTCTCAGACTTTGAAAACCCCTGCACTAGATTACTTCTGAGCCAAAGAAACACTTTACTTAGTTGTAATTAAATGCAATGTTTTGTTTCTAGACCCTACAAATACTTAAAAATGTAACGAAACTGTACTTAATAAATGAAATGGTTAAGTAAAGTAGAAAAAGCTTTGACTGGCATATTCTGAGTGACTACCTGAGGCACTGGTTCCACTCTGGGGTGGTTTCCTCCATCCTTAGGGATGCCATTGTGTCCGGTGTTGTCCCTCGGTACAGACCAGCTGTCCTGAGTCCCTTTACTGCAAAACAGACTGTAAACAGGTTCCAGCTATGAGCACAGATTCTGTATTAGTTTACATTAACATAGCTAACAATTCATGGTTATTCACTATTGGTCAGTAAACCTAATAGATAATTGATTGCATTATAATTTAACAAGAATTACTGACAGTGTTATAATATACTAGTACCAAGCATGTACAATGTATTTGCACTTACCTACGACGGTATCCAAACATGAGGAAGAGAACACAGAAGATGATGCAGGCGGTGCCAATATGGATGCCGATGACAATGCTGCCCAGAGAGGCCTCTCCATCCCTGCACTGACACAGACTTTTCCCTCCTGGAAACACAAAGCGCTAATAAGGAACATACTCATGATGGAAAAAAGCTGAGCTTCAGCCAAAGTTAGCATTTGGCACATATATACTCCATTTCTTTCCATTTTACATATTGCTGATCTCATAGTCCAAAGTCAAAGGTTAGACACTTAATTTCACAGTTGCATTCGGTGGTCCTTGTGTGGAGGCCTGCCTGCAGCCATTTCAGTGTGAGAGCGCTCTTATAGCAGCCAAAGGAGCTTTAAAGACATTTATTTGAGATTTTGCCCACTTATAATGTGACAAAAGAACATTAAGAGCAAGAGCTGGGAAAATAGATTTTTACCACACCACCTCCAGCAGTCTCTCTTTCTGTTCTTTTTTTCTGCTTTGGAGTCACAAAATATCAGATTTTGTCCAAAAACAGTCTCACCAGAAGCTGCAGTTTGCCTCAGTCTGACCCGTATATTATGATAATCTTTCTCAGATATGTCTAGGCCTGAATGTCTTTCCCAATCCCATTTTCTCTGATACGGACTGTTAAATCATTTTTGGAGTTTTGTATCTTATTATAGAAGTCAAGAACAGCCGTGCATGCAACAGGTTTTAAAAAAAAAATGCTGTTATCTTGAGATCACAAGTTAATTTATTTTGTTATCTGGAGAAGAAGAGCTCTACAGTGCATTGAGTGGTCGAAAGACTAGGAAGTATATAAGTACAGGTCCATTTTCAAGTTACCATTTAAGTACAGTCCATTTACCATAATGAATATATGAACTAAATAGGTTCCCTATCCTTCACTTGTGTAATGTTTTTTGTATAGATGTATTTCCAGAAATGCTGTTCTTTAACTTATTTCATTATTAATTTTAATCAAGATCAGAACATGTTTACAACCACTGTTCATACATAGGTGCAATCAGAGGAGTCACTTTCAGCACCCAATCTGTGATCATACTCACCAGTGGCCGGGTCACTCACGCCCTCCTCTGCCAGTGACACCAGTCTCTTGGAGCAGTCACTCTCCCCGTTTCCATTGTAGGCCACCAGTTTGACTTCATATACAGCACCCGGTTCTGAAACGGAGGGCCCCACACAGAGTCAGTCAGGTTTTTAAAGTGGAATGATTTGTGTCTTTGCGAGGATGTGTCGGTCCAGTGTGTAGGTAGGATTTAGTGGCATCTACTGGTGTAACTACAGATTGCAATTTGCTTGCTTCACCCTCCCCTTGCTAGTGCAAAAGAAATGCGAACAACCATATCTAGATCCAGAGTTTGGTTTGTCCATTCTGGGCTACTGTGGAAACATGGCGGACTCCACAGAATGCAACACATGGCGTCTGTAGATTTAAAAGGCTAATTCTAAGGTATGATATATATATGATTTCTATGAAAATAGTTATATTATTATTATTATTATTATTATTGAATATTATATTCCATTTCTGTCAATAGAGCTTCGTAAATGTTACACACCAGACCGTTAATCATACTCCGTTACTCTTTCATACTACACACTGGTTATTGTATTGCTGGTGCAGCAAAGTGCACACACCTGTAGAAACCAAGACCAAATCGCATAAAACCTGTGTGATGCCACATCATATATTGGTCTCGTTCCCGCAGATAACGACTCTTACAGTCTCCCATTAAACAAACTATCCATTTTAGGCTGCTTGTGATTGTTTTTCACCTAGTGCATTGCTATTTAAATGACGGATTCGGAGTATTGGAGAACCGTTTGCTGCTGACGATGGCTAGTCGATGGTTGAGTTTCATTCCCAGGGTGTCAAATACAGACGCTTTGGCACCCTGGGAATGAGACTCAACAATCAACTATCTTCAAGCTTCCAACCCAAAGCTTCGTTATATCTTCCTTGGCTGTGATTGGTTGTTTTCATTCAGGCCCAGTGGATTCTTACAAATACTATAAGGAGCACTAGGGGCCAGATGAACCTGATTTTTTTGCACTACTGTCAGAACACATGACAAAAAATAATTTTAAATGCTGTCTGTATTTACAGTTATAATTTAGTTATAACTTTCTAGGAAACTACTTGGCATGTTCACTTTAGACACTTTCACCAACCAGAGTACAAAACACAATGAACATGTACTGATGGACAGATTAGCAAAGAGAGACAGCCCTTTGGATAATTATACACCCGACAAACTGGATAATTCTCTATATGGGAGTAGAAGAAAGTGGGGACTGTTACTGCACACCAAATAATCAACAGTAAGTGAGTCAGATTTTGGTCTTTCAGAGAGGTGTTACTGTTCATTGAAATAGAATCAAATGACTCTGTGCTGCTCATGTCTTGTGTCTCAATTCTATTTGTGAGGTTGCCACTGCACTTAATTCAATCATTGTTTTGCAGGTGACCGAGATGAGTGTGTTGTTATGGTTACAGGTATCGAGTCTGGAGGCGATGCTGTTTAAACAAACATGGGGAAGAGATGGATGCTGCTGGCTGGTCATGGAGACAAGGAGTGGAAGAAGTCTTGGTGGTAGGCGCACGCACACATGCACTCGCACACACACACACACACACACACAGACTCACCTAGCTTAGTGATGGTGTGGGCATTGACGAGACAGGGCAGCTGGATCGGTCCCTGGAAGGCAGCGTGGGGGACCCTGCGATAGGACAGCCTGAAGCCCTCAGCCTTGCCGGCCTTAGCGGGGAGCTCCCAGAGGACCTGCACGGCGCTGGAGTTCACCACCTTGGTGAAGAAGGTGGGAGGTGTTGGCACTGGAGGGAGAGCGAGGACAGAAAAATATAGATTAGACAAGATTAGAAAACAAGTACTGACTGTACTCTAAGGAGGTGAAGAGAGCAGGTTGCAAAATGTGGCCAGTGCAGCAGCTGACAGGAGGTGGATTTAGGTGTGTACTACACTAACTAAACCAGTACTGTCCAGCATCTCATATTTAAAGATCACCTCGAGACATGTATTAAGACATAAAAACAAGAATCTTTTCACTGTTTTAAGCTATTTTCACTGATATTCTCTTATCTTTTGGACGATGGCCAATATCATTCACTGTGATATAATATAAAAATGAATCAGGAGACAGGGCAGGAGTTGGTTTTTGTCAGTCTTTCGCGTTCTTACCGTCCCCTAGTGTTGTAGCCACCACAGTGTGGGACTGCTGGCTAGCTCCGAGAGGAGAGTAGGCCTTCAGGTAGAGGGAATAGGTGGTTGCTGGTTCCAGGTTGCTCACATCATGCTGGAAGGTACCTTTACTGATGGCTTCCTGCAGCTCCAGACTGTCGGGCTCTGAATCATACACACACACGAACACACACGGAAATTTAGATTTAGCTATCATTATAACATCATCTAATTTGAATTTCAGCTGCTATCCTCCTACAGCTTGCTGATACTCACCTCCAATCTTGCGGATGTGCAGGACGTATCCGATGATGCTGTCGGTGACGTCGGTGGGTGGCTCGCTCCACGTGATCTGCAGGGCGTTGGTGGACAGCGCGCTGGCTGCAAGGCCCTCGGGGGCAGCGGGCAGATCTTTAGCCTGGGCCACGGCAAGGCGGGCACTGGCCTGGTTGGTGCCGGCACTGTTCTCGGCGATGCACTGGTAGATGGCCTCATCCTCCGAGCTGATACGGGTCAGAGCCAGAGTGCTGCACAGACAACACAGCTACATCAGTTCATTGCTAGTCACATCTACAAGACACCACAGTGCATACTGTATATACCACAATGTATACTTTATATACTGCTATATACATATATGTATATGGAGGGTCAGATAAATAAACCCGAGGCGTCAAATACAGACACAAAAATCAACTATCTTCAAGCCTCCAATCCAAAGAGTCTTTCTTTCTTTCTCAGCTCTGATTGGTTGTTTTCATTCAGGCCTGGTGGGTTCTTGCAAATACCATTAGGAGCACTAAGAGGAGCCAGAGGAACCAGATTTTTTTTTTGCACTACTGTCAGAACACATGACAACATTTTTTATGTATAAAAGTTACCTACTGCAGCTTTAATAATCAAAGAAATCAGCACCAAAACATTGAACTGAACAGTGACTGTTGTAAATATTTGAAAGTTGAACACATCGCAGCTATACAGTATATTTAAATTATATAAATGCAAACATGTTATAATTCATACATATACAGTATAGACACTATTTAATATTCCAATAGATGAATGAAATTTGATTTTATGCCATTGTTCAATCACAGACCACACTGATCAAGGTCGAACAGGCTCAGTACCTCCACACTCTCTGTGCAGTGCTGCCACCCTGTGGTCTATTGGTTAACTGCAGGGCTAAAAATGTTCTCTTGCCTTCTTGTATATCTGAGGTGACACAGATTGTTTTTTTTTATAGAAAACCAAAACCTGCATCTGAGAATACTGCTATAGAGGAAATCTTCCCACATTTTCAGATCCTAGACCTCTGAGATAAGCCAGTCCCATGCCAGACCTCTGTGATACACGTGTCTTGTTCTATTGCTTTGTTTCGTCTTGTCTCTCTTAATGCTTGTCGTATCTGCTGCCTGCTTTTCAAATCGTCACTATGGCCTGTGCCTTTTCTTTTTTCTTTAAATATCTGTGTATAACTGACATCTACATTTTCATGACAACACTGTCATGACAGCACTGTATTTGACTATGTAGCATTTGACTTTGTAGTCAGCATACATTCCTCAGATGTTTGTATTGTTCTTTTTATGCCTGAACCAGCCATAGGACAGTATTCTCTAAAAGTCTAGGTAAATGTTTTTTCATGGTAAAAATCACATTTATCTCAGTTTGCAGGCTGCATAAGGAACTGGTCAGTAACTGGCCCTTCAGGATCACACTGAATTGGTCATGTTGAGCTGTAAATCATCACCTACCTGTTGTTATTGGTCAGCTTGACGTTGTGCCCAGGCATCAGGACCTTGCCGTTCTTCAGCCAGATGAGGTGAGGTTCAGGGACGCCCTGCGCCACACAGGTGAACACAGCACTGCCGCCTGCTGGTTTGGACACAGACTGCGGCCACTGTAGGAACTCGGGAGGAGCTGAGGAAGAAAAGGAGAGAGAGGGATATGAGACTAGGAACAGACAATAAAACTAATAAAGGTCATAACAGACTCATATTCCCCATAAACCCTCCTGAACCCCTCACAGCCTGCTTTTACAGCAGCCCTTGATAACAGCTATAGGCACTAAGACCTAGAACGCTAATGTCAAGGAGAAACTTGAAGCCATTGATTTATTACTATATAAATTACTATATTGTGAATTATTCCCCTCTAAAATCAGTATCGGTCCCATTTTGGGAGCCTGGGAATGAGACTCAACAATCAACTTCCTTCAAGCTTCCAACCTAAAGGGTCTTTATATCTTTCTCGGCCTGCTGGATTCTTACAAATACCATTAGGAGCCAGAGGAACCTGATTTTTTTAAGATTATCTGTCTCATGTACTACTGTCAGGATATAGTGGAAATGTAAGCAAACATGACAAAGAGTTATTTGTATAAAAGTTACCTACTGTAGCTTTAAAATTAAAAATGTTCTAAAAAGTAGAAACAGTGGAGGGATAGTATACTTCTTCCCTGAATAATTACTCTCAAGGTGCCCTAGCCATGGTTTAATAATTAACTGCTTCAATGGAACAGCCCAAAGACAACAGCAGAAGGCTATGATTGAACTGGGAAACTCCCAAGTGTGGTAGGGAGGAGCTGAAAGAATGAGAAGTAGGTCTGTGTGGAAAAGAGCACGTGGACTTGTTTAAAAGAGAAAGAACACAGGCTCTTACTTAAACAAGGACAAACATCTGACCTTTTCACTGCATTAACGTTTACTGTGTAACAGAGTGGGAGGGATAAAAGCAGTTATCTTCAATAATAACCAATGATATTCATGGGCAACTTAAAACAGCAGAGTGAGTAAGAGACACAGAGACATAACAGAGAGAGTGTGATATCTACCCTCTGTGCTGAGTCCAGGACTGGAGGTGAACTGGGCCACATCTACGATTTTGACAGCAAACTGCTGCCCCGTCTCTCTGTTGATGCATCTTCTCACCACACTGAAGGGACCCCTGAACAACACAGGAAAAAGAAAAACATTTAATATGCAGTTTGTTATATTTGTATCTTACCAACCAGTATGTTAAACCCGAAATAACAATCAAGCTGTAACACAACTCCAGGCATGGGATGATATGAAAATGTCATGTGATGATTATACTGGCCAAAATAATCACGATTCACAATATATATTTGCGATAATCATCCAAAACATCCCACCCATCCCACAACACATATTATTATTAATTATTATGTTCACCAACTGGTTTCCAACTTTGTCTGCCTGCTGTTTGGTGCTGGACAGATAACATCTAGTCAGATAGTCAGAGCGTTATTTAAAAGAGTGCTGAAGCTATAAACAACACGACTGAGAATGGTGAGAGTAAGCCAACACAGTAAAGCTGTGGGCCAAAAACCAAAACAGTGAGCTGAAAGATGATAAAAGGCTCAATAGAGCTGAGGGGGACTGAAGAATAGGCCTGATCACAATTATATGAGCCAACTGCAATCATTTTGCACAATCGTTAGCTTCTATAGTCAAGAGGATTTTAAGGCCAATGTTAGAAATGTTGTAAAAAAAAGAAAACAAAATGAATCCAGTCTGTTTACATCACCTGGACAAAGGCAAATCAACTTTCTATGAGTCATGTTCCAATGTCAGAAAAAAAAAAAGGGATCTCACTTGACCTAGACCTAGACCTGTCTAGACCTCACTGTGCAGGTATTTTAGTTTCAGCTCACATATGAGACCATATTTCTTGCTTTCTGGAGCAAGATGGTGTCAGAGAGGTGCCAATAACAGGTCTCTTGATTTATAGCCAACAGTCTCCCATACAGGTGCAGTGTGACAGCTATGGGGAAACTTATGCTAGAGATCATACAAACAGCCTGCCACTTCATTTCAGTATGTTTAAACAGTGAAATAACATTGTTATGCAATGTAATCAAACTGCTGATGAGTCATAGAATATTCTCCACATTGTTATTTACTAGCCTGCTTGTCTCATAAACTCTTTTTTTGTATGTTCTTTGAAGACAAGTGACGTAGTTTAAATCTCGATCGATTCAGACGTTTTTTTCAAATGTAACTTGAATTAATCGATTCAGCTAAGGTGCCAACTAGAGCCTGACCAATATATTGATCGGGTCATATTCTCGGCCAATACTGGCCTAACGCAGATATATTGGCATCGTAACGGACACAGCATTTGTGTTATCTGATATGCTTAAATATTGTCTGGTATATAATGCAGGAAAAAAAAAAACGCTTAAGGTGATATATTATGGTGGCCGACAAGGGCGAACGTGCTGCAAACGGCAAAACCAAAAACACAGGAATGATGCAAAACCAAAAAACACATAAAACAAATGCAACAGAAAAACG
>NW_023340268.1:21862115-21885396 GCF_004916995.1 Morone saxatilis
CATTCAGCCCAATGGATTCTTGCAAATACCATTAGGAGCACTAGGAGGAGCCAGAGGAACCAGATTTTTTTCACAGATTATCTAGAGAAAGTTTCAGTAAATATAACAAAAACTTTTTTTTAATTTTTACAAAAATTACCAACTGCAGCTTGTAATTGGTGATAACAGTGTTATTGCTACTAGTCTGTGCTTCAACTTCATATGTCAAGGGTGTCTCTTCAAACCCCAGAGTATAGTCAGGTCCCTTTACAACACACACAGACACTGGACAGATGCAGGGTTGACTGCTCCTCCTGACACCCAGTTCAATATCAGAGGCACAATAGACATGCATATATAGTATGCTGGGATATAGGCACTGCTCCTTAAGCCCTAAACCCCCCCCCCAACTTCAACCCACGCTCAGCATCTCATTGATCTATTGACCTCAACACCCACTGTGACCCCCCAACCCCCTTAACCCCCCAACCATCCACCTATAGATGACCATTTCAATAAGGACACATTCATCACTGCGAGTGGGGATCTGTCTTTCTCCTGTCAGTCAGACCACTTAGATTTCTGGAGAGCAGAAACAGTGCGACCTAGAGGCAGGGACAGGAAGTCCAGTTTATGTATTAGTAGCTTACATCAGTGATTCCAAACCTTTTTCCTTAAGGGACCCCTTTTCTATCATTGAGTAAACTGACTAAGTGACACATTTCCATATTATATTCAATACATAACAATAACAGACACAATAACTGCAGGAAGGTTACTGATTCCTGTGTGTGTTTATGCTGCATTCACCACAGCTAATCCTTACTGTTCAATAAAAGTATGGACACCAATGTGCAGAAACGTTGCTCGAGATGCAGGAAGCTATCTGGATGTGTACACTGTAAAACAGTGAGATGATTATCCTTCAGAATTGAGATAACGCATAATTTCGAGGCAACTGTCTTCACTAAATGAGTGAACTGTTGTTGTAAAACTTAAAGTTGAAGTTTTCCTACTAGTTTATTTCAAAACAGTTTGATTCAATGACCGGCTGTGGGCCGATCAAAACTGAGAAGAACAGTACTTTTGGTGGCCGTGGTATGATATGTGATGCAGTTTTAAAAGCAGACTGGTTTGACTGTTATGGCTTATGTACCAAAATCTCCCAAAGTTGATTTTCATGACACATTAAAATAAGTGGACACATTCAGAGGCAACACATTCGTTTGTGTAAAGCACTGCAGCATGTCTCATAGTAAATGTTATTGGTAGTAAATGGGATTAATGTGCAAAACAGCAACATATTTGATAAAAAAATCAAGTTCAACTTCCTCAATTGTTACATTGTACATGAGACCGTGCTCTCTCGCTCTCTCTTTGTGTGTGTGGACATTATCTCTCGGGGGGATAATGTCCACACACACCCCTTCATCTGTTCAGTTGTCCCGTTAGAAAGTGTCAGGCGTCCTCAGCTGACCATTCATCAGTGGATCGATACCCTGTATCGATCAGTGATTCTGTTGACCTTGAGTTTCACCACGCCTGCACCTCATCTTATTACCTTCCACCCCTATTGTTTGCCGCTTGTTTGGGGTTGGGGGTGGGGATCCATACATCTGTCCACTGCTTGGACAGGCCCTTGGCGCATTAGATTTATATTTTCCTAATTACATTTTCCACATAAAAACAATCAGTAAACTTTATATTTTGGTGCATGAGCAGTGTTTAAATACTAACAATATAACCTGGTACCAGTTCTAGACAGATAGATAGAAGGCATTGTGACAACTTTATTTCGTTTTTTTTTCGGAAAGAATCAGGAAATTACATTAGTAGTTACTTCACTGTATCCTAAAGAGTGCAGTTTATGAGCAGTTGAGAGAATTGCTGAAATCAGTAAAATCCTGATGCCGATATTTCCATTACCATGTAAAGTGACTCTCAGCACCTTTTTAAAGCGCTATATTAAATAAATTAATTGTTAATTAATTAATTGTAACTCTTGATATTAAGGTACACATATTCGCTGTTAAATAGTTGTTTAGGATTAATATTAGCATACTGGCTCTTTATTAGTCATTATAAAGCACTTATTAATGCCTTATTCTGCATGACCATGTTCTACAGCTACTAGGCCATTAACTAAGAGTATTCTCTCAACAACCTCCCAATTACTGCTTATTGATAGTAAGTAAGGAAGTACATTAATTATAGTCTTAATATGCTTTGCTATGAAATAAGTCTATTGTTTTTGTGTTAATTAAATGATTGAATCATGTTTGTTGGATATGATAAAAAGAAAATGTAAATGAATGAAATCAACCCATGTTGGTCCAACAAGAACAAATTAGGATTAAGCAATTCTGTTGGGTCAACCTAATTTACTTGGGTTGGATGCCTGCAGTAAATTACCTAATATGCATATGCCATATCTGTCAACACATTTGGGCAAGAAGTTACCAGTCTGTGACACTTCATCTCCTCAGTGAGGGTAAGATTTTGGTGCTGATGTTCATATAAAATGTGAGAAGTAAGCTGAAGCCCTTGGACAAAAACGTGAACAAACATGAGGAGGAAGGAATGGAGGGAGGAATGGACGGAGGGAGGGACAGGCATATTTGACGCACCTCCTCCAATATGGCTGGCCATCCTTTGTGTCTCCCTCTATGTGGTGACACCCTGGTTGCCCTCACCCCTCAGCTGGGATGCTATCCATCTTCCAGCCCTCCCTAATGAACCCAGAGACCACACCTCCTCTTTCCTCCACCTCCCTATCTGTCCGTTCCAACCGTTTCCGTGCGCCCTGAATCCTTCTGTCGAGGTCAGGGTTCAAGGGTCATTCCTCAACCCGCCTATTCCCTTCCACTCGCACACTCCCTCCCCCACTGCACCTTGCATCCAGCATTGACCGTCTACTTGTCCTCCACTTTTTGTCTCTCCGTCTGTTGTCCTCTTTGTCCCTTGGCCCTGACCATGACCATGGAGACTGTGTGAAAGTTGTGACCTCTGCCAGCCTTTGCACTACAAACACAAACAGCAGCCAGCCTCACTGAACTTGACTTCAGCTGTGAGTCACTAACAGAAGACCTGACTGTCACAAACGATGACCAGGGAAAGAGGAGACAATTTACTATCATCTAACTTGGGCACTGTATTTGCAAAAATGAAATATCCCCTGCAAAGATGTATTACAATGTCCAAAAAATCTGCTTGGAACAAGAATGTGTGTCTGATAGAATATAATTTCCTCATTAAAAACCTTTAAAAGCCATCTACTCCTTCTATCTCAATATAAATTCCGGAATCTATGAATGTGCAGTATTGCTACTTTCAAACTATTTGTTATATCACAAACCATGCTGGTGGGCTCCGCCCCTTAAAATCTGATTTTAGAGTACAGAGAAACTTTCCACTGTCAGCAGATGAATATGAAAACATCCTTTTAGTGTCAAACTCTGCATATACAGCATTCAAACAGCACACTGTAGCAACAAGAAGAAAAACTATGGGCTCAAACAATGGTCAATATGATTTTGAGCTTGTGAAATGAGCCTGTGGTTGTACATCCCACTTCCTCAATATATGCGAAAATAAGTTTGTGAATGTGTAGAAAAGATTTGTAACATTTACAAAATACAAGAATGTCTTAAAATTTGTGCACAAATGTATCGATAGAAAGGTGTATCGATAGAAAGGTGACTTCTTGTTGATTCCATACCCATGCACAGTAATGGATTACATGTAACATGCTAATCAAGTTACAAAAAAAGGAAGAAAAATAATCAGATTAGGGTTAAATTTAAGTTTTAAATTTTGGGTATTATAACAAGGATTACAATTTTAAAATACTGTACATGAAAAGTATGTCTTCAAAAGTAACGGAAAACAATCATGTTACACAGTTACATTACTTACTAATACTGTGATACTTAGTATTAATTAATTAGGTTACTGACTACATTTCCAAGAGGTAATAAATAACTGTATTGGATTATATTTTTAAAGTAACCCTCCCAACCCTGCCCATGCATGTTTAACTTCAGTGTCAAACACAGTGTGGGAAGTCTGAGTACTGAATTGCACAGCTTTCTGCTTTCCTCACTGTCACACACATCCTTAGTTTCAACAGGATCATATCATCATAGTACTTCCTACAATGACCCAGTGTCATTTAAGCAGTTAGTAAAACTAATCCCAGCTCTCTGCTACCCCAGTTTTGGGGGTAATATTCTGATTTGGGATGCACTGCTGCAGAATGATGAGCACATTTTAACTCTCAACTCAACCTTTGGAGCTCTGTAAAGCACATTGTAGGATGCCCAAAGCCAAAACCTCTCTCAACTCCAAAAAAAGAGAAATTGATCAATAAATTAATGAATATATTAGAGCTATAATTCCCCTCCCCTGCACCAGAGGCACTGCCAATCACTTTGAGAGAGTGACAGGGGAAAGTATTGATTGATCTGGTCAGAGAGTCGGACAAAACAGGAACACAGGGGATGGATGGATGGATGAGGGCAAAGCTGAATTCTATGCATATTGATTTATGTCACTGAGATTACAAGAAATCTAATGAAATGTGCTCCTGCTCTTTTTATGGTTTATATTTCAAATGCAATGTATTGTTTGATGTTATAAACGGAGAATATATATTCATTTATATCATTTTCTCAATCGTTGATTCAGTGTGGTGATATAGTGGAGTAATAACTATAGTATTTCCTCCTGAGATACAGTGAAATAGAAAACACACCTCCATCATCTCCAAACATATCCTGGTAATTAACAACATCACACTCCACGTATTTCTGTGCGTCCTCTAACACTCTGGGAGGTGAGCTGCTAATTGAGCTGGCCTCAGGACAGCCAATTAAAGAACAGCTAATAACAGTGAAAAATATAAGCGGGCTGAGACTGTGGACATCTGTAGGGTGATGGATGAGTACATGTCATGGAGAGCCCTCTGCTCCCCCACACATACACACCCAGCTGAACACTGATGTCAGTGCTTAATTGTTAGAAAGGAAGTGGAAGGGGTGTGCATATGTGTGGTGGAGGTGGGGAGGGGTCACACCAATAGTGTCACCATACAGCGGGTCCATGCTCCAGCCTCCACCCCCCACTAAACAGCCAAGGGCAAAGGTGAGAAGAAAGGGTGGAGCTTTGCTATTGACCCTCTCCTTCCCCCTCCCCTCACCACCAGTTAATATGGATACACACACACACACTCACACAGGATCTATCATGGAGGTCTAGTAAGTAATTAAACAAAGGCTGCAACAATGGCTTCATGAATGCTGGAGATGTATCTGTATCAGATGGTCAGTCAACAAAACAGTGTGATCACATGAGCGTTTCTGCATGTTTATAGATCATCTATCTTTAGTTTCTGCAATGCATTGATGTGTTTTATATTAAAGGAACAGTCAAACATTTTGAAAGTAGCTTCCCCAGACACAGATGTCTCAGATCAGTTTCATCTCTGTGTGTCTAGTACAGAGACAGGGCCAGGACATATTTATCCTAGCTTAGCACAAAGAATGGAAACAAGGCTAAAATGCTAGTCTAGCTTTGTGGAAAAAATATTAATGACTTAGTGACAGCGCACAGCATTTCTCAAGTCCTGGTATTGGCAGGTTAAAAGACTACAGTGAATATTAATAATTAGTACTAATTAGCTTAACTTGCAACTAGCCAACTTGTAAACAATACATCTTTAGAGTTGCTGGAAGTAGAGCTGCAATGGTTAGTTGATCAGTTGTCAACTAATAAATTAATCTTTTAAAACTGTCTTAAACTGTTCGATTGATCGAGAAAATGAAAGATGATTCACAGATGAATCAATAATGAAAATAATCATTAGTTGCAGCCCTCATGGGAAGTGCATATTTTCACTTTTGACGTAGCTGTATGGAGCAGAGCCAAACTAGGCTAGGCTAAATGCAGCTTGTTACCCTGGAAATGTGGAATTAATAATGAGGTTTACATCTTTCAGTTACAATTGTGATGGATTTTTAAGGCCCATTCTGATATTGTTACTTAACAAGTTTTAGCATGCAAAAGAGATTTAGCATTAGTATCCACCAGAAATCATATTCCTTACCTTTACCCTTAAAGTGGGGTTTAAAACAGCATTCATTCTAGTGCTAATGCTGTTCTGCCTGCTAGTCATACATTTCAGAGACAGGGGGTTGCACTGGGGTAATTTAGACTTGTAACCTCAGCAGTTTTAGTCTGTACTGGACACAGAGAAATTATAGAGATTATTCTCTCCTGGTATAGATATGATAGCAAAGATGTGTATTTCCAAAGACTGTTACCCTGTACAAAAAAGCCTCGTCTGTAGAGTTAATCAACACAAAACCAGTTGCCAGTACTGGTGTCCAGTGAGGAGCTCTACCGGGCCAGCAGCAGTACTCTTCATACGCTCTCACCTTGTACCACGAGTCTTCCGACTGCAGTACGTCTCATTCTGGTGCCGGGCCGATTGGCAGCACACACGTACACACCGGAATGCTGCAGGGAGACATCCAAGATCATCAGGTTCCCTGTCCCCAGAACCTGGATGCCCTCCACCCCGATGGAGCGGCCGTCTGATTGACGCACAGACAAAGAGATACAGAGAGAAACAAAACTTAAAACCTGTTAATAACTAACCTCCTACTGTCATATAGACTCTATTAGAATGCTCCAGTGGTACCTAGCCTGCTCCAGGAAACAATAGGCCTTGGGTTTCCTGTGGCAATACACTCCAAGATGGCAGTCTGATGGACTGTGATGGTCAGGTTCTGGGGTCCTGACAGGATGACGGGCTCTTTGTAGATTCTGGGAGCTCCACCTGGAACAACAAAGGAAGATAAAGGTAAGGTAAATATGGATGAAAATACCAGAGGTGGGCCCTATTCATTGTTTGGCAAGTCAAGTCTCAAGTATAATTTTTTACAACTGGCGCTCAGTAACGTCAGTTCTTAATGGTTCTCTACTACACCATGACGAGCTGGGGAATTGCAGGCCAACTTGCTGGGAATTATTAACTTTTTACCTTTTTAATTAACATATGTTTTAAATCTTTGTACTTGGGGCAAGGTATCGAGTATTTTCAAGTCTCAAGTCCAATAAAGTATTTTTTGATTATGTAAAGTTAAGTCTAAAGTCATCAAATCAAAAGCTGATGCTGCAGTGTTAGGAGGGCTGTACAAGGACAACTTCAAAGGTACTGCAGTGAGAACCTCTACAGGTAAATGGACACATTCCATAACACATATAGGCATGTAGCTAGCTAACCGTTGTTCTCGCCATAGAGTTTTTTTTCTAACTACTATGATTACATGCTACATGTGTGTCCACCTACCAGTGATGTTGAGCGTGGCCTCGTGGCTGGAGCGAGTGTTGGCGATGTTGGTGGCGACGCAGCGGAAAACCCCAGCATCCACCTGCCTCACGCCTGTCACCTGGAGGATACCCATTGGCAGGAGAGTGTATCTGGATAGGACGGGGAGGTCAGGCTACAGGTTAGCCACTGGAAACTGGTTCAAATATGCTAAACAAATGTGTGTGTATATAAATGTTACACCCCAAACTAGCACACAAGGTATTTGGGTAGGTTATAGTAGGTGGCCAAATGAATGTGCACTGTGATGTACAAGTGCACTTTAATGTACACTATCTGATGAGGGCAGTTTGCAGCTTGCAATGACATGTAGGCTAGAAAGGTGGCTGTTCAGTTCAAACTCATGTCAGTTGTAATTGATTTCAGTTTTCGTGGTGAAACAAGTAGTCACCACTCGCAAGCAACTAAATCTCAGATGTGTGTACTGTGTGTCCAACCATATGTAGGCAGAATTATATACTAATTTAGGAAGTTAGTTAGGAAAATACCAGTGTGTAGCAGTCGCATGTCAACAGTTAAGTTTGTATGGTGTTGTGTGTGGTGCTACCTGTTGTCGGTGGTGTTGAGTGGTACTCTGTCTCTCTCCCAGGTAATGTTGGCCTCAGGCACCCCATTGATCTGACACTGGAAGCGTGCGACTCCTCCCTCGTCCACGGACATGGATGCAGGGTGGGTGTGGAATTTAGGAAGAGCTGAGGAGCAGAACACGCAAAGATCAGCCTTATGGGGAAAATACTTTGAGAACATTCTAAAACCCTGAAGGGGCAGTTACCAGTTTACCATGGTTACTGTGAAAACAGTTGGTCTTCTGTGGCTCTGGAGGAATATGAGAAAACTAGTTTTATAAAAGAAAGTCAAACTGTGCCTGTGGAGTTTTTAAGATGTTTTGAGCATGAGTTGTCTCCTAGCTCTTTAATATATCACTATCTACATAAAATCCGTAAACATACAATAAGAGTTGATGAGGAAAAACATGGAGAGAGATTTTCTCTCAGCCTTTTGTTCTTAAAGCATTTTCTTTCTATTATGTGTCCCCTAAGGGGCTCAGGAAGGTACATCAGTAAATGAGCAGCATATATAATCCAAAACTAATATTACCATTTGAATTGATGAATTTCATTCAAACCTTTGAGTTTTGGCTTGAAATAGATTTGTCTTAGCTATCTTACAATCCTTTTCAAAATTATGTGTGCCTTTGTTGCTGTAAATCATTACATATGTTCATATGCACAGTTTTGTTCACCATTCTTTGGCATATTTTGTATACCCAAAGGCTAGATGTGGCATAATTCCCACTGAAGGTTTAGAATAGCCTAAAACAGCATCCTAATAACCTGGTGGCCATAATCAATAAGGGTGTATACCATAGAGGAGGGGTCTACAAATGAGAGAGCATCACCATAGCAACTCATTGCATTGAACTAAGACCACCTCCAGATAGCCATAATTCTCCCGGATTACCCTTAAACCCTTGGTTTTATTGGACTGAGCGAGGGGGGGGGGGGGTTGTACACTCAAGTAGTACAGGTGTGTGTGTGTTTGTGTGTGTGTTCAGCACATGTACAGTAGAGTACATGCAGTGTAATTTATAGGTTGTCCATAATGAGAGGCTGCTGTGTTTGAACCAGGGCGCCTGTTCCCTCTGACAACAAAGCATCAAAGGGTCAGAGGGGGGCTTGGGTTGCCAAGTATGATGCAGAGGTGTTCCCAATGTGGAGCGTTATTTATAACAGACTATGGGATGTTTTGACAGAAAAAAAGGAACATGCGGCGACTATCTGTGGGGCATCCTATGCTCCCTGTGCAGGTTTATGGCCTGTGGGTAATGCAGGGATATGGATATTAAAATGCCTGAGGAAGTGTTGTCTTCAAAAGAGCAGCCATCAAATCTAAATCACTTCAATGAAGGTCATTATTATGAACTTATCTGTGTTTGGGTAGACATGAGAACCTTTATCAAATGCCCCTCACACACACACAAAGTTTTAAGATAAATCACTTTTTATTACAAGTTAGAATCATTCCTCCTGGATATGTTTGATATCTAGGGCAAAGCACCACAGAGCAAGAAACTGGACCTACAGAACAGCATTTGATCAGCTCAGAGAAGAAAGACTACAATATGTATGTACGTTTATTAAACAGAGAAGGGTGTGCAAACTATGCTAATTTAAGCGTCCCATTCTTCGAAAGTTCTTTTTTGTTACATAGCTGGCTGTAAAATGTGATGTGTCCACTCCAAAAACAGCATTATTAAGTTTAGTGCAATCTAAATAAAATGTTATAATATTATAACAGCTACACTGTAATGCAGTAAGTTATTGTAACTCAAAAAAATTGTTTGGATTGCATCGAAAAAGTTAAGAAATGAAAAGAAAGTTAAATAAAATTCTTTATTTAGCAGCTTTTACTAGTAATTTTATATGACACTAACTTAACTTACTTACTTACCTAACTTGTAAGTTAAGGAAACATTCCTGATTAAGTCGCCTACTTTTTACTAGATCTTTTGTTTTAGAGTACTAAATAAAAATTACAAAATTAGGTTTCTACAGTGTAGTAGCTAGGCTGCTGGCTTTACAAGATCATCACAGTCAAGCCTTTTTCTTTTAAACTTTGCAGTTTAAAAAACAAACATTTTTTCAGGCTCAGTCCACCAGAATTTGAGTAGCACTATGGACAAGGGTCTTTATATAAGGACACTTTTCAAATAAAGCAGGTCTATAGGCCATACTGCAAATACATTTATTTACAAGAGACCCAACAGTTTCCACCATAAGCAAGCACTTGGCGACAGTGTAGAGGAAAATCTTCCTTTCAAGAGGCAGAAAAAGTAGGTGTTCCTACTCAATTCATTTGCACTGTGAACCAATAATTTGTCCCATCTGTGAGTAATATTATCATTCCAAACAACATGTTATTGCGTGGCAAAAAAAGTGTACAGGTAGTATCAGTCATGTTCTGCGTTACTTACATGCCAAAAGGACTTTGGCCTTGCGGCTGACCAGTAAGCCGTAGCGATTTTGGGCAGCACAGTCGTACTCGCCCATATCCGCGTCGCTCCCCTCTCTGCGCTTCTGGAAGCTCTGGATGAACAGTGTGCCGTTCGCCAGCACCCGGACCCGCGGGCTGGTGGGTAAAGGCACCCCGTTTTTACGCCACGTAACCATGATCGGTTCCTCACCCTGCACTTGGCAGTCCAGCATGAGCGGGCGATCCCTCACCGCGATTACATCGTTGGGCTCCAGCAGGAAAGACAGCTCCGAGGCCAGACAGACACCTGCAGGCACAGGTGAAGAGAGAAACACAGGTTATCAGAGAGAGAAAGGCTTTATCACTCATCTTCTTGTTGTTGTTAGTCTAGATCTGCTCTATTTGAAAGTATCCTGAGATAACTTCTGTTATGAATTGGCGCTATACAAATGAGATTTCTGACAATAGAGCTTAAATCCTAAATGTTAAACACTGGACCTTTAAGAATCCAGTCAGTTTCACTGCTGGATGTAATTTAGATGTCATGGAATGGGTTGTATGTGGGAAAGCAACCTTGAACTGCGGGAGTGTTTCGTATTAACACATAGGAAAATGATGGCGGATTATACAAATTTCAATCAATTTTTCATCTTCAACACACAAACATCCCATGGTTCCAGAGACAATTGCACAGGGGGAGGCTTCTTTGCCAGACATCAAGCCTCAGGGAACCCTACCCAAATTGTCCGAAAAACCTCACTCAACACCAAAAACTATTTCATCTGATTGATGGCGCATTTGGTTTTGCAGCCTATAACGCTTTTACTGAAGATGAGCCACAATGGAGGCTGAATGCCAGCGAGCCATCCAGCCAGAGAGGGCAACAACAATACCCGAGCTGGAAGGAGAACACTGCCAAGGGTTGCAGGGGTCAAGTTAGGAGCGCCTCCATTGAAGCAGGGGCCAATTGTGACAATAGTGTTGTGACTATGCTTATTTGCACCCAACCCACAGTAACCTCTGTAAAAGATCCCGTCAGCCACCATGCACCCCAGGGCACCATCTGCCCCTTCTTATGCATCCCCTTCACCCCTCCCATCTCTTCCCGTCCTTTCAGATCCATCTCTGAGGTGACTTTCCCATGCCACCAGAGCTCTCTTCGTCACCCTTGTCCCCTCTTCTCCGTGACCTTGGTTACACTCCCAGTCTCCCCAATCTTTTTTGGTGTTAATGTCCTCATATGCAAAGAACCTTGAACCCTTGCAATAGCCGCTTTCCCTCCCAGCTGTGAGGCAAACAATCAGAGTTGCACTTGAACCTGCATAATGCCTTATCAGTGTCATTATGGAGTCTTGCATTTGTTCAACCAAATGTACCCTATTCTTAAGGCCAGCTGAGAGTTTTTTTGTTATCTAGCCACCATCCAGCAGCCGCTTGCAGCTGAACTTGACTTTGGGTTGGCTTCAGTCATTTTGTATATTTCTGTTCCCAGTGAAGTTCATTTCCACTCTGAAGGACAGCAGAAGCTGTTTGCTAATATGTTGAACATCATTGTTTGTCAGTGCCCATTTATATTCCCATTGATTTTTATTCTTCATTAAAAACAAAACCTTTAGCGCTAACTCCAAATACAGATAACACTAATGGTAAGGTTCAGTTTTTTAAATACAGTGGGCCTATATATCTCTGAGACTTCTGCCTCAACAACAATGCAATAAATTTGGTTTGTGGTTCTCATGGCATTGAAAAATCAGATAAACTTCCAGAGTCCTGGTTACTCTACACTGATTATGGAAACAGATGTTAATGTTGAACTTTTGGAATTTTTCAATGCTGTAAGCACTGCAGATAAAACTGTAATTACCTCCTTTGTATTGTGCTGGAGGCAGAGATGTCAGGGACAGATATCTCAAAACCTGGACAAATAAAACCAAAACTATCTGCATGGATGGACACCTCCTAAATGCCACTAGAGCTACCTTGTCTTACATCCGCACACGCAAATGAAATAAATCAGTGTAAACATGGATAAAATATCCTCCACAAGCAGTTACATTAAGCATAACTGCTTTCTGTTTGTTTACCCTGATAAAAAGTATGGATGGATGTACCATGGCATTGCATATAGATATGAGCAGGTTGATGACTCCTCCTTGATAAGGTAGTTGAGGAAATGGCTTAGAGGTTTTATAACACAGTCTGATTATAGATTGTCACTTAATACAGCCAAGGAGCTTGCAAACATTCAGCCTGAACATACAGCAGAACTGTTTCCCCTCCTGATGTTCTCTGTCATTGGCTTCTCTTATGTATCACATCAAGAAATGAGCATCTGCCCTCCTTTTAATGAGAGATCTCCCACCCAGCAGATGCAGCCAGCAGAGAGGAGTGTGGGTCTACTGGTCAGCTGCGTCTGGACGGGCTGATAGAGCCCAGCAACCCCCCTGAGCCTCCCATCCCTCAGGCCTGGTAATGAAATTCAGGGCCCCCAAGGGGGGGCTTGAATTGCATTCTGTGGCTACGGTTATGGAACACATGGTGTTGTAACCTGTGAGGCCTAAAAGGCCAATGTTGATCTCTGATGCAGGAGAGAATATGATGGAGCGGGGGGCAGAGCAGCAGTTATGGTAAGTCAGATGTTCATAACCAAGGTTATGTCATAGCAGGACTCTTAAAACAGTAATGCAAGTTAACATGGAATTTCCTGCCTGGTTCCTACTTGATAATCAACATAACAATGTCTAGGTAGCAGGTACTAGACTGAAAACACACTACAAAATGTCTTCTAAAGACTGGTTGCTTATACAGTATATATTGTTCTTTTGTTTAGATATTATCTCAGAAGATGAAATGCTAATAATGCTTGACTATGACAAAATTCTAGAGTAGAACACATCACAATGTAAGTTAACATTAGCTAATGCAAGGTAATGTAAGGCAACATAAAGTAATGGAAAGGCAAAGTAACTTAAGGTTATGTAATTTAAGGTAAGGGAAATCAATTTAAGGTATGTAATCAAGCATCAAGGACCTGAATGGACCAGGGTAGACTGTTACAGGATGTTTTTCTTGGCCATATTCCGGTGCTGCTGCAGCATTTGGTTGAAGTAAAAATCTAAATGCCTGTTAATCAGGAGAATCTATATCAGTGAGCCACTGGGTTGTAGAATCATATGCTATCCTAGGGTTTTGTAAGTTGCTGGGTAGAGCAAAACCCTGTTACTAGGGAGCTATAGTTTGTTCTGAGTTAACAGTTTATTAGGGACACCAACAATCTAAAGCAGTCCAGTACAACGGTCTGGCAATCATTATGATCTTTCTTAAGCTTAACGTGCACATGTGAGAGAGCTGTGAATTCCACTCTTTGGTCCTTTTTAGGCTTGAGTGGACAAAATAGACTATAGCTTAACTCCAAAGTAGGATTGTAGGATTATCCTCATAAAAGGTAGGATTCATTAAAGGTCTGTTGTATTGGATTGATACAGGTGTACCAAATAAGTGTAAACTCAATATCAATTTTGAGCTAACTTCTGAGATTTGATTTCCCGAGTGATGGCTCAAATCTTTGCATTAAGATGGATGAAGGACAATGTCAGTGTGTCAAGACTGAAGGATGTTTGACAACAAAGCAGCTCCAGACTGGAGGAGTTAAATGCAAGTTCCAACAAGCTGAACCTGCATGAGGTGTGATTAAGTGCATAGCATTAGAGATTGGACCATTTTCAATATAGGGATAGGACCATAATGAGATTTTTCGAAGGGAGGGGGTTGTCCAGCAACCCCCACACTAACACCCGGTGCTTGTAACCCTGAGCCCCTCAGGGGTCATGAGAGAGTCAGAGGTAAGGAGGATGGATGTGTAGATGAGGGGTGCAGGGGGGGGGGGGTTAGGGTTAGGGTTAGGCTACCCTCCCAGCCTCTGCTGCTATTGTTTAGCGAGCTGCTGCCCCTGAACTTCACAGATTTCTTTCCACCCCCCATAAAAAAAGGCACAGCGCAAGAGAACGGGGTTTTGAGTACCATATACAAATCCTTTTATCAATTAATTTTCCTTTATCCTCTATCCCCCTTTTAGACATCTCCATTTGAAACGCAACCTTAGCTGGAATGATAAGAGGAATGAAACTGAGAAATATTTCTGATGAATCCTTTGCAAGGGTTAAGGTTAGGGTTAAAAATAAAATAGAGTTAGGGGCTGGGGTTGAGAATAAGGCTGAAGCTTTAAGGGTTAGAGTTAGGGTTGGAGCTTCATATTTTATAGATTTGCTGCACATATCTGCACACATATCATTTGCGCAAATGTTTGATAATTGAAATATGAACAAATCAGAGCATATTCAATATGCAATATTTCCCTTTCAGTTTAAACAAGCAGCTGAAGGTCTAGGCTGGAAGATTAGAATAGCTGGGCAGGCAGAAAAGACATTGCCCCAGGGCTTCCTCCTTTGTCCTCCTAATGGGAGTAAAACTCCTTGCTTGGAGACAGCAAGTTCTCTCTTCTGTGTTACGCAAACATGCTATTGTAGTTGCTGTTGGTGGTCCTTTGTTTAGTTCACTTGCTAGGTGTCATATGCCATGTTTAATGTCTAAACACTGACTGCTTCTAAGAAATGAACAGAGGTAAAACATGCTTGTGTCCATGACTGAAAGTGCAGTTTAAACAGATAACAGGCATAGTCTTAAGACAACTTATTATTCAGCAAGCTCAGTGTGGTCTTTTGATACTGTCAGGGATACAATAATACAACACTATTTTGGTCCTTACTTTGAGAAATATAAATCTGTTTTCTACAAAACCCTTATTTCATTTAAGAAAAGAAGTCAACATTTGATAAAAGAAAAGTTTGGATTGAAATCTGAAACTATCTGAGCAAAAGGTAAACAAGATTATTAACAATACAAAATGTATATCATATGTTATGAGGAGTGAGTGAGAATATTTTATACCAATACAATGACAATACTAAATTCAAACTTAGTATGGGATTAGGCTGGGTCTTTTCACAGCAACATATCTTACGTTCCTGACCTATTGATAACATGTTTACCCATGCATAAACTGACATTGGCCCCATGGGTCCTGGGGCCCAGGCTGCCCCATCTGAATTTGGAGGGCTGATTTCTAATGGTCAGTGCAGATTTAAAAAGCCTGACCAAACAGTGTCCCCACCAGCCAGGTGGCTCAATAAGCAATAATCTCTAATGTGATGAAGAGGAGGCCTCTTTGTCTGTCCTTTTTTAGTCAGTGAGGTGTCAGCTCACAGAGTGGATGCAGCAACTCTTATTAGGGAAATGTCATTAAAAACAAAATGCCTGGCAGGACACTCAAGCTAAGACACAGCCAGGTGATGCTGCACAGGACAGAGACAGCAAAATCAGTGAAAGCTGGACAAATGAGACTGTAGTCTAATGGGACAATAATAGTAGTAGAGGAAGATAATTGTTAGTTATAGGCTCCTATTCTGGTATTTTACCAGTTTAAATTCAATAATATATTATTAATATTATCTTGGAAGGTTTACACAGAGAATGGAAATAAGTAATGATTAAAGCAAGCAAAACCTGTTTCAGTGTTCATACGGGTACCTGACTATCTTATTGTTTTAAGACAGACTTGAAAAATTGTGAACCTATCCTTTAACATAACAGCTTAGGGACTGTGCTGGAAACATGACCTGCTCCTGAGATGTCTGTTTTCAGTCCAACATCCACAGAGACAATTTTCACCAAAACCTTTTCCGAGATAAGTCATCCGAGCTCCATGCTCTTCACCAGCAGCACCACATTTCACAGGTAGGAAACGTGGTGACACAAACTGTGGGAGCTGCCTGGTGCAACCACAGTGTTCCCTTCTGAAACATCAGGCTCAGACCAGCTAATGATCGATGCTGGTTTTTGATGGTCTAGGGCATTGATCTTCAAACTGGGGTCCTTAAGTGGGTTGTAGGGGGTCCCCAGCAAAAGGATAAATAGAATATTTGATAAAATTTTTTTGAAGTTGATACAAGGAGAGAAATAGGGTTGGCCCTTTGTATTTATGTAATTTATAGTGATCCCAGTTTGATCATTGATTGACTATGAAGACTTTATGATCTTGTAACGTACAAATAAAAAAAATACTCGATCAATTCCATAAGACAAAATCTCCTCAAACTGGGGGTCCATGGTCTAATGTGCATCTACTGTGGGGGAAAGGTTTGATGGTCTAAGGGGCTGTTTGATGGTCAAAGACTTGATGGCTGGTATGACGTTGGTCAAGCTGGTTACAAAGCTAGCTCATGCTTTCCAACCAGTTGGAAATTTACTGGTCATGACTAACTACTGGTGAAGCTGTTTTATATTCAGCACATATTCATCCAGTCTGGTCCATCTGTGAGAGTGAACAGAAGCCAGTCAGTCATGTTTCCACAGTTTTCTGCAGTATGATTGTGATGTTAGAATTCTAAGGCTCTACCTCTGGAAATATAAAGCCTGGAGGATTTTACAAACTAACTGATAAACCAGTAACAAAAGAAGCTGGACTCATAAAAGTGAATTCCATTAAAGCAGTGTGTACATTTTAACACCTCATACTGTCAAGTTAGTGTTGGATCCTCTCCAGTCTCCTATCGTACCTTTACATGGTTCAAATCCTGTTAGCATTAGTCTAAACTCTCCACAGATTGAGATGTTAGCCTCTTTTCTGTCACACTGCAGGAAACCCCCAGCCACCGCAGGCCCTCTGTGTCACAGCCGTGGATTAAACCAAGGGGTGTTTCTGATGGCCTAGTCCATTGTGGACAGTGTGAGATCGAGTGAGGAGCCGTGACAGGGGAGCGTTGTCAAAGACATGGTCATGGGCAGCTGCAGGGGGATT
Organism: Morone saxatilis; assembly: GCF_004916995.1. Taxonomy (NCBI): domain Eukaryota; kingdom Metazoa; phylum Chordata; class Actinopteri; family Moronidae; genus Morone; species Morone saxatilis. The sequence goes on from NW_023340268.1 coordinate 21,879,314, forward strand.
ACCTCTTACACACATATCTTTAATAAGGTCTCAATCTGAGCACAAACTGGCAGTGTTATGGAGATGAGGGTATGTGGGTCAGGTCACTGAAGGATGAGGACTTGGGGGGGGGGCTATTGTGTTTGTGGTCCCCCACCTCCATAGACTGCTCTGCTGACCAGGACGACCTAGAGCCCTACCCCCTCCTAAAGGTCAGAGGTCACTGACTCTGTGGTCAGACAGAACCTCCTACTCTGTCTGTGCTGCTCCGCTTCTCATGCAAAGCTGCTCTGTTTTGTCTCGAATTGTAAGATTTTTTGTTCACATTTAAAACTTCTTAAATTTTGAAGGTTTTATTATGTGTACCTGGAAAACAACCGGAAAATTAAGATAACTTGACCATCAGGTTTTAAATTTTTTTAAATTCTCTTTTTTATTGTTCATGTGAATATATGAATAAATTGATACAGGGTACAGAAAAAGTGTTTTTTGGGTCCCTTCCCCCAAAAATATATAAGATTACATTAGATCAAGTTAAACAGTTAAAAATTAAATCTCAACTCAAGGTCCACTTACTAACTTTTTCTGGAGATTTCACACTTCACAGCCTTCTGTTTAGATGCTCTCAGTGGACCTTGAGCTATTATTTATTAATTTATTTGTAAAACTACCATCTCCAAGTTCAAGAACAAACTTTCTTGCTTAGCCAAACCAAAGTCTTTTGGTTTGTATTATATATGTTATTTGGAGGAGACCCCCTGCCTTCCTCCCCCCAAATAAATTCCCATTCAATAGCCTCCTTCTTTATCTTTTTTGGGGGGGGAGAAAGTGACACAATGCCAGTGAATTTGAATAAAAAAGTTAGTTAATATCTTCAATATAACAGCTTTAAATGGACTATATATGTAGGTATGTTTGGATTAATTTACCACAACATTGTACATTTATGTTGAAGGCTCATTCTCAACCTTGGAAATAACAGTTTGACAAAAAGTTCTTATCAGAGAGTACCACCACTTTGTGTTCCTGAAGCTTCCCAGCCTTCCATGAGAGAAGGCCAGAAGATGTAGCTTTAAATGTAGGAAAGACCAGATGGAATTTTTGTCAAATTGTAAGTGAAGTTCGTCAGATCCACAGTCGTTGTGGAACTTGATGCTTAGTTCCACTTTCTATCCTTGATACTTTGGTCAGTCACTTTGAGATTTCATATTTGTGCAGGGGATCAGTGAACATCAATTCACATCAATGTAGATATTGATAAGAGCTTCCAGTCATCTGGACTGAGTAGCAAATTAGGACAGAGCAGAAGCCCCCCAACAATTGAAATAACTTAAAATACAGTGACGATATGCTAGTGGAGCAGCTCTTGTTTAACTTACTGACTCGCTGACAGATTCTATGTGGAACAATTAAATCTTCAATAAGGCTGCTGTTATGATCATGATTATGGAATTTAACTGATTAAGAACTCAAACACTGAACTTCCAGTCAAAGTCAAAGCAGCAACAGAACAGTAGGGGCTGCAGCTGCATCCTCAGCTCTCTGCACTTGGTGAAGTTCCCCCAGTTCTCATCCTGCACTCTCCAACAGCTGAAACAAGCTACAGTCCTAGAATTAAAAGCTAAACTATACTTACTCAAACAGTAGAAAGCTGCCAGGCAGGTGAGAAAGATCCTTGGTTTCATTTTGGTTTCTTCACTTCAACCTTCTCCTTGAAGTAATAGCCTCTGACCCTTAGAACCTTAAAAAATGAAATGGATAAAAGAAAAAGTAATCCAAATGGAAAGGCTTCTTATTCCGTATCCTCTTACTATGTATCTTCTTTGGTAATAAGGCTAAAATGTGTGTTGTTTTTATTAAAGCATTGCTATTCTTTAGGTTCCCTGGTCCGGCGTTTGGCCCACGGGAAGCTGCTGGTCATGTCCAAAGCTACTCTGAGAATAGTGCGAGGAAGACACCTCAGCCTGGACAGAGCTCATTAGCTATTCAGCTTCATTGTTGTCAGTGAATGGACACTGATAGAGCAGCTTTCACCACCGGACACTCCAGGTTGGTCTCCTATGAACCAATCGCAGCCGGACGGAGGGGTGGCGGCTCAGCCTGGGAGGCTTGATTGATATTCATTTAAACAGAGGACTGCTGGCCAGCCGCTCTGCCCTACCCCACCCCCTGCCTGATGGGCCAGCTGTGGCCTGAGCTGGACACACTGAAGGACCACACTCACTCCGACTGACAGATTTGACTCACATAAATACATGATGTTTTCAGGTAGCCATTAACCACTATTAGGTTAAAGTGCTATCTTTCAGCTTTGGGATGTTCAAAGGTGGTTGCTTCCATATGAAGCAAACAAAGTCCTTAAAGGATGATTCTGCACGCCACAATGTTGTCCTTAATGCAACAAGGTTGAAGGTTTGCGTACAGGTAGTGAATGGGTGATTAGTGTATCTGACTTTGATGTAAGAGACTGGGGTTTATGTCTTGTCACAGACCTTCTTTGATACAATATGTATGTACCATGTCCACTCACAGGGTTAGCAAATCAAACATTCAAGTCTATTCCAGGGAACTTGTAACATTATTAAATGGGGTCTAGGGGGTTTGGTGGGGTGGTGAAGTAGTGTGGGATCATGGGAGTTGTTATCTTCACCACCATTGCCGTCATTGCAGTCAGCTTCTCCCGGTTAGTTCAGTGGTTCAGGAGGTTTCTACCTGGAGCCCAATTATCCACAACCTTCCCAGGAGTGGCCGGCCGCCCAAAATTACCCCAAGAGCGCAGCGACGACTCATCCAAGAAGTCACAAAAGAACTCAGAACAACATCTAAAAAACTGCAGGCCTCACTCACAGTTAAGGTCAGTGTTCATGATTCCAACATATAAGAAAGAGAGCTGGGCCAAAAAAATGGCATCCATCGGGAAGAGTTGGGCAAGGCCCCGAATTGAACATGCTGACGGCAAAAAAGGAACACAAAAGGGGCCCTCTTCTCCACATTTGGGCCCAATGAAAACATCGTGATGAGTCCGCAAAGATTTTAGGGGGAAATATTATCGTGGAGCTGACAAGACAAACAAGTATCATTTTTGGAAGGTGTGGCAATCCCGTTATCATCTGGCGTTAAAACTAATAAGCAACGGCATTTCCATAAAAAGAAGGCATACATACCAAACAGCTCAAACATGGTGGTTGTAGGTGATACAGGCTGGGGGCTGCTTTGCTGGCTTCATCATCATTTAATAACTGGCATTCTTGGTATTTACTTGGTTATCTTTTATCTAATATTAACATTTGTTTAATGATGCTGAAACATGTAAAGTGTCGACAAATATGCAAAAAATACAGAAAAGGTCAGCAAGAAGTGAGGGCGAAATACGCTTTTCACAGCACTGGTGGCACAACTCAACTACATAGATACATAGTCTAGAAGTTGTAGAAGTGGCCGAAATTTTACTACCGTATTATATTTATTTTTGAATTGCAGCTGCCGCAATTATCGGCTCCACTGGAGCCGCCAAGGCCCCCTCAGTTTCAGGCATCCGAATTTGGAAAAGGCCAAATTCAACTCCTTTTCTCCTGAGCTTACTGTCCATCTCATGTGCTCTGCGCCATAAGTGGGCTTTTTGACCAAGGAATTCATTTGCGGTAGGCTTCGGGTGAAATCTATGCCAACAATCGGGCTTGTCAAAGCCACCAACTGTTTGCATATTTTCAAGTAAAAAGTTTTTAAGAGGAAGTTTTTATTGCGCTATGCAAGCCAGTGCGTTATGCCTTGAAATCTTTCAAACATGACCTTATGATTTTTCGCAGTTTGACTTTATAACACTCAATTTCTTGTTCATAGTTAGAAGTAATTACAGTGCATCACGTCAACATGGGGGCAATGAAAATGCGCGCTGTCCAGTTTCGTTTTCAGAAGACGGTCTTGGTATGTATCTTTGCCAAATAATCAGGTTTTATTGGTAATAGTCATAGTGTCGTTAAAGTAATCTAACTTATGTCGCCTGTTTTGATAACGGTGTCTTATTTTGATTTTCCCTTTCTTGTAAAGGGCACTTTTGAGCCCCTGCATTCTATCTTATGAATGGCTACATAAATAACGTTTATATTATAGCATTATTATTGACCTGAAGTGGTTTAGTTGAGAAAAAAAAAAAAAAAAAAAAAAATCAAGGAAGCTTGGGGCCGTGTAATAGTCCTCCACTAATACATCACACACTATAAGGTCTTTTTCTAGGGGTATAATTTCTGTTGGGAAATTTCACTTAGTAGGGTTCAATTTGTGGACTTGGTCAAAAATATACAAGGGCAATGCTGTTTGCAGGTCAGATGTCCGTTTTTGACATTTAGTTTTTATCACAATCATAGGTGAATGTCAGGTAGACTGGGTAAAATTCGCTGTCCCATTAAGTTGGCTACATCAGCTCCCAACGAGATATTGTTTCTCCTGTTCCATCCCACCAAAACTAGCACTGCCTTTATGGTGGCTTTGCAGTGATTTTTTTGTTGTCTGTTGTTCGATTTTTTAGACGCTCGAAAAATCGCCTCTGTGTAAATGGCACTTTTATGCGCCAACACCAACAACCAACTGAACTGATAATCCTAATCGCTGTTGTATACTGTTTACACCAATTCTAGGCAAGTCAACCCCAGTTTGTTCCCAGCTCTGACCTTTTTTTGTAAGCGCCGGGGTTAAAATGCTGAGTCCTGAGGTTCACCATATCACTCCTTCATCGAGTAGCGTCCTCCTAGAAATGTAATAAAAGAAAAAAAAAAAGATAAAAAAGAAAGAAAGAAGCCACCTCAGACCAGCCTGGATATGAGGCCAGATCGAGGCTTTTCCCCCTGTGCCCCCTAAAGCAACCCGAAACAAACGAAGTCAGCGTCAACACATCGACTTCGCTGGCTGAGAAGTGAAATGTGGACACAGCAACGTGACCCAAGGTTGCCATGAGTTTAACATGGCACAAAACTTGATCCGTAGCAAGTAGAGTAAGAACCCGGGCTGAAGGCCAAAAAGCACTCCCAGGATTGCCTTCCATTGATAGTCAACCAATCCGTCCAATGCTTTTTCCCCGGTCTAAGCCCAAAAATCAGAACCCAGTTTCAAGTAGCTAGAGTGTCCAGGTATCCCCGCAAAATGAAAGGGCCCACATTATCTAGAATAGGGCGCTGCCAGGGCACACAGAATGCCGGATCTTTGATTTATTAGCTGGTCGCATCCCTCTCTTAGTGTTGTTGGTGAGCACTTTTGACAGGATTCTTGTTAGTCAAACAGAGGGGAGAAGCACAGGAGAGGCATTTGTTTGTCATTGTAGATCTCCTTTTTGTCAGTAAGAGAGTTATTACTGTTTAACCTGCTACTTGAGGTGGTGGCAACATTTTAAAAGCTCTCATTAAAAACTGTTAAAGAAGATCTTCATCCAACCTGCCCCGCTTCCAGAAGCTCTTTATTAAACTTCCACTGAATCCCATCAATACGCAAGTTTCACCCCAACTTCATGCCCTGCTAGGCTGTGAAAGGTCTTGCAAGGTCAAGTGACATCGCTCCAACTCAGTCGCTGATTGTCTTCATTGGGGCGGCCCCCATGAGCGGGCGGGCCCAGCCCGTACTGATTGCCTTTTGGTATCGATCGTAAATTGATGCAGAAATCTTCAAAAAAGGAACCAGTATGTGAATTATATTTTATGATAAATCCTGCCCCACCCCTAGCTGGTCAGCTTCGCTCCGCCAACCCACCGTCGCCTAAAAACTATCTTAGCTTATAAATTCTTTCGCTTTTGAATCAAATGTCCCTGTCAATAACCAAATCAGAATGCCCTCCCTACCCCCATTAAGGGCCAGAGCTATCCCTGCTGTCTTTAACTGTCCTGCGTCCAGCTAGCCCTGACTAACACTGAAATCTTTTGTTTCTTCCCCACCTGTCCGTGGCTATCCTGTCTCATTTCATCTGTTTCAAATCCAAAATGATGGCACTGTCAGCGGTTTTTGGCAAGGGAAGTCTTAATCTGCCTAATTTAAAAAGTAAGCGGTAAGCAATAAACTTCTATATTGTCATACTAATTTTCAGTATGAGTGCATTTACTGTATTGAAGGGCAACTTAGAA
>NW_023340268.1:21885421-21885850 GCF_004916995.1 Morone saxatilis
AGGGAGCCATGGGCAATCATCATACCAAGTTTCGTTTTAATCACACGTGCCGATGTGGAGATATAAACTTGTTCATTTTAAAGAGCGCCACCTTGTGGCGATGGCCTGAAATTGTACACGATCCCTGAGGAAGACATGGGGAACTATGGACCCAAACTTGGTGTCAATCGGACATACCAATGTGGAGAAATGGTCCACTTCCTGTTTTGATGAAAAATGTGCAGGAAGTGCTAAGTTTATAACTTTTTTATTTTTTTAAATAACTAAATTCTTCAAATTACTTTTGACGGTCTCCAGATGCTACATGAAAAATTTTGTGCAAATCGGACAAAACGCATTTATGGACATTTTGTGCTCTAGCGAAAAAAAGTTATAGGCGGAAGTGGGCGTAGTATAAAAATTTTCGCCAGGCCTGACAACTTTGCCAAA
>NW_023340268.1:21885860-21893934 GCF_004916995.1 Morone saxatilis
TATATGTTCAGGGGGGCAAAAACACAGTCAAAGGCGCTAAAAATAATAATAGGTAAGAAGAATAATAAGAAACATAGCAAATACACTGGGACCTCCAGCGGGCGCTGGCTGGGTCCCTAATTTATTGAATTAAAACCAGCGTGGATACGTGTTTCATTATGACGCATTAGCTATATTGACCAAGTTTCAAGTCTCTGCAAGTCGTTTTTGACAATGCATTAAGAAAATTCCATTTAAATGAAAGAGTTGAGAAATGGTAGTCAGTAATGTAAGTTGTAAGCACATAGGATGGATCCTTTAAGAAAGAAAACTAAAAGAATGCACATCTTAAAATCTCTGCTAAGTTGCTTGTTCATTGCTACTTCCTGTTTACAACCCCAGCAGCAGCTCCACAGTCCTTATATTAGGTGCTCAGAGGCCATCAGCCGTCGAATAATGGAGCAGACCTTATTGCGTGTGCATGTGTGTGCGTGTGTAATACCTTCAATAGATGGGGCCTGGTCCTGAGCAGCATACAGCATCTCTTTGAAAGCCTGCAGATAGAGAGAGAAATTATGAATATTATATATATATATATATATATATAACAGTTACATGAAATATCTAATCTTCTGAAACATCTCTACAAGGTTAAAAAATCCCCTGCTTGTTTATGTATGTATGTATGTATGGATGTATATTAGTCTTAGGCTTATTACATAATGTCAAATGCTCCCATATACATACCCTTATAAGATCCCATTCGATGAATGTTTCGTCAAAACAAACAATGAAATGTCAAGTACAAATGAAACTTTTATCATACTCTGCCAGTGAATTATTTAAAGTAATGACAGGAAAGGAGATCGTTTGAGAAGAGACTAAGATTTACAATAAGGAATATAGCAGAATAATATATGTTATAAGATATAGAAGGACATGTACTGTGATAGAGGATTCATTTAGAAGTAACTCTTCAGCCCTGCGTGGGGTTCCCAAACTAAAGTCTTGTACTGGGACACCACTACATTTCAGATGCTTAAAACCGAGAAAAGGAAGTTCAAGGGCGAACATGAATGGGAGAACTCGGTAAGTGTCTTGTTCATGGACAGTTAAACAGGGTGGAGGACTGCAGACGCAGAGCCTGAACCTGGGTTAACCAGTCAAACAGCTTGCTCTTTAAATAGCGCAGCATCATGCCATCCAAAAAGTTGAACTGGTACCCAACCAATTACCAAAAAGCCAAAGGTAGAGACGGGACAGATCTGATCCATTTTTGGTATTGGATATTAGACCGATGTTGCAGATCCACGTACCAATCCAGATTTCACAGTCTGGTGTTTATATCTGGAGTTTGTTCGTTTGACTGCAGCTCATATGTGTGTGCGTTTGAAGATCAGTGAGATACACAGAGGGAGAGGAAGAAAGGAGGTAAAAGACAGAGGGGCAGGTATGCTGCCTGGAGCCTGCAGCCAGACTTAGGGTACCTGTCTGGTTGTCTGAAAGTCTCACAGAGAACTCATGAGGGCTGAAAGCACATTTACAAGATATGTATTGGCAGATATCCTAATTGAGTATGGGATAATTGCTAGTATAGGGTGAATTTGCCAATATATTCCATGTCAGAGATACTGCTGTAGCTATGGCTTTCATATCTCTGGTCTTATTGGATCGTTCCAGGCACCGTTGCAAATCACTAAGCAGGACTGGTTTATGGCAATATTGACTAATTTATCCACATCACTCAATCCTATTAGATTCTACACATGCGCACACGCACACACACACACACACACACACACACACACTTATACACATATACACTTAAAAAGGTTTTGTTCATCACTATCTGAAGGCACTGGTCCAGGTCTATCTGTTTAATGGCTGCAACAGACAATGTTGCTATCTGCCTCACTAAAAAGGAAGAAGAGCTGTTTAAAAAAAACAAATGGGACAAATGTTCATAGTACACTGCACCTAATGGTCTTATACAAATGCATACTTAACAATGTGGTGATCTTTACAGGACCAAACTGTTTCTCAACTGGTGGTTGCTGACTTGTACTGGACTGGAGTGTGTGGTCAAAACAAAAATGCATTTTAAATGCTTAGCTCAGTCGGTCGGTAAAACTTTATTATTATTTTGACAGAAAAGCTTCCAATGTCTGTTCCGTTAAAAAAGAGCCTTATGCAGTCTGATGTTCATGTCTTCATTTTATTCTTTCAATTTATTCCTCTTCATATGAATCTGCAGCATGCAGTTGTGATGAATATTACAGTAATGCGCTCTGATTGCAGGGATGAAAATTTATGCTGCATATTTTATGGTACAATACATGTACATATACTGAGATATTAGTTATATATATTATATATATATATATAATATATATATATATATATATATATATAAATATATAATATTATATATATATATATATATTTCCCCCTTCCTGATTTCTTATTTTTTGCAATTTGTCACACTTAAATGTTTCAGATCATCAAACCAATTTTAATATTAACAAAGTCCAAGTCCTGTCTGACAAGAGTGACGTTGAAATTCTCAAAAAGAACACATTCATGCTGCGAGTAAAGAAATGTAGACCAGATTGAGAAACAAAATCATTGCAATTCTATCAGTCTTGGAAAAAGCTTTACAGAGCCATTGTTTAAGCTTTGCGACTCAGGGAAAACCACGGTTGAGAGCCGTTTTTATCCAAAAAATGGAGAAAACTTTTTGGAACAGTGCGTGAACCTTTCCCAGGGGGTTGGCTTTTGGCCCTTTTACCAAAATTTTACTCCGAAGAAGTGCATTCGACCGACTATCCAGGACGTCACCAAAAACCAACCCAGAGCAAACATGTAAAGAACTTGCAGGGCCTTCACTTTGGCCTCAGAAGTCACTTCGATGATTTTTAACAATGGAGAAAAGCAGACTGGAAAAATTGCGCATCCATTGGGAGGGAGTTTCCAAAGCGCAAAAACCACTGCTGACCAAAAAGAACACAAAAACATCTTGATGATCCCCAAGACTTTTGGGAAAATATTCTGGACTGACGAGACAAAAGTTGAACTTTTTGGAAGGTGTGCATCCCGTTACATCTGGCGTAAAACTAACGCAGCATTTCATAAAAAGAACATCATACCAACAGTCAAACATGGTGGTGGTAGTGTGATGGTCTGGGGCTGCTTTGCTGCTTCAGGACCTGGACGACTTGCCGTAATTAATGGAACCATGAATTCTGCTCTCTACCAGAAAATCCTGAAGGAGAATGTCCAACCATCAGTTTGTGACCTTAAGTTCAAGCACACTTGGGTTATGCAGCAGGACAATGATCCGAAACACACCAGCAGGTCCACCTCTGAATGGCTTAAAAAAAACAAAATAAAGGTTTTGGAGTGGCCTAGTCAAAGTCCGGACTTAAATCCGATTGAGATGCTGTGGCATGACCTTAAACAGGCTGTCAATTCCCGAAACCCCTCCAATGTGGGTGAATTAAAACAACTGTAAAGAAGAGTGGGCCAAAATTCCTCCATAGCAATGTGAAAGACTCATTGCCAGTTATGGCAAATGCTTGATTGCAGTTGTTACTGTCGAGGGTGGCACAGACAGTTTTTAGGTTTAGGGGGCAATTACTTTTTTACATAGGGCCAGGTAGGTTTGGATAGCTTTTTTCCCTTAATAAATAAAATCATCATTTAAAAACTGCATTTTGTATTTACTTGGGTTATCTTTATCTAATATTAACATTTGTTTAATGATCTGAAACATTAAAGTGTGACAAATATGCAAAAAAATAAGAAATCAGGAAGGAGGCGAATACTTTTTCACAGCACTGTGCACAACTCAACTACATAGAACATAGTTCTAGAGTTTATAGAATGGCGGAAATTTTACATACCGTATTATATCTTTGAATTCACTGCCCATTATCGCCTTCCACTGAGCCAGGCCTAGTTTCACATCCAATTTGGAAAACCAAATTCTCTCTTTTCTCTGAGCTACTGTCCATCTCATGTCTCTCCAGTGGCTTTGACAGAGGATTATTTCGGTACTGGGTGAATCTACTAAAATGCTTGCAAACCACACTGTTTGCATATTTTCAAGTAAAAAGTTTTTAGAGGAGTTTTTATTCGCTATGCAACCAGGTTTAATGCTTGAAACTTTTCACATGACCTTCTGATTTTGCAGTTTGACTTTATAAACTCATTTCTTGTTCATTTAGAATAATTCAGCATAGTCACAGCATATCCTTGTCCAGTCGTTTTCAGGACGGTCTTGTATGTCTTTCCAAATATCAGTATTGGTAATAGTCATAGTGTCTTTAAAGTAACTTATGTCGCCTGTTTTGATACCTGTTTTATTGATTTGTCTTTCTTGTAAAGCACTTTGAGCTGCATTCTATCTTATGAATGGTGCTACATAAATAACGTTTATTATTATCACATTATTATTACCTGAGGGTGTTTAGTTGAAAAAAAAAAAAAAAAAAATCAAGGAACTTTGCCGTGTAATAGGTCTCACTAATACAGTCACACACTATAGGTCTTTTTCTAGGGGTAATTTCATGTGGGAAATTTCACTTAGTAGGGTCTTTGTGGATCTTGGTCAAAATATAAAGCAATCTGTTTCAGGTCAGATGTCTTTTGTTTGACATTTTTAGTTTTTTATCACATCATATGATGTCAAGGTAGATGGGTAACAATTCCTGTCATTAAGTTGCCTACATCGCTCCCACAGATATTGTTCTCTGTTCATCACAACAACTACACTGCCTTTATGGTGGCTTTGCAGTGATTTTTTTGTTGTTGTTGTTCAGTTCTTTTAGAGCTCGAAACTGCTCTGTGTAAAATGGCACTTTTATGCGAACACCAAACCAACTAACTGATATCCTAATCGCTGTTGTAGTACTGTTTAACACCAATTTAGGCAATCAAAGTTTGTCAGCTCTGACTTTTTTTGTTAACCCCGGGTTAAAATCTGAGTCTGAGGTTCAACTCCCTTCATAGTACCGTCCTCAGAAATGTAATAAAAGAAAAAAAAAAAGATAAAAAAGAAAGAAAAGAAGCCACCCAGACCAGCCTGGATAGAGCAAGATCTAGGCTTTTCCCCCTGTGCCCTAAACCAACCTGAAACAAACTGAAGTCAGCTCAACACAGACTGCTGCTGAGAGGTGAAATGTGGAACAGCAAGTGAGCCAAGGTTCCATGAGTTAACATGGCACAAAACCTTGATCGTAGCTAAGTAAGTAAGACCTGGGCTGAGGCCAAAACACTCCAGATTCTTCCATTGATAGTCAACCATCCGTCCAATGCTTTTTCCTGGTCTAGACAAATCAGACCAGTTTCAAGTACTAGAGCTGTCCAAGGTATCCCAAATGAAAGCCACATTATCTAGAATGGGCCTGCCAGGCACACAGAATGCCGGATCTTGATTTATTACTTGGTCCATCACCTCTCTTAGTGTTGTTGGTGAGCACTTTTGACAGGATTTTGTAGTCCAAACAGAGGGGAGACACAGGAGAGCATTTGTTTTGTCTCTTGTAGATCTCCTTTTTTCAGTAAGAGAGTTATTACTGTTTAACTGCTACTTGAGGGTGGCAACATTTTAAAACTCTCATTAAAAACTGTTAAAAGATCTTCATCCAACCTCCTTCCAGAAGTCTTTATAAACTTCCACTGGAATCCCATCAATACCAGGTTTCACTCAACTTCATGCCCTGCTAGGCTGTGAAAGGTCTTGCAAGGTCAGTGACTCCTCCAACTCAGTCCTGATTTCTTCATTGGGCGGCTGACCGGGCACCCGTACTGATCCTTTTTGGTATCGATCGTAATGATGCTAGAATCTTCAAAAAGGAGACGCAGTATGTGGAATTATATTTTATGATCAATCCGCCCACCCCTACTTCACTTCCTCCCAACACCTCCCTAAAACTATCTTACTTATAAATTTTTCCTTTTGAATCAAATGTCCTGTCAATAACCCAAATCAGAATGCCCTCTACCATTAAGCAGACTATCCTGCTGTCTTTAACTGTCCTCTGTCACTAGCCTGACTACACTGACTCCTTGTTTCTTCACTGTCCTGGCTATCCTGTCTCATTTCATCTGTTTCAAATCCAAAATGACTGCACTGTCACGTTTTTGGCAGGGAAGTCTTATCTCTAATTTTGAAAAAGTAACGGTAAGAATAACATTTATATTGTTACTAATATTTCAGTATGAGCATTTACTGTATTGAAGCAACTTAGAATTGCTTAATATTCCGTACCTTATTTTATAGTAAAGTCATGTTTAAATTGTGTATGACATATGATACAGCCGGTATAAAAGGTAATATGTAAATCCCTTAATGGTCATCGTAGTGCCTTTCATGATGCAATCTGCATTTATGCCGACCACAATGCCATTTACACTCTCTATAGCTGGTATGTTTATGTGACTCTTTTATAGGTCACAAAGAAGGCTACTCTACCATCTTCATTTCTTCATACAGCGGTGTATTTGTGTGTGTCTCTGTGTATCTCTCGGACTGATTCTGATGGCTACATTAGGCTATTTGTCTCCATCTAGTGGCTGAATGGGTTTCACTGCAGGCCGTCCGGCATTTGATAAATCTGTTGGACAGTGCTGAGCATTAACACATTTCTAGTAATAATATTACAGTAATAATATTACTTTCCCAAGTAACTAGTAGTGCGATTAATTACTAATACATTTGAGTAATATTACAGTTACCCCTCCCCAAACATAATTAGTTACAACCTTACTTTAGTTGTCACCCCCATATTTGGAATCCAACAATCTAATCACATCCTTGAATGAAAACAACCAATCAGAGAAAGATCAAGAAAAATAGATGATTGGCCTGGTAGATTCTTACAAATGCCATTAGGAGCACTAGGAGTTTTTTCTAGGATTTTTTCACAGATTATCTGTCTCATGTACTACTGTCAAGATATAGTGAAAGCTTTAGCAAATATTACAAAAAGTAATTTTTATAAATACCCTTACCCACTGCAGCTTTAATGAGCAACTCTTAGAATACAGACAGAGCAGATGACATGTAAAGTGAGAGGTGCTGTAACTTTTAATTGTGTATTTTCCTCAACTGTAGTATGTAGAACTATGTATGAATGGGATGAATGATTTATTTCGGTTGGATACATTGAAAATCTAGCCGTCTCTTGCTAGTTTCTCCATTGTTACCAACCCTGTGTATGTGTTTTTATTGCCTGATGCAGCAGTTTCTTAACCAAAAACAGTTTTCTCCTATGCGGGACAATAAAGTAACATTATCATTCGGTTTAGTGAAAGATAAGGCATGATTTACTCACAGACCTCTCTGTAGAGTGTAGAAATAACGTTATTTTATTTTGTTTGAGGCCTTTAAAGTGTTGATATTTAAAGGATCAGTGTGTAAGATTTAGTGGCATCAAGCGGTTGCAGATTGCAGCTAAATGAACAACACTCGTATCTGTATTTGACGACGTGGGAATGAAAACGGGCTGTGAAGTGTGTAGGAGAAACTATGGTGGCCGGGAAACACTGCACAATGCAACAGGCCCTATTCTAAGGTATTATTTTAAATGATTTATTATAATAAAAAACAAAAACCTTGAACTATTTAGGTTTTTCCCCTAGATTTACTTCCCACATGGACATTTACAGTTCTTGAGTTTGCATGACAAAATGTCAATTTGGCCTCAGAATCAGAGCAATGCATTACAACTCTAAAATCTTTGAAACACACTGCTCATTTGTATCCAGTAAGACCATTTAACTGGCTGCTGGTTTACCAATCTCACAACTTCATACAGGCTACAGACAGCCTTTTGTCCTCACCTAGTGGCTGAACCTGGTCCACTGCAGGCAGTCTGGGGTCCAACACTGTTAGATTGTCATGAAACTTTGTAGACATTCATGGCCCCTAGAGGATGAATCCTAATCTAACCTAACCTCATTCATTGGTCGACAGCCTAATTTTAATTGTACATAATTATTTTAATTTTAATGTATGTCTAATGTATGTTTGTATGCTGCTACTGGATGCTTGAATTTCCCTCAGGATAAATAAAGTATCTATCTATCTATC
>NW_023340268.1:21894034-21895779 GCF_004916995.1 Morone saxatilis
GCTGCTGCTGCTGCTGCTGCTGCTCTGTAAGCTATTGCTGCCTGCTGCGCTGTAAGCCCCACCACCACCCCAGCATCCACCTGTAGGCTCCAACTGGGGGTTAAGGTATTTGCGCATATGTAGACATATCTGCGGGGAGTGATGAGGTCGGAGCTGACTGAACAATGATTCTGAATGGGTTCACCCTCCACTACATCCCAGACGGTAACCAATCCAGTGTTGATTCAATTAGACATTATCAGGCAGAACGGAAAGCACACAGATATATATGATGACATGTTTAGCTGATATCAGTGGTGGCCTGGCCTGGCCTGGCCTGTAAGAAACAACATGCTGGCTGATTTGGTTGCAGTCTTTGTCAAGTCAAATGCACTGAGGCTGAGTAGGGAAATAGAAAGTGAAGGATCGAGAAAGATAGAGTCTTTCGGTCGTGGAAAGTTGAGAGGTTTACATTTCCCACGTGTACACGTCATCCGACCTTGTCAACACAGTATCTGTGAAAGGGATTTGCAGTGTGTGACTCTGGAGCAGACTGTACTGCAGCTCCCTCCAGACCACTGTGTCACGGTGGAACTGTGTCATCTGTGTCAGAGTTTGAAATACTAAAAACTGCTCATACCAGATATAATAGTTCAGGATTGGATATATAAAGTGTATGTGTTTTCCTGCATGGTAATCCCTGCTTACCGCTTCATTACTCTCCTCCTGCTCACTCTGTTTCTTAGCTTCCCTGTCACACCCTGCTCCTCACAGCCCATAACCTCTCTTCATTCCACCCGTTGCTGCATGATGGTCACTGTAGATGTTAAAGCTACTGCTGCACTCCCTGCAGCAAACATCTCTGATTTTTGCACATTTGGCAGCATCCGCATCTAGATTCTTCACTTTTCACAACTTTCACATACAACTTTATCCCTCTATCGTCATTTCTGGACAAATAGGGCTCCACAGTCAAGTTAACATAAATATGAAGCATCCGGTTACATTTTCAAAATAAAGCGATGTACAGTAACTTGTGAAATGATCACCATCTGGTTATGGTTAGGAAGAGATCACAAGTAACGAACATATCTAATGTTTGCGTTTGGTTTCACACAGGAAACAAGCAGTGGTCTACTGCATTTAAGTCACGTGTTTGTCCATCCACCCCACCACCTTCATATGCAGACTTTCTCGCTTTTTTACTTGACTTTGAAGGTGGGTGCATGAGTTGCTACAGGGATACCTACAGCGTCATATTTTGAAACAGCCTCTTATCATGCTGCAGTATTTAACAACTTGGGAGAGAGACCACGTTGCACCTAGCGGTGAAGTTGCAGATTGCAACAATGTGAATACTGCTCACCTTTCAAGCGTGTAGGAGAAACTACAGTGGTTGCGAAACTTGTGAAAAATGCAAAAGGCCCTATGTAGAGCCAGTGTTCGGATTGTCTGTTCTGGGATACTGTAGAAATAGGGCAGTTCAACCATTGACAGTATATATAGCGGACACTGTGAAGTCAAACCAACATGGAATTGTAAACCTGCATTCTATGTAATAGCCAGCCGGCGGCAGCTCCATTGGCAGATAGCATGCAGTCTTACAGAGAAATTACCCAACTTCTCACTTGATTTAGGAGCTCAGTAAACAGTCTTCTTCCATACAGCATGATGTTTATTTAGTAAATGATTGTCCCATTTAGAGTAAAATAGACCATAAAGCAATGTATGCTTTAGGGCGGGGCTACCTTATGATTGACAAGTCA
>NW_023340268.1:21895858-21905191 GCF_004916995.1 Morone saxatilis
GTTTCCTATTTCTCTATTGTGTGTGAACAGGTGAGCCACCATTGTTTCCTGCTCTGGACTAGTCAAAACTGTGCAGCCAATGAGAGCAGCTCAACTCACAGTATGTCACCTCAGCTGGCTCCAACAAACTGTCATGGAAAAACAGCACTCCACAAACCAATGGGTAAAGTCATGATAGGTTCACACTTGGGTTCAATACGGGGGACTTCATAGAAGAGGACCTAGATAAAAACATCTCATTCTAAGGTAACAAAAAGGTACATATTAATATTATATTCCAGTGCTGCCAATAGATCATCCTAAATATTACACACTGGAATTAATTACTTAATCAAATTTTTTGCATGAACCACCTTGTCAGATTCAGGACTCCTGTCACTGTGAGCTGACACTCCTCCGCAGTCGGTAGATCATGTTTCCAGTTTCCAGGATCAGGACCGGCTCCGTTGGCACCACCAGCTTTTGTCTCAGCCAGGCTGGAAACTGGCAGCGCTGACTGAAATAAGAGCTGTGTTTACACTGAGCCTGACGGTATCCAAACAGTGGGTTAACTCTCACACTGATCCATTGACAGCAGTGATACAGATGTTCCTTTTTGCAATTGTTCATAATCATCAGCAGAGACTCTAAACCTGTTCAGACTTATAAGAAACTGTAAGGCAAATACATCACAGGCTGTGGAGCCCTGGTACAGTGTGAGTTTATGTGTGTGTAGTGAGGGCAGGAGAGGGCGTTACTTGGTGAGTTTTCCTGATTAGTACGTTTTTGATTAATCAGCTTTCTCCAAGAAGGTCAATCTAGTTCATGTAAACACGACATGGCTCATTTGCAAAGAAAACGGGGCATTCTGGGTACTCCATGGTGGTTTTTTTTTCCAAGTGTGTACAAGTCTCACCACAGGCCTGGCAGCATGCTGCAGTCTGCTCCCAGTGTTTACAGCACCACCTCCCACACAATTACTATGCCTAAAGCAGGAATACTGAACTGTGTCCTGATTAGAGAACAACACAGAGCAACATGTGGCCTGCATTTATGGGCTGAATTCAACCCCTTCGGCTTTACTGCTTTCACTTAGGTTTACACCAATATAGCTTCTCTGAAAGTACTTCAGTCTGGGTTTCCACTAGATGGTCCCAAGATGGTTCAAATAGGTGGTTCCCAGCCTTTTTCCTTAAGGGACCCCTTTTCTATCACTGAGCAAACTGAGGATCCCTTAGTAAGTGATGACATATTTATGGATATTCAATGCATAACAAGAACAGTGCCGAACAACTGAAACTGTACAATTAACACAAATAGTAAACGCAATGTTAATGCAACTGCAGGGAGAGAAACATTCGGGAGTGTTTCCAGTGAACAGTGATCAGATGACACCCTAATATTTTTAGAAACTTTCTAAATCTCAGCCTGTATTATCTATAATTTTTAAAAAACCATACTATCTGCTTCTTTCTTAAAAAAAAAAGTGTTTTATTCTCATTGTTCTATTAGTTCTTTGGTTATTCAAACTTTTCTAATGTAGGATGAGGCTGTTTATCAGACAGTGATGAAGAGAAAATATTGTTGTAAGCATAAATATACGTATATTATATATATATTATATATATATACACATATATACATACATATATATCTATATATGTATAGATATATAAGAGCATCACATGTGAAAACATAGAAAAACCAATACATTTAAAAATATTAAATATAAATGTGAGAAACAAGAAACAAAGAAGAAAGAAAATGAAATACAAAACTGAGAATAAAATAAGAAATCTATCTTCAAAAGCCTGTATTTGCTGCAGCTTCTGCAGAGGAAGTGATGGTTTATGAAAGCTTGTGTGTTCTCTTTAACATTGGATGTTCTTACCACGAGATGATTTCTGGCTCTTTGAGAAGTGAAATGGCTGGATGCTGAGAGGTTCACTAAGAGTGCTGGGACCTCATTAGTTTGAATTTTTAACTGGCAAACATTAAACTTTACATTTTTGTTGTGTAAAGTGTGAAATATTTTTGAGTTGTATGTGTGTTGTCTGATATAACAGGAACTACTATTCCTATTTTAGCTAATGTCTTACTTCTAAATGATGATTCAGAAATGAATGTCACCAAATCTCAGAGAAGACTTCTGCTTTTAGGACTAACAGCTGACAAAAACCTGTTAGAATTAAGATGGAAACGTCCTCATAAACTCATTAGCAGACATCATCTCTCTGGAACTTTCTATAGCTAATCAATGATCCGAAGAGAAATGCAATTGATACCCTGTTTGGGGTGCTGGGGAAAGTTCAGTATACACACATGCTCATACCATTATCAAGATATAGTCTACATTGTTTCTTTTGTGGCAGCTCTTTTGTTCCTCAGTATTTATGATTGCCGTTTCTTTTATTTCGTATCATTTCAGTGTATATGTGTGCATGTTAATGTATGTGTATGCAGTATATACATATTCTCAAATCCATTATGATTTCTTAATTATTCCTAATTAATATAATTTCTTCATTTGTTTATTTTGAGTGTGTGGGTTTTTGTGAATTAATTTAAGTTTTTATTTTACCCATATGTGGGAAGGGAGGAAGGAGGGGGAACAAACAAATAAGGCCTTTGTATGCTTGTATCTTTATGTTGACTCATGTTTATTAGCCTATGTTGTAAAGGCTGACAATTCTCTGCAAAAACGTAATTGATATTTTGTTGTGTAAAAATGGTGTCCAATGAATCATCCTGAATGTACATTTTCTATTAAATATTGGATTTTCTCTGGTCTGACTGAAGTATTTGGCCTGATGGTGGTGCTACAGAACAGAAAAGGTCAAAGGATGATCAAACGTGTTATTAGTCTTACATAATGAGCATTAATATCTATAACTAGTTTCATGGATATTCAGCACTCCTAGTCAACAGATCAACACTGATCACTGCTGCTTGTGGTCCTTGAGTGAACTTCGATTAAAAGATTTACAGGAAGACACTTAAAAAGCCTCATAGCAGTATAGAGGGAATAATTTGTGGAATATGTTTCAGAAAATTAAGTTTTCTGTGATCTTATTCCAGGATAACTCACTATGTGAAGGTCAGAAAACCATAAATCATCTTATCCAGCAGCAGATGTTCAGCTGGTGGTGTATCATCCTCACTTTGCTGTTTTCCATCGGACTGGTGTTATATGTGAACAACGGCAGCAGAGGGCAGTGTGTCCATTCAGTAATCAATTATCTGGGCTATGACGTGCCATGAATTTTTTCTTCTCCGTTTTTTTGCTTTTTTATGTTAAAATGAAACAAAAACACATCAGAAAAACCAAAAATATGAAGCACAAGGAAAAAGCCCCCAAAAGAGCTTTTATTATGTGTACCAAAATAATATTAAACTGTATTTACATTAGAGCAAAGATACAGTATGTGGACATAATATCAGAAAATGTCTCATTATCAAACATAAGTAAAATTGTTTAACCTCGTTCTATAAGAATTTAAAGATTTAATTTTAGGAAAAGCGTTAAATAAGTTCTTGTTGGAAATTGATTGAATACTACTACTACTACTAATAATAATAATAATAATAATGTATTATTATAATAATAACAATTATCATTATTATAAGTATTCATATATCATATTATTATTATTATTCATATATCATAATAATATAATTATAATTATAATGATGACGATTATATCAATAACAATAATAATAATAAGAATACCTTCTTAAATCCTAATCCAATGTAACAGCATTGTTAGAGATAGAAGTCTGACTGCAGCCAAAGGAAATTAAGGGGAAAAGGAAACAACTAGACCTGTCAAATTCACTATTCTGATGTTTTACTAATTTTAAAACAACAACATCCCTCAAAGCCTGGTTGGTGGAGTCACATATTCAGCCAGATTAAGTTCACCTGGTCTGGTGGCTGGACTATATAGGCTGGAGGCAATCAGCCTGTCTTTCTCTCCCTTGGCTTCCACTCCTTTTGGTTTGGTTGAATTAGTTTTTAGCTTAATTTCTCTTTTAGTTTTTGTTAAATAAACATATTTTTTAGTCAACTCATGTGTGTTTTCTCCTTCTTTGTCCAGCCTTGAGCCGGGTTGTGACAGTGTTTACTTTTCTGACAACCTTTACTTTTACTACTGTACTTTTGCCACCTCTGTCCATCTTTGAACAGGTGATTTGGTGGCCCGAGTCAAACCCAGGCAAGGGGCCTCACTCCTCAGTCAGTTTTATGATGCTTCATACTCATCCTCCATTAAATTTCAGAGAGAAATATTTTGCTTTTTACTCATATTTTGCTTACTCGTACTTTAATTTAACAGCTGCATACAAGTTAAAATAGAGAGATGATTTTCTATTATATCCCCTTAAAATTGTACTTCCCTCATTTGCCCATTAAAGCTGCAGTAGGAAACTTTTATAAAACAAAAACATTTTGTCATATTTGTTGAAACTTTCAATATATCATGAGACAGATAATCTGTGAAAAAAAAATCAGGTTCCTCTGGCTTCTCCTAGTGCTCCTAATGAAAAAAAAGTAATTTTCATAAAAATGACCTACTGCAGCTTTAAAACGGAGGATGTTCCTGCTTACTGATGGGACAAAGTTACCAACTGATTGGAGGAAGTGGACAAATGCTGAATTAATCTAAAAATGTTTGTGATATTAATGAGCTCACTCCACTTTCCTCCTTCTCATAGGCTGTATTTAAAACAAAGTGAGAAATATTGAGTTGAGTCTCAGCACCACAACAAAGGCCATTGTCGGCTCTTTATTACAGTTCTGCATTTGGAAATGTGACTTTTCAAAACTCATTAAAGAAGCATACAGCCATAAAAGGTCATGCTCAAGTGCCACTTTAGAAGCAAAACATTTATTAAACAAAAGCCAAGGGTCTATAATAAGCTTCATAAACCATACACTGGCTTCTTATTCCAATAACAGTATGCCCAAAACTGCAATAACAGGAAGCCCAACATGTAGTATAAAAGAAATCACTTCATACATTTTTACTGATTCCTGTCTTCTTTTATTACACTCAGCAACTTTATTACAGCCACCAATATGCACTTCAAAAATAAACTGCCAAAATTGTTCTAAAATTATTAGTTTTGATCCTATTAATCCAAACAGGACTGTCATTATTATGATGTCAAAGCGTGTTTGTCTGGGTTATGGAGCATTTTGAGTAAGTCAGCAATGGTTCACCAACAAACTTGGGTAATGCACTCAGGGCCCTGAAATCTGATTGGCTGCCCCAAGTGCCACCTGATCATCATGGACTCTGCACTGTCTTTCAGAGGCTGTAGCGAGCTTTGTTTTGAAGCTAGAGTGAAGATACTGGTATCATATGAAACTTGCATAAATTGGGAATAACTGGAAAGCTGAGACACATACTTCGTGCCACCCCTGCATAAGTCAGTGCCCCACTTGTGCTCAAATCTTTTGCCAGTCAAAAAAGCTTAGAAACACCCCTGAATACACTTATGATCTTTCTTTCAGAGACTGAAAAGCGTGGTGGCAGGCCCTTCTTATTCCCAGGGAGTCAATTACCGATGTTTTGCCCTCGGCATCTCCATACAGACGCACACAGTACCCTTTGGTATCTGTGTGAGATGCAGTAAGCTGTCACCTAACTCCAATGTAATCCATGTGCATCAGGTGACATAGTGTAAAGTCCATACTGTGTAAGGTGGTGATTGGGGTGGATGGATGGGACACAAGATGTCTCCTACTTCACTCTCTGAGTGTATGTGATCCTGGGGCTTCAGATTTTTATATTACACTTATGTATGAGTTACAGTGAAAAACTCATAGCTCCAACGTAAGTAACGGCGGCGAGAACGGCCACTAACTAAAACTGACAGCCCTTACTTGAAACCACATCAACACACCATTTTCTCACCCCATTCTAGGAAAAAGCTTGGACAAAGTCCTCAGTCTCTGAACAAAGTGTTTAGAGACTGACTTGTGAGTTAACAATAAGCATATTTTGGACTTTAGGAATCATTGAGGTGTCTTGAGGTGCATCTCATGGTTCATTCTACTGTGTACATTTTGCATATGTACAGTAGTGTAACAAAAACAATCATTTTACTCAGTGTGGTGTTGATTTTATGTACAAAAAGTATTTTAGAAAGATCTATTGGCAGAAATGAAACATAATATCCATAGGTATGTTTTCATTACTGTATAATCACCTGAAAATAAGAATCCCTGTGTATTTTCGTTACCTTAAAATGAGCTGTATTTATCTACAGAGGGAGCAGGTCCTTTTCTACGGAGTCCGCCATGTTCAACTGCCATGTTTCTACAGTAGCCCAGAATGGACAAAAACTTTTATGCCAAATATTCATTTGAACAAAAGAAAAAGACACTGCTGTTATTTTCACCATCATCTGAAAATACTTGTGCTGGTGTTAGCTTTCATAATCCCATATGGTTTGAATCACGCAGCCAGATTAAGGGATGTCAACAGCAGTTAAAGTAAAAAAATAAAATAAAAATCTGAAAGATTCACCATCTAGCGTTTGAACACCCATCCACAGCACAAACATGCACTAATCTATGTAGTATGAAGTGTATTGTGAAGAACTTCCTCCCCGTGGGAGCTGTCAAATTAGAGTTGGGGTATTACTGGAGCCTCGGGGTGCTGACATTCAGCAGGGAGAAACACGTACACCTCTGAAGGCCCTGTTGAGCCGCAGCTCAGCTGCATTAAAATGAAACCATATGAACATTAATATGCACCGTGGGCCCACGCTGAAGGATTACTTTACAGAGCTACTAATTATCCTAATTGTTAGGTAAACACAGTGTTTTTGCTGCAGGACCTTAAACAGGACCACCGGATGTGGTGCATGTGCTTGTGCAGGACTAAGTGAGCCCCAAACGCCCTAGCTGCAGCTTCATGGTTTGTTATAGCAATTTCTATCTAAATGAATCTCCTTTCCTCCCTCTTTCTTTAATGTGTGTGGTTTATGTGTCGTTTTCGGGGTTACAGCTGAGCTCACACATATCAATACATCCTCCTCAGTTGAGCAGACGTGTCTTTGCATCTCTAAATAATGGCTCCTGGAGCTGCTGGACAAGTAAGAGTGGGGACAGTCAAACAGCGGACTAAAACTCACTGATTAACCGATATTCACTGTACTACCACCACAAACAGTAGCTGCCTTTGAATGGTGGTGCTCATGATACCAAAACTCCTTCATGCCAAAATTGAGAGCTCTCACAGTTTTTATTTCAATTTTCAATTTTCTAATTATTCTGAGGGCATAAACTGGATTTTATTAAAAAAAAATTAAAACAGGTTTAGTCTATCTGCCTATGTGTCTATTCAGCTTTTCATTGTTGTCTGCCAAAGTCAGAAATTGTCAAATCCCACATATGGGTTTGAGGGCCATAGTTATTTTTTGGCCAATAACTGCCAATATACAACAAACCCTAACCCTTTTCAAAGTGGTCCCATTAAATTAGTAACTAGGCCTTTGTGGCACTGCCATTATTTTTTATTTATTCTTCTGATTGTCAAAAGTTTTTACTTGAAAATTTTTTGCTTTCAGGTTTCAAGTCAGTCTTTCAGGTCACAAGTCTCAGCGTAAGTCGAGCCGTCAGCAAGTGAAGTTTCAAATCAAGTTGCATCTTCAGGGCGGCAAGTCTTTAGTCTTGTCCACTTTTTACAGAGAGGACCTTCAAGTCAAGACAAGTTTGACAAGACTTGAGTTAAGTCATGTCTTTAGGGAGCCAAGTCTAGTCTTCAGCAAGAATTATGTCAAATAAAGTCAGGTTAAGTCTCAAGTCAAGTTTATTTTTTAGAATGAAAGATCTCAAGTGGAGCCTTTAGTTTTGATTCAAGTTGATTCTTTAGGGAGTCTTTGAGTCTTTTAGGTGATAAATCATGAAAGAAGTTGAGTCTTGCCAGGCGTCAAAAAGTTGCCAAGTCAAGTCTTTAAGTTGATGTTGTTTAGAGTCAATTCTCTGGTGAGTCTCACAGCAGTCCACATCAAGTACTCTTTTGTGACTTTTTTGTAAGTCTAACTCAAATCCAAGTTGAGTCTTTAGATTGACAAGTCATGAGTAGTCTCTAGAGAGGAGACTCTTTTGGTGTACAGGTTTTCAGTCAAGTCAAATCTCTAGTGAGGTTAGTCTATGACATGTTCATGTCAAGTACAAAGTACTTTTTCTTGACTTTAGTTTAACTTTAATCTAAGTTGAGTCTTTAGGAAGACAAGTCTCGAGTCAAGTCGTATCTGTAGGAGACTATTCTCGAATCAGTCTTTATGGACGCAAGTCTCAAGTCAAATCAAGTCTTTAAGGAGACACATTTCGGGTCAAGTTGAGTCAAGTCTACAGCAGTCAAATATGAAGTACTTTTTCATGGCTTAAATCTGAGTCCAAGTCTTAATCCTAGTCGAGTCTTCAGGGAGACAACTCTCAAGTCATGAGTCTTAAGTGAGTCATGTTTCATAGCAATCAAGTACTAGTCAAGTATCAAATAATTTTTGTGAAGCAAGTCTGACTCAAATCCAAGTTGAGTCTTTAGGGTAACAAGTTTCAATTCAAATAGAATCTTTATGGAGACAAATCTTGAGTTATATCGAGTCTTTAGGAAGTCAATTCTCAAGTCAAGTCAACTCTTTAGTAGACAAATCTCAAGTCAAATTGAGTCTTTAAGGAGACACGTTTCGAGTCAAGTTAAGATTGTAGTGAGTTGAGTCTACAGCAGTCAAGTCGAAGTTAAGTACTTTTTCAGGGCTTAAGTCTGACTCAAGTCCTAATCCAAATCAAGTCTTTAGGAAGAGTTATATTGAGTCTTAAGTGATTCAAGTTTCATAGCAATCAAGTACTGTGACGTGAAGTATCAAGCATGTTTTAAAATTTAAGTCTGACTTGAGTCCAAGTATTAAGTGTTAAGCCTACAGCTCTGCCATAAAATGTTCTAGAAATATTGGAGTTGGACTTTAAAAAGCCAGCTTACAATATTCAATCACTGTCATTGTGCTTGCAATAATTTCACCAAATACAATTAGTAGTAAATCTTATGTCACTTTAGACTTACATACAACCATCAACAGAAGAACAGACCATGAAAACACAGTTGTGTAGCTCCTCATCCGAAAACCAACAGCTGATGTAACGCAGTTCTTAGAAAAGCTACAGCAGGGTCAAATAGCTCAGCTCCAAAATAAATTGCCCACTTTTCCTGAGGCAGTGCTATAGGAATGGTTCAGATTTATTGTGCGTTGCATTTTGGAGGATGATCACATGCATGTGGTCAGTAGCAGTGAGCCAGTGACCCAGCCTACCTCTCAGGTTACAACCTATATATAACAAACCCC
>NW_023340268.1:21905291-21924915 GCF_004916995.1 Morone saxatilis
CTGCGTGCTCAGGATTACCAGAGGCCTTTTCTTTCAACGCCACCATCTCTGCCTTCCTTCAACCGGCTTTCTTTGGGAATTAGGGGGGTCTGGAAGTCTGGAGCTGAGAGGGGTTGCAAAGGAGAACTGGGACTTAGGCTGCCCACATCCCTGACTCCTTCTCCTCTCTTCTTGCCTGTTGTGTGGAGAGTTTCTGGTTGAAACTGACAGGCAGGAGTGGGGGTTTGAGGACTCCCCACACCATGGATCAGTCTCTGTTCGGTTGTCTACGCAGCCCTCACGCCCCAGCCCAGGGCCTGCACCCCGCCATCACCCAATCGCCGCTGACCTTGCATGGCCGGAGCGACCACGTCTCCTACCTGGATCTACCCAGCTCCTCACCCCCCTACAGCTACTCTGGAGGAGAGGACAATGGAGTGTTCAGCGGTCCGGCCCACCGAGGCCACCTGCCCCAGCAGCACCCCCTCCACCCTCAGCACCCGCCCGGCTGGCCCGTCCCCCTGCAGATGCCCTCACCTAACGCTCGGCACAGCGTCTGTCTGCCCCCGCTTGAGGCCACGGCCCCAGAACTGTGCCCAGGGGGCCCAAACCTGTGCAGCACCAACTCCGGTCTGGGCAGTGGTGACTGCACAGGGGCGTCCTGTGTGTCTGGGGAATATGGCCGGCAGAGTCTGTCTTCAGAGGACCCTGAGAGAAGGATCAGTAAAGGCAAGAATGATAGCTCAGGTAAGTCCATAATGCATTTTGTTTTAAACAATTTCACCAAAAAATTTATTATTTTATAGAGCTCACAGCTTAATTTTCACTGTCCTCCAAAGAGATTCATCTCAGACTGACTGATCGTACATTACTGACACTGACAGGAGTGCTCATGCAACAATTATTTTACATTATAAAGTTAAGCCTTTGCTATTACATATTTACATTTGTAAATATGTAATAGCAAAGGCAAATTTGTAATAATGACGATAGACAAAACATTGCTTTGAGTAAAATTTAAATCTAAAGAACAACATTTTATATTTTTTTTAATAAAAAAATTCTTTAATAATTTTAAATTAATTTCAATAATATTAACAGCTTTAATACTAAATTAAATATAAATGAATTAAATATGCACAAGATGTTTTAGAACATCAATAAACTAAAAGATCAGTGTTAGACGTGACCATATGCCTTATACAATACAATCATGTAATATCAGTCATGCTTAGTAGTAGTAGTGAGTATAAACACTATGTTTAATCCATCCTTTTCCTCTTAAAAGCTTCTTTAGTTAATTTGTGTTTCTCTTGGTAAGAAATTTAAAAAGTTACTTTAGTACAAAT
This sequence comes from Morone saxatilis, assembly GCF_004916995.1. Classification (NCBI taxonomy): domain Eukaryota; kingdom Metazoa; phylum Chordata; class Actinopteri; family Moronidae; genus Morone; species Morone saxatilis. Next base: position 21,906,620 of record NW_023340268.1, read on the forward strand.
AAAATACAACTGTATCATATATTTATTTAGTACTTCATCCATCTATATTATAATATAGAACAATGGACAAATACATGTCTGTAGTTAAAACCTGAGGTGCGCTTGCATTCTAGATAGACAAAGTTAATGATACCAGTCAGCACACATAACTAGCAACTGACAAAAAATGACAGTGAATTCTAAGATTAAGTTTGTGCCACCAAACTCTAACTTCCAGTGTTGGCGATGGTTGATATTTAAAGGTGAGGATTTTGTGTGACATGCTGCAGGAGTGACTTGGCCTGAGTAAGTACAACGTAGGCTACTGGGGTGCCCCATAGACAGGATTATAAAAAGTCGCTAGTCATCACCCAACACAAAAAAAGCTTCTAAAAATTTTTATCATACAAGTTTAAAAGAAATCAGGCACAACGCGCTCAAGTCCCATTTAAACTTTCAGGATTGGGTGCTGGAGCCTAAATGTGTTAAAGCAGTGGTTCCCAACCTTTTTCTTTAAGGGACCCCCTTTCTATCATTGAGTAAACTGACTAAATTACATATTTCAACAATAAGAGTAGAGAACAACTAATAAACTGAACAATGAACCCAAAAAGTGAACACAGTAACTGCAGGAAGTTTGTAAAACAAGCGATTTGGATGAATTTTGAGCAGATTGTTTCCTGTGAATATTGATCAGAGATGAGTCTTCCTAAAATATATTTATACAGAGTATCTATCATGTATTTTTCATCATTATCCATACTTAATAGTTTTTTTTTTGACAAATGAAGTGTTTTCTTCTCAGTTCTATCTCTTTGGTTGTTTTCACAGTGTATTTTGCAGGATGAGGCTGTTTATCAGAGAGTGAAAGCTCTGTCATTATAGCTTGTGTTCACATCTTCAGAGTTTATATCTTAAATAATAACTGAAACTTCATCTTGTTTTCTTCACAAAAATGAATAAAATACTGAGATAAAGGCCTATTGTGTATATTTTATATTTTTGGTGACCCCCAGGTTAGGAGCCACTGTGTTAAATCATAAAATGAAACACTGGGTCAGCACTCCAATTTTACTTTTTGATATTACATGGACATTCTAGTCAAGATGTCCTTCTTCAGCATGTACTCTGGCAATTTCACAACAGACATACACAGGTGGCGTTAATTATAGGCTATCAAAACTGGCACAACAAGTACATCCCAACAGGGAGCTACCTTTCCAGTCACAGTATATAAAATATAAAATACACGGGAAAACGTGAAAAAAATGTAAATATATTTTATTCAATTATACTATTCTGTAAATTTCATTTCCCAGCATGAAGGCCTAAAGGCAGTTTCTAAGCCTTCTCCACACTATCTGGAATATAAACATTGTGGGGAAATACATAGTCCTTTATTTATTAATTATTTAATTTATTTATTATAACAGATTGGGTCTATAATATAGTGTGGAATGGCATTTATATAGCTTATAATACAGTATATGTTAATGTACAGCCAACATAACCCTAACCCCCTTAAGCCAATATGGACAAGAAGCCCAAAAGCAATCAGAAGAAATGGAAATTATGATTCAATTACTGAGCAAATTTCATCTGCTGATGAAGATCATGTGATACGGTCATGACCTCAGTGTCTACAATGGAAGCTGAATAAATTAATCTGTTTTCCTGGACTCGATGGTGGAATAGTTCAGGTGATGCTGAAAGTGCAGGTCACTATTGACAGCATAAGACTGAACTTGGCATCAATGTGAAAGTTCTACATCTACACACATATGCTTCCCATGAATGGTAAAAAAGGGCACAAGAGAGCACACAAGCTCCAGGATCCATTTGCGAGATTTAAAAGCAGGCACCGTATCTGCATCATTTAGCCACGCCGACAAGCAGCTCTGCCATGTCGAGAACTTTCCAATTCCCCTGGAGCCGTCGTCCCCGGCCAGGAGAGGGGACGCTTTGACTGACAGACTGAACACTTCGAAAGGATGTGCTGAAGCTGCCAGAGGCCTAACCCAAATCCAATTTCCTAACTCTAACTTCACTGGCACTCACAGAAGCCACAGCACTTTTAGAGTTTACTCTGGACTTGATGTTCTTTAAAAAAGAATCTAGTGATGATGAAATATACGTAGTTATTGATCTTTCAAAGAGCAGTCTGTGCGGATGGTGAAACTGAAAAAAATTAGCTCCCTATTTATCAACTAAACTGATTTCTGAATGACTGAAAACAAATTTTTAAGTAATTAATTGCACTGAATGAAACAACATGACAAAAGGAAAATATGACACAAAACCGCCAATGGTCAGTTTCTTTGTGCAATTCGCTGGGTGTCTGGAGTCTCACATTACGGCACACAGTGTCTCTTTCCTGGTGGTTTGTCAGCACATCCCACATTTACACGACTAATGAAATGTCAGCTGGATTTATACGGCGCGGACTGGAGAATAGTGTAGAAATTATTATTCAGTGTTTTCGCACTATGAGAGATTGCTTTCAAAATGCTCCGTTCGTTTTCACCATTCGCTGACCACAAATACATAAAAGGGATGCTTGTAATATGCTCGCACTGACAGACAATGTAAGCGGGGAAAATATGATTTCACTCTTAAAGCATGAACAATCGGGGAAAAGCTTAGTGTTTATGTGCATTATGAAAAGTCGAGCAGGGCTGAAAAGTGCCTCTTAAAATTTATATTAACATGTGGCTTTTCACTTTATTCTAAAGCATCCAGTGTAACTCACCAAAAACATTTCATTCATGCTTCAAAACCTAATTACTGTGTCAGTAAATTTGCAAATGCCACCAGAATGAAAGGTTTTGTCATCGTGCAAGCCTTACTGGTCAATTTGTTTAGATGTTCAGTCCCTTCAGGATTTTCTGGGCTTCTTTGGGGACTTTTGCGGCCTAAAATGCCTCATTTCATGAAAGCTTTTCTTAAAAATTGTGATGCATGTTACAGTGTTTTTAGGCATTTATTTTTCAATTAATTTATGGGAGAAAGTGAAAATTACAAAAAAAGTTGTTCTCTATTGTATAATTCAATAAATATCAAAAGCAACTTGTTCCAGTGAGAATAAGAATGCACTGTTTGGAGAGTTGATGTGATATGTTCGCATCACAAATTTCTGCATCTTCACATCACAACTAGAAACAAGGAAGTGAGTTTGGGCATGTATGGCTCAACACCTTTGGCACAGGAATCTACAACTGGTCAGATTTGCGTAAAAGTGTGATTGACAAAATTGCAAGGTGGTGCAGAATTAATGGGGATTGGTTGATTTTGCAGTACTCGCAACATCGCAACTTCCTTGTACTGTATTCAAATCTCTGTTTTGTTCTACTTTTGTTTGACACTGCCTACTGTACAGGGTTCAAGTTATAATTTGAGTTTACACACAGCAGTCGATTACTTGCAACAACTGTATCATGTAGATTGCAATACTGGTGCAAAACGTTTTTAGTGGATAAAAAAAACTCCTGTATAAAGTGATAAATTACAAAACTAACTGAAGTAACTGAAAAACACTTCACTGCTACACATCAAATGTTTAGAATCCATCACTAAAAAACAATTTTTTTGTCAGCAGTAACACCAAGACGGAATTGAAGTTGCACTGAACCGTGTCACACTTACAATTCAATGAGCAACATTGTCTTGTGCTCCCCTGAGGATCTTTGTCGTAGGTCAGGTCTGAAAGAATTGCATCCTCTGTACCTTCGGTACTGTAGAAAAACTTTTTCCTATATTTTGGCATCGACTTTGCACCGAAGCATCGGCTCTTGTGACATCCCTAGTCAGTGAAGTCCTCTTCTAATCCACCGGGCCTGAACAAAAGCAACCAATCAGGGCAGAGAATTGATTATTCCCTGGTAATCAAATACAGATGCTGGGAATGAGACCCAACAATCAGCTATCTTCAAGCCCCCAAACCAAAGCGTCTTTCTATCTTTCTTGGCTCTGATTGGTTGTTTTTCACAGATTATCTGTCTCATGTACTACTGTCAGGATATAATAAACATTTCAGCAGTAATGACAAAAAGGTATTTTTATTGAAGGTACCTGGGGCAGCTGTGGCTCAGAGGCAGAGCGGGTCGTCCACTAATTGGAAAGTTGTTTGGTCTCGATCCCGACTCTCCCCAGCCCGTGTCGCGCAAAAAAAAAGGTAATCCTTGAGCAAGATACTGAACCCCAAATTGCTCCTGATGCTGTGCATCAGTGTGTGAATGTGTATGAATGTGTTAGTTTCTGTTTGATGGACTTTGCCATCACTGAGTGAATGTGTGGCGAATGTGTCACGTAGTGTAAAAGCGCTTTGAGTGGTCGGAAGACTAGAAAGGTGCTATACAAGTACAGGTCCATTTACCATTTACCATTTACTGCAGCTTAGCCGGGCACACAGTTTTCTTGTGCAATAAGAGATTCTGGATGCGCTCACGTGGGTAAAGTGATATGTGTGAAATGAGATAATCTGTTAACTGTTAGCTCATCTGACTGCCTGCAATTACTTTGATGAGTAGAGTGGCATCATGACCAATCAAAATAATGCTTAAAACTACAAAACCCTAGTTGTAATAAACAGGAACTATCCCGTATTGTAGATTTCCTCTGATAAGGCTTTCCAGACATTTTGGTGCTAAAATGACAGCATTAATCCCAAACAATAGTTTTACTGACAGTAAAATACTGAATGGAGCCAACTGGAAGCAAACTACCTCCTTGGGTTGAATAATGCAGGCTACAACCCCAAGATCTCCACAATAAAAGGTGATTGGCAATCCTAATTGTTCTGCTTTCATATTATTTTGGTTTCAGATGGGCCCCTGCAGTTTATCAAACCCCTCTAATCCCCCCCCTCCCCCCATTTTTTTTGTTCTTCCTCCCCCTCTCTTTTGGAGACTCAGCTGTGGCTGGAAAATGTTCTGTTTTTCATTTCAGAGTCCCAAGACGGGAGCTATAAGTCAGACATGAACAGCAAGCCCAGGAAGGAGCGCACAGCCTTCACCAAAGAACAGATCCGGGAACTGGAGTCAGAGTTTGCACACCACAACTATTTGACAAGACTGAGACGCTACGAAATAGCTGTCAACCTCGACCTCACGGAACGACAAGTACGGTACCTGCTGAGTGACTTTGAATCATTGTGAGGGCAAAGAAACAGGAGCAGCACAATAAACAGCCATACTAGCTAATGTGCTCCAAGTCATGAAATACAATTAAAGGGGGATTAAATGGGCCATGACTTTTATTAACATCCTTTGGCATCCATTAGTACTGCAACAAAATCGACAGGTCTCACTGACAAACACTTGAGTCATAGTTGGACTCTGGAGAGTTACAGATAGCTTTTTTAAGCAGAGATCCAGAAGAAATGTCCAGGGAGGTAATAAATCACTGCTGTAATGTCCTCCTTTGTTTTGAGAACAAGGCTTTTACACTTTTAGTCTTCATAAAATGTGTGATTAGAAGAAGTACTTTGATACTCTTATTAAGTAAACTTCATATATTATCTCATCTGATAAAAGGGAAATTTGTACTTTAAATAAAAGTAGAATGATATTAAATGCAGTAGTGCTGTTTTATTGTGAAATTATGGAAAATTCTTAACCCAGGGTCAGATCAAATGATTAATATCAGTTTGTCTGATTACTCTGATTGTTTGTTTTTGTTCAGACATCTCATCAGTAGTTTAAACTTTAAACTGAGAATTCCAACTTTTTTTTTGTGGCCCTAATCCTCTTCCGTACACTACAGCAGCAACTCAGATCGAAACAATGGGCTCTACGGCTGACCAAACTCCATTGACGAAACTAGTCATTTCACCCCCGGAGATATTTGTAAAACACAATTTAACAAAGAGTGAGTGTTATTTTAGTTCAGTCTTTCCAACAATCACTGTGGTTTGGTCAAAATAAACCCTTAATTCACAGAGTTAGATATGAAAATACAATACAATGGCTGTGGCAACTTTAGCTAATCCTTGGGGACAAATCTACCCATCAAAGTACATTCACTACAAGTTGCCACTGACGCTCAGATTGTTATTCTAAGTGTCTGACAACATAACAGAAAGGGTCCCTGCAATGATAGAGCTTTTGTTTCACCAGGAACAGCTTATCACTAGCACAAAAGAGCAACATCAAACAATTAATAATAATAATTGCTATAATTGTAATCTAAACGCTCTAAAAGAATCCTCAAGCACAATGACATCCATTACTCTGTGATGTTGATGTATGGCTCCTATTAAAGACTTCACAGGAGAAAAAACCCTTAGTGTTTTGACATTAGCAAACGGTTGGACATGTCATGCTAATGCTCTGAGGCTAATCGATTCCAAACCGCAGAGACTCTTTGAAATGTCAGCGTGCTCTCGGTGTCTGTGAAGTGACTTTCTGATGCTGTGTCACAGTCCAGATGGTTCTCTTACTGTAATGCTCACAAAGAAACATTTGTATGACGTTAGCGGTGGTGTAGATGTAGACACAGGCACGGCCTGCTGTTGCTCATTTTGGGGGTTAAAAGTGTTTGGAAACAGTTGTGTGTGAACAGTCACCGTGAAAAGAGTCAGATGACTGCTTCGGTGTATTTCTGGAAAGTAGTTAGTGTGTCCACTGGATGTCATTTCTGCTTTCAGTGTTACTGAGCTAATATTACAGAGGTAGGATATTACAGTTTAGTATGTAGGGAAATGATGATTTAATGATGACTTCATCACTGGAATTGTGTGTGGTTATTATTTGAATTTTTAAGAATGTGAACAATCATAATAATCATGCTTTATAGAAGAAGTTATGAATTTAAAACAAAGGATGAACTAATGTTCAGTAGTCTACTATGAAGTGGAGTGCAAGTTTTGCAAGCACTCAGTACAATGCTGACAATTTTGTAAGGCCATTGTTTCAGATTTCTGAATGTCTTTTTCCCCATCTCCCAGGTAACCACTGGTTCCAATTCATTTACATACAATATGGAAATCAGTGTGTGATAGGGGTGTAATGGTACACAAAATCCATGTTTTGGTATAGTACTAGGTAGGGATGGGACGATATACAATATTATCACGTCTTGCGATAATAAACACAATTTATCATTGTGAATGATGATCGTGAATATCCTCACATGGCTTACAGTCCTATATCGGTTTCCTGATTTATTAAGGGGACAAGAGGGAGCCCACATCTTTCCAGTTATTCCAATATCCTGATCCTGTCACCATGGCTGAAGGTTCTGCTGGCCTGTTGCATCCCCCCAAAAAACAGTTCAACCCGGAGGTGTGGAAATAGTATAGATTCCAAAATAAAGGTTGTATCTGTGATACAATAAATATATGTTTCTTAACAATATGTAAGGTAGAGTGATTCCAGTATGTTTTAGTACCATTTTAAAAGTATGAAGTATATTTTCATGATTATCATGTATTGAAATTATTTTGGCCAAGATAATTGTGACATGAGATTTTCATATCATCCCATGCCTATAGGACATAACTTTTGGGGTTTGAGGGGTCATTGTTTAATGTTTTCAGTCAGCCCAGTTTCCTAGAAATTACATTTATATACGACTGTTTGTTTCTGTCCAATTCAGGCACTGGACCAAACGTTCTAAAAACAGCCACAGGATTAGGGTTAGGGTTCTGTTGAGGTTAGGGGTAGGGTTAGGGTTCTGTTGAATTAAGGTAGTAGCAGCTTTTTTGGTCCAATTCAGGCACTGAACATAAACATGTCGGTAAAATGGGAAAAACATTCAACTCTAATACAGTGGGGTAGATTTTGCTCAGCAGAGTTGTAGTATACAAGTATATTGTAGATGTTTTGTACAAAAACACTACTCTGGCTAATGAAATAATATAGTGAATCTGTGGTTTCTCAGTGACGGACTTCCTTTTCTCTGCCTCACGTTATTATTGAGCCTGGTTGGATTTGTACAGAAAGATCTTTTAAAGTGAAGCTTTATCTTAAGAATTTGCTTCCAGTGACCTAAATCTTTAGTACTTTAGCTTTACATTGTCCTGTAAATGTCTTTGTATAGGTTTGAAGCGAGTCCAGCACTTCTGTCCAACAACAACCCCGCAGTCTCAGCACCCCCACAACTACAGTGCATTTAGAGGTCTGTTGGCTAGAACCAATCAGTGTTTTGGCTCAGGCAACAGCCAGGACAACTCACCCAGGATTTAGGTCTTCCTGTCTGGAGCCAAGTCCCTCAACACTCCCCCTCACATTGGCTGCTTCTCCAAACGCCCCCAATAGTAGTCCAATAAATCTGTGCATGAGAGGGTTGATTCTGGATCCTTAATGTCATTTTAAAGCCTCTTCTTCCCACCTACTGTAAAGATTTATAACTCATGTTGAATTGGGTTGTTTTTTTTGACAGAGTATTTCTGTCATTAAATACATCCTCTTCACATGGCCTTTTCATGACCAAAAACTTAAAGCTGCAAAAAGCAATATACTGACAATTGTTTTGGTTTTACTACCTACAATTTTACTGCTTTGGTTCACTCTTACTTCTTTACTCAACCTTGTTTCCAGCAGCAAGCAGCTGTTTTTAGCAAAAAAGCTCTGATAAACCCACTGTACACTGCCTTCCCAACACCAAATAGCTAAAAGACAAAGTTGGTGTGTAGTTTGTGGAAATAGTTGGGCAATAGGAAGCTTAAAGGTCCACTGTGTAACATTTAGGATGATTTAATGTCAGAAATGGAATACAATATTCATAAGTATCTTTTCATTAGTCTATAATCACCTGAAAATAAGAATTGTTGTGTGTTTGTTACTATAGAATGAATAATTTTTTTCTACAGAGGGAGAGGGACCTTTCACGAGTTTCGCCTTCACGCTTGGAATGCAAGGGTGAGGGCGTTGTAATCTGCAACTATACTGCAAGATACCTCTAAATGCTACACACTGGACCTTTAAGATGATTGGTCCACAGTCCTGTAATCTCTCTCCTGTTAGCTATGGTTTGCTTGCCGCAGCTGCCATGGGTTCGACTCCAACCTCTGGCCTTAATGTTTTTAATTTAAAATGTGCATAAAAAGAGGTATAAGGAAATACACTTTGGTGTACCCTAAAAACACATCCACAATACAATGACCTGCTACTGTTCTGATCTATAGTTAGTATAGTATAGTATCTGTAGTCTGATGAGCTAGCTTCTCTTCATTTATGAAAATATGATTTTATTATTTACTATTTATTACTAAATCATTAATTCAACGATATTAGGCCAGTGTAAGCTGAGTTGAGACCTGCTGATGTTGTTGCAGTTCCTTATCTAAATGCCTCTTTAAAACTACAGCACATGTGGGTTTTTGGGGTAGCACCAAGCTGTTTACGAGAAAATGAGTGTTTACTCTGTAAACTTAACTCCCAGAGACGGTGTGGTAGGCCACCATGCAGCACTACCTAAAAAAAATATTACAGGATAAGACCGCTGGGAGAGCAAATTGCCCAGGGATGGACAGGAGGGGGGTTAAAAGGTGTGTGTTTGTCTGTTAATATGAGTGAGGGGTGGTACAGATTGGTGCTGTAAGAACGAGGGAGAGGGTGGTGTAGGGAGCAGTGAGAGTTTAAGGAGGTGGGACTGGACAAGAAGTCAGAAGAGGAATTGGGGGTGTATCTCATTGGTCCAAATTGGATGTCCCCGTTTTAGGCAGCAGCTTATTCATCACTATGAGAGACACAGATACTAAATAAGCTGTGGAGTCAAGGAAGGACGGGCCAGCAGGTCACTGTGACTCATGCATCAGCACATATCTGCCTATGTGGAAATACAGTACGAAGCCTTGATACTAACCGCTACACCACACCACTCATCTAATCACTGGCTCCCACCAGTATACTCACACCCAGAGGAGAATAAAAATTAGCCAAGATGTCAGCCAGCTGCACTCCTGCATGGGTATACACTTGAGAAGACACATTATTTCTGCACAGTGCTGCATTTGGAGTTGGTGTGAGATTAGATATGAAAATGTGGGAGGAAGGAGCTCCAGTTTTTAAGGGTGTGGATAGGATTTGTCATAATATTTTTTATTCTCGCATGTGTGTGCAAGGGTAATGAGTTGGACAGTGTGAGTAAAGGATTGTGTTCCTGTATGTACTTTGCCATTACATCATCAAATCATCAATTGTGTTATGTCACTGCTGATTAACAGTTGGCATTTATCTATAAATCTATGTGTTAAACTTCATTTTCAAGATTACTGTGTACTGTGTAAGCCATAGGCTGATAAAGTTCTACCACCAGGGGCACAATATAAAGGTCAGTTTAAGATCCCTGAGGGGTTTCTACACAACATGTGAAAGCAGTAGTCTTCTTTGGGTGTGGAAGAGTTTTGCCAAGTCTGAGAAAATATCGTTTGTCTACAGAGCAAAACACTAGCTAACTAGCTAGCTAATCCACATTACTTGCAAGCTAGTTAATTATTCAAAATGTGGGCATCTTCAGAACTACAGCACCTTATTATAATGCTGTTTGTTACACATTTTACCTGCATATTACATGGCCATATTTTGATAAGATTTTAATGAACTGTGCAGCCTCAGAACAATGTCTTACTGCTTTGTGTTTCCTCTCAGGTGAAGGTGTGGTTCCAGAACAGGAGAATGAAGTGGAAGCGTGTGAAGGGAGGCCAGCAGGGGGCAGCAGCTCGGGAGAAAGAACTGGTCAATGTGAAAAAAGGGACATTACTGCCGTCTGAGTTCTCAGAGTTAGTAGGACTGCAGCGCTCTGCCAGCTCGCCAAGGCCGGCGACCGAAGAGGACAGCCACGACAGTGACCAGAGCTCAGAGCAGCCTCACCTATGACCTTCCTTGGTGTTATTGGACAGGACAGAAATTAAGGAAACATTGGTGGAAGATTAAAAAAAACATGTATACGGCTTGCTGTGAGCAGAGCCTCCCAACAGACATTAAAACGAGACTCAGAGAACATTCCAGAGACGCTTGGTGTTGATGAAAGGGCTTGGATTTTGCACTGTCGAGGATTTGTTTCAGTCAATTTCTACTGTACTTCTTTGAGCATCAGTACAACAAACATTTTGTTGTGTGTACAATGGCAGTCTATTGTACACACAACAACTGAAAGCACTCACGCTTTTGAATTCTAATAATTTATCAAAGAGGTCCCAAGACTGTAACCACCATAAAACCAAACTGCTTAGTTTTTGCATTGTAAAATAATGTAACTGGTAAACATGTGTTTATCCTTTTTTTTTGCTTCTTGCTCCCTCTGAAAGTTTACATGCTTTTTACTTGCAAAGATCTGGATTTCCAGTGCAAATAAATCCGAAAAACCGAAATGTCTTGGTCAATTTCTCAGCATGCATACACTCATCGGCAGATAACCATTAGGCGGGGCAGACAACTGTCTGGGACCCCTAACAGCTACAGATTTACGATGATGTTTGGATAAAAAACTGAAAATTGTAACTAATTTTAACATTATATTTCAACATTTTATAACAAAAATGTTAACATGGAAATGACCAGGAATATAAATATAAAGAGCATAAAATTATCAAATTCAAATAAAGCTCCTCACCTGAGTAAATTAATGTCAGGATGTCGGTGAAAGCAAGGTACTGTAAGTTATTTCAGCCATGGATATTAGTAACTCCCCTTCATTAAAAGTTGTCATGTTATAACAAGAAACTTGTCTTAAACATGAAATGTTTTACGCTATAACAAGATAAATAGTATAAGTAATGTTATAACATGAAAAGTTGCTTGATATAACAAGATGTTTGTCACATCTTAACAAGATATTTTCACATTTCAAAATACAAACTTATCACATTATAGCAAGAAACTTTTACAAAATACGGTTTCTCTTGTTATAACCAATTTTAATATATATAAAAATATCCAATCTTTTTGCGTCATAAGTTTTGAATGCAGGACTTTTTGAGTTTGTTCGTAATAGTTTTACTTCTAATACGACTGTCTATACCAACATTCTCATGGGTGAAAAAGGGTGAAAATGAGGCACAATGGAGGTCCCATGCCAGAGTTTGTCTAGAAACCCCCAAATCAATAAATCTGCCTCTGGATCCACTTCCATGAGAAGATGTTCACTTGATTGATGGGTGTATTTTTGTGTCGTCTCCACTGTGTGAGTGTGCATTCTAATTCATGCAGCAGTATCTTGGCCATGAAAGCTGCAGCATGTAGCTTGTAAAAGCAGCTGGTGATCCTCTCACTTATTCAGCTCAGGCCTTCAGCTGCTCTGCGGCTTTCACTTCCCTCAGACGCATCTCAGAGCTGACTTGTGGTCAAATGTCGTACGCAGTGTTTTCTCTCTGTGCATGTGTTTCATTACTGTGTGTCATTGTTTGATAGAAGCAGTACACGACACGGCTGCCTGCATGGGAATAAAAGGGAAATGAATAAGAGATGTTCATTCATGCGGGCTGTTTGTCTCATCTGGAGGCAAAGCTACCTATATTTCAGAGCCAACTCACAATCATGTCTTTAATCAAGTCCAACCGAAAAACAAAAGTCAAAACTGATATCACAGTGATTTAAGTCTCAAAGCCTCTGAGTGGGGGTGTTTAATGTACCACTGAGCCAGCAGGGGCACCTGCACTGGTAACTGTACAAGCAGACAATAGTTAATATGGCTGTCAACGATTTTCCTAGTCAATTAGTAGTCATTAAATAAAGTCAACAGTCAACTAATCGTTGCATATTTATGATATTTATTTTATTATTTAAATATACTGTATTTATTTTTACAGCCACCTGTTATATGATAACAGAAAAAGTGATTTTGAATGTGTCAGAACAGCCAGTAAGGAGACTGAACATTTAGTTTATTTATTTCAACACAGTATAACATCTCACAAGTCTTGTTGTTCAAAACACAGAATAAAAAACTTCCAACTTCACTGAAAAAAATAATGGCATAAATACGGACTTATCGATACAATGGGTGATGTATAACGTTTCAAAATTCAAGTTTCTTACAAATTAACTCGAGTCAGAGTCCTGGTCTGAGCCGCTGTGAATCAGCTGACCTGCATCACTTCTGTTGCTCTATCCGGCCCTGCTCCTTGGCAGAATTCCCTACTGGATCCCCTGCTCCTACACTAGTAGTGTTTAAACTCCCCCTTCAAGCTCCCAGTCCAGGCAGAGTCAGCTAATAGGACTGTTAACTAGCTAGTGGCAGCAGCTAGTACAGTTAGCATATGCAACAGTGAGAAAAGTTCTGTGTTGCAACAGTCCTGATAATTTCATCCCAGTGAGAAGGCGCAGCTCATGAATGAATATGACGTTGCTCTTGTTTTTCTGTGACTATCTGAAAAATCCTTCTCAGCAATTAACGGTTAAGCTGATTAATAAGGGGTAGCCCTAATCATCAGACAATGTTTTTTGACAGTGATCTGAGCGGGATAAAGGGATTCCTTTGAAAGTAACCATGCTATCTTTTCCATCACCAAAATTTAGCCCAACTTTGGAGCGTTATTTAGCCCCCTTTCCAATAAGCTGGTATGGCATGGTTGGTACCAACGGATGTCTTATGTCTACTAGTTCAGTATCTTCTCAGTATCTAGCTCTAGAACTGCAAGTGGCAGCAACTTGTACTGCACCATAAATGTAGAAACGTTTGTTGTGTTACAAGAGGCACAGCCTCCGTTTGCTGCAGACGGACAACACCTTCCTCACAGCATGGGAAAAACACAGACGGAATAGCAGGATGGGAAAACAAAACTTGCATACGCAGACGATATGTTGCTATGGTGATGATGTATTATTTACAAAGAATGAAATAAATAATAAATATAATTATTTGGCGAAGATTACTTTATGTGATTTATTCATTATAAGCTAGTGTTTTAGATTGCCCGTGTTTTCTCCTTGTGTGAGGGAGCCATGTAAGTTATGTTTTAACTTTGTTATTGTTGCCAGTATTCTCTGCCAGACTCACCAAAGTTTACCATCCTGCTCTCATCCACTAACAAGACCTCCGTTTTACTGTCTACCGTTTGCCTGAATGTGAATGCAGCATTAGACTCTTCTCTTCAACCAACTAGTCTACTTGATGATTAGGGCACAGCCCTAATTGTAACAGAGATGCATATATGTTTACATATGTATGTCATATATATCATACAAAAACAAGACACTTAAAATGACGTGTGAAAATGGGATCTGAGTGTGCTGCAATAAGACGATTCCCTTTATCTGCCATCATACAGCATCTTGGATTTCAGGACATCGTCTTAAATGGTCTGCTGAGAAAAGTTGCTTAGATCCAGATGAAGACTAGTTACGCTCCTGTTATATTTCCATCTGACTGATGATCCAGGTTTGTGTTTTCACTGAGAGGAGGATAAAAAGCTGGTTTGCTGTGGAATGCATCTGGCCAGTGTCACGCCTGATCTTGGATGAACCTCGTACCTTGACCCCTGAGGGAGCAGCTTTTCTTCAGCAGGAAGGGTCATGTTGTCATTACGGTCTGCCATGCCAAGATCAACACAGCCAGCTGAAGACTTTCCCTCACTCGACTGGAGTGCTTGCTTTGCTTTCCTAACTAAATGATTTAGTAGGATTTATAGCACTGCACTGGTGTTGATAGGTAGTGCGCACTGAGGTAGGATTCTTCAAACTTTTGTGAATGTTTCAACAAATCTGGAACTGCAAGGGCGAGAAATTTGATCTTTCATGAGAGCAAAAAAAGAAAAAAAAAGATATTGAAATCAGTCTCACTTTTTCCTCAGTGACTCAGACACTTTTGAGAAAAGCTCTGACCATGGATGTGCCTGTGCTGGATTTCTCACAGTTTGTACAGATACTTTGGGATATTTCCATGCTGTTCATCTGGGAAATATTAAAATCGGCCATCGGTGAAAGAAGTACAGCTAACTGCTACATGTTTATTCAAATAATGAGCAAAGCTGGGAGAGCAGCAATGTTGAAATCTTTTAATGCAGATGGGATCTCAGTGTCTTTTTGTTGGAGAGAAAAATGAATCCAAATACAAATCACCCTAGAAACTGAGAGGGAACAGTCCAATGTCATTCCGATGTATATTTGTTCAGTCCTCGTTAAATGTGTGTAATAATGTGATGGTAACCTTTGTAAGTCTAATACCATGGTGTGACAGTGGAAATAGGGATCTGGGGCCAAAGAATTTTCTCGTGCTCAGGAAGTTGTTCAGATTCTGCAGATTATGGCTGAATGAGACTGAATGACGAAACACAGGAAACCACAAGCCCTCCAATAAACTGGCAGGGGACCCTGACTGACAGCTGTTTTACCCATTTAGAGCTTCAGTTGTTGGACTGAGATCCACTTTGACTATTTGTGGTACGAGGGAATTGGCTGCCTTGACTAAGAAATGAAGGTGCACTAACAAAAAGTGACTTCACACCTAGAAAACTCAAATACTGAGGCGTATTTTATACTGAACAAGTGTTCATTTCGGGGATGAAAACTGCGATGGAGTGCTGGACTATACATATAAATGAATGTCCGTTACATTCAAGCCAAACAACTTCACACAATGCTGATTAAGCATATCAGCCCGCTGCTGGGTAAATCTTTCTGTATTTCAAAATTCAAAGTTATTTTGTCATTTACAATGCAAGGTTGTAGAATGAAATTTAGATATACAGCGGGTAAAATAAGTATTGTACGGAAGCCGAGAACGGCCATGGATTTTTTTTTTATGCACTGTTATATCGTGATAACGACTTATTATCTCGTTATCTCGATATAACAAAGATCGTTTTCTCGTGATAACTAATTAATTAATAATGTGTTCGTCTTGATTTCAACCCCTGCTGCCACAACGGCTTCCAGTCAAGTAAACAAACTAACGTAAAGTGGTAATTTACCGGCAAGCTACAGGCTACAGGCCAGTGGCAACCGGAGCGTTTGTGGGCAGCTCTTGTAGCCAAAGTTTGTTTTCTCGAGATAAGGGAATTAATTATTTCCTTATCTCGACATAACAAAGATTGTTTTCTCGTGGCAGTGCATTAGTTTGAAGTCAAGACGAACACATTATTAATTAATTTCATTATCACAAGAAAACGATCTTTGTTATGTCGAGATAACAAAATAATTAATTTGTTATCTCGAGAAGCTCCTTCGTACATCTGCCACAGACCTGAAATATCAACCCCTACACCACACACACACACACACCACCACACACACACACACACTTCATATTGCACATTTAACAACATACAAACAGCTTGTTTAAAATATTGTTTCGTTGTGTTTAATATGAGAGCAGAAACAAATTATCTGTATTTTTTATTATCTGGTTCTGTTTAATAGTTTTCCAAGATTTAAATAATCTTAGGACTGTCCAGTGAGTTTAGGTTTATTCCTTTAAAGAATAGTACAAGAGTGTTTCTTCTCTGCATCAAGTAGAAAAAACATGTAATTGAAACAGGATACAGGTAAATTGAAGAAAATGAGAAAGGGATGAACCCAGTCTGTGACATTAGGTAGATAATAATGTCAAGGAGTTAGCTCTGTTAGCCTCTGCTTCACATTCCACTGTGAGACCACCGAGGGTGAGTACTAGAATATTTTTATTACCGAACAAAGGACACTATAATGCACAAACATTTTAAGCTGTAACCTCTGTTTCATCAACAGGGATCACAATCCTTTGCTCTTTGCAAATCTCCTGTGGGAATGGGCCGATGGTGAATGCGTCTCAATTTCTCTATTGGGGAATTTATCCACTATGGCAGGGCTCAAAGGTGGTCTGACAGTTGTGGCATGTATTGAGGTATTCTGGCCGTGACCTGTAAACCTAAGGTAAAAGACCGGTATTGTAAATCTTTGAATGAGGTGTCGATCTGGGTGGCTCTTCGAGGCATGGCAAGAGCGTTGCTAATTCAGATGCTTATGCAGGCCTGTGCTTAGTAGGAATATGTGGAGCATGCGGGTCTTGCGCATGCTCCGGAAACAAAGGAGCAGGTGAGGGCAAACGGCAACTTTGAGACATTGCTTGCTGAGTTCTGGGATGAAGGCGCCGCGCTGGTCGTGATTCAGAGAAAAGCGAGCTGCCGGAGAACACGGCAGCTAGAGTTCCATCGATCAAATGGGCCGCCTTAAGTTACCTAATGAATTGGTTGCAGGCGACCAGCCAGTTGGGATGCAGAAAGGAATATTGCATGTGTAGGTTCCCTTGCTCCTGGCCACTAGGTCCATAGTAATCATGATGCGTTGTATACATGTCCAGCTCTGATCTATGGTCAGCAATGATGGACGTAATTATTGTTGCGCTACGAGGGGATGTGAAAGCGTGGAAATTGTAGTGCGATGTGTTCCTTTAGGCAGCATGAAAAGTGGCTGTTTGCATTCAAGGAACTATAGTGCGCGTTAGCAGTTCTCTGTGGATATGAGGGTTGCATGTGGAACGGATGTACTTGATATAGTGAGGTCAATGCCTATACGTCGGAATAACTAATTTACAATGAGGGCTCTGAAATAAAACAAAAACGATTACCTGTTGTAGGGCTTCCTGTTTCCTGCGACTATAGTTCTAAAAGTAGAACAGAGCCCAGAAGCTTCAGTTACTAAGCGTCCCTCTCCTGTGGGAACCAGCTTCCAGTTTGTTGGTTCGGAAGGCAGACACCCTCTCCACATTTAAGAGTAGGCTTAAGGACAGTTCCTCTTTGATAAAGTCTTATGTTAGGGCTGGATCAGTGTGAGTCCTGATACCATCTCTTAGTTCATGCCTGCTTATAGGCTAGACGTATCGGGGGATTTCCCATTTGGGTGCCACTGAAGCCTCCTCTCTTCCTCTCTCTCTCTCTGCACTCATCATGTCCCATTAATGCATGCTACTAACTCACTTATTCCCCGGAGTTCTTTGTACTTCTCGTCTCGCAGGTTCTCATGGATCCTGGGAGGCCTTCCTGCCATGGTCCTGCTTGACTACCATTACTAAAATCACTGATATTATTGTTGCTATATATTGTTGGTTATTTATTATTATTGCTACAGTTACTGTTGTCGCTGCTCGCTGTTTCCCCCATCGTTGCTGCTGTGCATCGGTCATACGTCTTTTTTCATGATGTCGTCATCGATCATTACTATTCAAGTATGTTGTTGACTACTTGTTTTGGTTGCCTGTACATCTGTCTGTCTCTCTCTCTCTCTCCTCTCTCTCTCTCTTCTCTCTCTCCTCTCTCTCTTCTTTCCCCCCCAACCTGGTCAAAGACAGATGATCCACCCACTAGAGCCGAGGGGTCTGTCCTAGGTTTCTGCCTGTTAAAAAGGCAGTTTTTCCTTTCCCCGTCGCCCAAGTTTGCTTGTCTTCATTGGTGGGTACTGTTG
>NW_023340268.1:21924940-21933847 GCF_004916995.1 Morone saxatilis
CTGTAAATGTTAAAAGGAGTTCGGTCTAGACCTGCTCTATTTGAAAAGGGTCCTGAGATAACTTCTGTTATGAATTGGCGCTATACAAATAAATTGAATTGAATTGAATTGAATTGAAAGAAGAGCAAAGCACGGCACTGAAGGCTTTCCTCCATGGAAAATTGAGAGAGAAAACATCTCTCTTCTCCCAACTGGATTCAGTAAGAGTTTTATTACATTATATGGTTCCTTGATCTAATTGGTTGAAGACAATGATAGACAGATTGTTTATTCAACTTCATGCCTGACAAGTGCAGAAATAGTCAGTGATACCTTTGACATCACACGGTCATTTGATTCAATGTTAATATAACAATACAGAGTAGTTCAGGTGTAAGTGAAAATAGTAACTTCAGTGGTAACTATGGGTGTCCCATATGTGTGGTGGACTACAAAGTACAATATTTGCCTTTGACATGTAGTGGAGTAGAAGTAAAAAGGAGCATAAAATGGATATGCAAATACCCAAAAGGTAACTTAAGTACATTACCTTTTACCACTGTGCTAACTTGTGGCTAATCTTCTAACAGTGTGTGTTTCGAATAAATTGTGGGATCTGGATCAATTACTCTATTTCAGTTTTTCTCAAAATTTTTTACACCACGTACCACCTCATAAAATATTAGGCTCCCCTAGTACCACCATAATGATACAGTAGCAAATACAGTAATAGAGTAAATTTGTTGGAAAATGGCTACTCCTGAGCCACACTTTCCTTCCCCATAGTTCCCGTTTGGAGCCACAATTGCAGTGTTTAATTTTACCCTCCGCTAACTATCTTGCCATCACATTTTAGCTCCTAACTAAGCATGGCTGTATGTGCTATTGTATGTTTTTAAATCAATTTAATTAATTAAAAAACATGTATTTCAGAGTCCTCTGCATACCACCAGTGGTACATGTACCATAGTTTGAGAGCCAGTGGTCTAGTTAACGAGTAGCATGGCTAAGACTGGATCTACTTTCTTTCAGTCCATTCAGTCAGAGCATTCATCCAGTCTGAATGGGTCTTGAGTAACAGATAACATGTCTCTTAAGTAATGTCCTTGGTAAAGTTCTTGTAATGATTTGGCCTCAAAGTCCAGCTGTAATCACAGCATCCTAACCCAACAGAGCGGCCACCTGCAATCACACCTATGAGCACGCAGGCAGCACTGGCCCAGGTCCTGACACTCTTTGTTATCCTCTGTTGACCATGGCTTTCGAATACAGGCTTCAAACTGAGTGCAATACTTTGACTAACACTGAGAAGATTTTATTAATCCTGCTTTAATCTGGATGTGCTTTCTCTACCTCCCGTTTCTTCTTTCGTCTCCAGCCACCCACCCACCACGGCCCACGTCCACTCTCTCCTTCCCGATTTTCGCCTCCCTTCTTTTTTCTCACTCCTCCTCGTATTCTGGACAGCTTAACACATGCCAGACCTCTTCTGAAATGTGTATGGAGGAAAAAGAGAAATGGTGATGAAAGATGAGTTTAAACATGTGCAAGAGACAGCTGTTGGCACACATGCTTCTTGCATATATATATTTTCTATTTGGGTTATCAATATTAATATTTGAGAGGAATGGCCTCAGTTTATTTAATCGGCAGCTGTGGCTCTTGATGGTGGAGGACTATTGTGGGGAAAGTTTGTTTTGGACTGGTTTTATATTATTGGCTGGTCACGATTTGTTTGGAACTTGTGGTATATATTTAAAGGTAGTTTTTTGCAAGATAAACGCAGACATGCAAGGTTAGTGGTTTGAATATGGAGACTGTCCACCAGAACGATGGAAACATGGGTCATTTATTGGAATGCTGAAGAGAGCAGCCTCACCTCTATAATATTATGATGCAGAATTGGAAGGACCATGGACTTTAAGAACTTTGTTGGAACCAGGGCTGTAGTTAAGACAAGTCTAAGGGAAAGTCCAAGTCCAGGTGCAAACCAAATAAGGTTGAGTTCAAGTCAAGTTCAAACAGGCTAGACAGGCAAGACTGAGACCAAAAAATCAATACCATTCAATATTCTTCATAATGTTATCTTAATTAAGGAGAAGAAAGAGAGAGAAAAAAAGCCAACTGGACTCAGATGAGAATGGCACAAGTCCACGTCAAAACACCCACAAGACTGGTTTAAAATATCCACAAGTTCAAGATAAAACCGGTGAAAACATCCCCTGCTTTACTCTCCTTAATACCACAAATTGTCTAATTTAAATTAGCCAGGCTAGTTGTTCCCCCTTCTTCCAGTCTTTATGCTAGGCTAGGCTAACCACACCCTGAGTCCAACTCTGTAATTAACACACATATGAGACTGATAGCCATCTTCTCACCTCACTCTCAAAGAAAGTAAATAAGCATGTGTTGAACCATTCCCTTGTTTTTTAACTCTCTTTCCCTTAAAGGAAAAATAGCTACTCTATCAGTATTCTGAATCAGTACAGCGCACACTGCAGCGAGACATTTAAAGATTTGGATCTGTGGCAGGACTCCAGCCTGGTAGACTCCCCAGGATGGTGATGGCCAGAATTGGGGGTTCATCTGTCAACAACCTGCTCTCTTTCACTTCCCTCCTTTTTCTTCTCCAGCTTTATTTAGCCCCCAAGGACCAGCCAGCACCTCACCGCAAAGTCTCCACTTCACCAAAAGCCTTTTATTTATCCTTTCTGTAAGTTCCCTCTGTCTGCGTCTCACATTCCTTTTGCTTTTTTCTGCTACTGCAGTACATCTCCTGAATGTTCTACTGAGATCAGTTCTATTAATTAGGTGCCATGCACCTTAACTATAAGAAGGAAAGGGAAAAGGGAGGAAATGTCCTCTTCCATACAGTCTGGTTATTTGTGGTTGTATGGAACGTTGACTGAAGCTCCAGAGCAGGAGGTTTAATGAAGGACTGGTGTGGTGTCAGGAGCCAGTGGTTGGAAAAAGCCAGCAGGGCAATGACAGCATGTGGCACTTTGGCAGCCGAGGAGACTGGATCAGTGGTGGTAAAACGTCCTGATGACTGGAAAACAAAACCCTGGAAAATTGCACAGTGACTGGGAAGAACACACTGAGCTGAATGAAGGATGGTGGAGAAATTAGATCTCTGGAAGAGGGAAGACCCTGGAAATCCCCAGGAAAATAAAAACAGCAGAGACAGATCTAAAGGAAAATGTGGGTGACATAGTAGTCTATAACTATGTCACAGTTCATTGAAATGACACTCAACTGTGCCAGATGCTGTTTTTTCATCTGAAAAACAAATGCTAGTATGGGTTGAACACAGACGACAACGCAGTTACCACCTACCATCACATTAACATCTCAAGTCTGTGAGGTGGAGGTAGAGTAACCTGGCCAGTGCACACGCTCACAACACAACATCTGGAGCTTCTAAACCAGCTGCTGGGCTGTAAATCTGTTTCCTTTAGTAAATCCACCAACATTTTTGTATGTATTTTCCTCTTGAGAGTGTTCAGCTTAGACTGGGGCTCACTGCCAGAGCACAGCTACACTTTACTATTGAAGGTAAGACTGGGGTTCGAAGGTCAGACAAACATTCAGATTGTAGGTGGAATAACAGAGGATGGGCCTCACCTGCTCTAGCTGCCACATGCAGCTTGCAGGTGTCTAATGTAGTGCACATCTACTGTAGATCTCTGATAAACAAGGACATTGTATATTACAAAGTACCAATGTCTTACTGTTGGAGTTGATTAATATCCTGTAACCAATGTCAGGGTGATCTAGGTGTTGGACATCACTTACTTTTTTTAACTTGGTTAATGTCAAGTCTCTAAATTGGATAGAATGATGTGATTGTGATGAGTGACCCTCATGAATGCTTCTGATTTGAGTGCTCTGTTGCACACTGTAGCACATTTACTAAGAATTTGTGCGCCTTTTCTGGGCAATAAAAAGTCAAATTGTCTGGCATTGCTGCCAGCATGTGGGTAAATGTAGACTCAGAAACGCTTCACTCAATAGAGACTGAGGACTTCATTTGTTTGTTACGGTTTGTTCACACTGCCCTTCGGCGGCCATGTTAACAGATTAAAGCAGTCACACTCCCCACCTTAGCTGTGTCTGCAGCAATGCTTCACTAGAGGGTTGAGGTCTCACCTACTTTTGCCGCACTGGTCTCCCAGTAAAAAAGCACAGTGAAAGGTAGTCATATCCACATGTTTTAGTAGTTTAAACGTCCTTTTCAAAGTAAAAGCACTGTAGTAATCTTTTATTGGACATGACTTCACTTGTGAAACCGGTTGAAGGGCAGTATCTTTCCACTGCGCTCTCTCTCTCTGTCTTTGCAATTAGGAATACCCAGATGATTGGTAGGTGATCAGTGTGCATTTTATATTTCCTGTGTTTTTGCATCTGAGGACTGAGCTTTATTTTATGATCTTGAGCAGGTTTCTGAAAAATGTTGGTCTTCACATTGTTATTTGTGTCTAAGAACTTGCCAGCTTTTATGAGTTTTGGAGCATGCCCCCCAAAAATGTGATAAACTGATAACATTGCTGTTCGCCACATTGCCATGGCAACAGTGGTTCAGCGGAAAATCACAAGATTCCTAACATATCTTCATCGACATCTTAAAGGTCTTCTGACCAAATTTGCCAGTAGGGGGCACTACTACTACTATGGCTGAACATTTTCATGTTGAAATGTTCAGGGGGGGACTGCTAATTGGACAGAATACATTAAAGTTACAACAACTTGCTGTTTATTGGCAAAAAATCTAAATCTGTTACCACTCCAAGGTCATGCCCTTCGATGAAAACTCAATGTTTTGGTCTGTAGTATGCACTGACCAAATTGGAAGTCAATCTGATCAATTTCCTAGGAGGAGTTTGTTAAAGTGAAATATGTGCAAAACACCAAAAATTCCAAACAGACTTCCTGTTGGGTTTGGGCTAAGTTTTTATTTTTATGATTTATCTCAATTTTTATTTTCTTTTTTAAAAGTAGCATAAAGGGAACTAGAGTGGGTAAAATAAGTATTGAACACGTCACCCCGCCATTTTTTGCTCAGTAAAATATACTTTCTAGGTGCGTATTGACACTGAATAGAACAAAGAAATCAACCATGAGATTCCATAAATTAAGTTGTATGTGTCAATGAATGTGAAATGACACAGGGAACAAAGTAAGGTACAAAAAAAGGCACTGGAAAAGGCCAAGACACCAGCTGAAATCTATCAGTCAATTAAAGCAATCTCTGCAACCTGTCAGTGCGTAGAGGGAGAATATATCTGGTTAGATGAGAAACCAAAAATACTCAACTCTTTGGATGCCATAATACACAGCATGTTGGAGGTCAAACTGGCACGTCGCACAATCACCCCCAAAACACACCAGTACAGACAGTGAGTTTGGAGTGCCAACATCATCGGTGTGGGCTTGTTTTCTCAGCATACACGGACTGGCAAACTTTCATAAATTGAAGCGAAGGGATAAGTTTGAGAAAATTTACCAGACATTCCTTCGATAAAAATCTGCCTCGACATCCTACGCAGGATGATGAAGAATGAAACGAGGAGGCATTTCCAGCAAGACAACTGATCCAAACAACAGCCAAGGAACACTCTCAGTTGTTTCCAGAGAAAGAAAGATGAGAGCTGTAAATGCCCAGCCCAATTCACGCTGACTTGATCCAATAGAAAATCTACTGGAAAGACTAAAGATCAGACGTTCGAATTAGAAAGGCCAGGAACTTAAGATTTGACAGACTGTTTGTCGCGAAGACATGGGCCAAATCCAACACCTGAGCAACTGCATTGCTAACTAGGTTTCTCCGTACAGGCAGGAATAATTGAAGCTGTAAGAATTTGTCAGTTAGCCTAAAATTAAAAAAAAGCTAAATCCCTGGTGTCATTCATTAATCACAATAACTTTAATTTCTGAAATTATTTATTTGGGTTTCTTTTGCCTTGTTGTGATTGCATGGGTTTGTTATCGCCATCCGTGGTGAAATATTGACATAGCACTTTTAGAAATATCATTACTGAAGAAAGGTGCCGTATCAATACTAGGAAGCGAGAACGGCTCCGGGATTATTTCTTATGCACGGTTATCCTCCGTGATAACGATTTTAAACGTATCCTCGAGATCAAATTCCAGATACAAATATTTATCCTCACATAACAGATCGTTGGATGAATGAAAAATAATATGTGTCGTCTTGACTTCAAACTAATCACGCCAACGGAGAATTTGTTATGTGGGGGTCAGATAAGGAAATAATTATTCATTATTCGAGAAAACAACAACTTTGGGTACAGAGCGACAAAGGCTCGTTTGCACTGGCTGTATGTAGCTTGCCGTAATTACAGATTTTTACGTAGTTATTGTTTACTTGACTGGAACGTTTTTGCAGGCAGTTGAAATTAAAGACGAAACATTATAATTAATTAGTTTCAGAAAAACATCTTTGTTTATGAAGAACAGATATACCGTTTTTCCGTAATAAAAACTTGTTTTGGGAGGAAGTTTTAAAGGCCGGGGATTTTGGAATAAAATAAAAAAAGAATTTTCCCCAAGCTTTTTTAAACCAAAATCCCCAAAAAGGGAAAGGCCACTTGTGCAAGGAAATTCATTTTGAAATTGGGAAAAAGTCAGTATCAGACCACTGCAAATCTACCAAGGACCTGGGCCGTCTTTCTAAAAACTTTCAAAGCTCAGGACCAAGGAGAAGACTGATTCAGAGGATGCAGCCCAAGAGGGCCCATTGATTCACTTCTGGATGAAACTTGCAAGAGAAACTACAGGCTTGAAGGTCTGGGAAGAGTTCTGGTTTCCATAGGACAAAACAACAAAAATTCAAAAAGTCGTTTACCCACTGCACCAAATCTGGCCTTTATTTGAAGAAGGTGGCAAGAAGAAAGCCCATATTTCTCAAAAAGATTATCATAAAAAGGTCTCGTCTAAAGTTTTGGCCAACAAAAGGCCAACCTGGGAGACAACACCAAAACATGTGGGAAAGAAGGTTGGCTTCTGGTTTCAGATGGAAAACCAAATCGAATTTTTTGCCCACAATGCAAAACGATATGTTTTTGGCGTAAAAAGCAACACGCTTCAATCAAACCCTCAAAAAAACCACACCAAATTCCCCACTGTCAAACTGGTGGTGGCAGCATCATGGTTTGGCCTGCTTTTTCTTCAGCAGGGACAGGCGAAGATGGTTAAAATTTGAGGGGAAGGATGGATGCAAGCCAAAATACAGGACCATTCTGCGGATGAAAAACCTGTTGGAGTCTTGGCAAAAGACCTGAAAACTTGGACCGGAAGATTTATCTTCCAACAAGGAAAAATGATCCCAAAAAACAATTACACCAAAAAAATTCTACAACAGGAAATGCGTTCACAAAACTAAAACGTTATCCAAGGTGTTTTTAGAATGGCAATCAAAGTCCAGAACCTTGAATCCCAATCGGAGAAATCTGTTGGGAAAAGACGCTGAAAAACTGCGCTGGTTCACCAAAGCCCTCTCCATCCAAACCCTCAACTGAAGCTCGAAGCTGGTTTTTTTGCAAAAAAGGAAGAATTGGGCAAAAAAATTTCAGTCTCTCCGATTTGTGCAAAAACTGGAATAGAAGACATAACCCCCAAGCCGGGAACTTGGCAGCTGTAATCGCCAGCAAAAGGGTGGCTTCCTTACAAAGTATATTAACGCAAGGGGCGAATAAAATTTTTGCCACCACCCACTTTTCATTTTTTTTTTAATTATTTAAAAAAATTTCAAAAAAAAAAATCCAAATTAGATTTTCGTTTCCACTTCACAATTTGTGTCCCACTTGTTCGGTGATTTTCTTCACAAAATAAAATTTTTTATATTCTTTTAATGTTTGAAAGGCGCTGAAAATGTGGCAAAAAAGGGCTTGAACAAGGTTTCAAGGGGCCGAAAAAACTTTCGCAAGCGCACTGTATTGACATTTGTGTTTCTGTTTTTTTCTGTCATTAACATGTGAGGAAGGTTTCCATCAAGAATTTCTGTTGTGAAAGCGATGGAGGAAAGACTGTCGGAGCGGGAAAAAGCTATTGAGTTCATGTGACTTAAAAATGTTTCACTATTTTCTGCAAACTTATTCAAAAAAGTGTTTTTTTATTTCTTTCTTTCATTAAAGCGGAAATAAACTTCTTTCTTTTGGAGCAAAAAAAAAAAAACCCACCTTTCAAGTGAGCATAAAAAGCTCTTTTTTTTAAAAAAGGATGTTGGTTGATCTTCAAGGACGTTTCCATTCAACCTTTTCTAAAATGTGATTTTCTTCAAAAAAATGTGCATTAAAAAATTAATGGAAAAGACTCGGTGACAGTGAAAATGGTGCTCATAGTCACTGCCACCTGCTTGTCTTTAATTCCATCATGACTAGGACTGCACAATAATCACACTGTTATAAGAAATCACAATAAGTGCGATTAATTGGCAAAAAAAGTAAATGTGTGACAAAACTGGCATCAAGAATTGAACTCTCCAGTTTTCTGCCAAGAGAGTTTCCTGTCTACAAATTCCTGTTCTCCAGATGAAATGTTGTTGGGGGTACAGACCCCCAAAACACATCATCAAAGTCACATCATTTGATTTTACGTATTTAGTTGAAAATTTTAATTTTGTGGTGCAAAGATCATTCCACAACTAATGGTAAAAAAAATATTGAATAGCTGTCAAAAATAATTTGAATATCGTTCTTAAACCAATCGTCAGTCTTAAATATGAATGGTTTGATTGGTTTGGTTCACCAACAAGAGTCTAGTCTCTTTCCCCTTTCATTAGTTAATTATCATTCATCTAAACTTAATTCTCCCTCGGATTAAAATTTAAAGTGTCCTATCTATCTATCTATCTATATCATTATTAATCTATCTATTACTTTTTCTATCGGGGGTACGCGGTGACTGGAT
>NW_023340268.1:21933872-21937112 GCF_004916995.1 Morone saxatilis
TCTATCTATCTATTCCCTGTGAGACCTGCTTGTAGGACTAAAAGTCTAATCTTTACGTAACCATCAGCACACCCCAGTATAGTCAAACAGACAGCAACAAATTTCATTTTTCACACTGTCCCGTCCATGTCACCCACACATCGCACCACCCCTCTTGACCCCATCGGCCCCGTGGCTAGAGCCAGTGTTGATGTTATTTTATGTCCCCTCGGGTGCAGCTGCAGTGCAGTTTCCTGAGCATTTTGGTGCTTTTGTCCACCCTCCAACCTGCACAGCCAGGAACTTCCAGTCACAGTGAAGATTTATGAAGCCCTCGCTGTCGGGGGCAAGCCCCTTTGCAGCGGGCAGAGGGTTTGTTCTTTAAACAATAACATCCAGAGGCAGAGCATCAGCTACACTGCAGTGGTCTGGATAGAAGGAAGTAGAATCTGTAGACATTTTGAAGCCCAGCACTTGATTTACTTGAATGGCAGCTGCCAATAAGCTTATATTCACATTCACAGAGGCATACTTTCCTGCCACGAAATTCCAAACATACCAAAGTATTTTATTTTCTTTAAATTTTTTTCTTAGCTGTCCTGCTGTAGAACACAGTTTTGTGGGAAACAAACTCAAAACTCAAACAATATAGTATATATAAATATAGCAAAATCAGCAATACCACAATGGAAAATTACTCTGTTACAGGTCAAGTCATGAAGTTGTATATACTTCAGTAAAAGTAAGCGTTAAGTTTACAGTAAAAGTTATTGAAGAGTTTAATGTTAATGTCCTATGTTAGATTTTTGGGATTACTCTGCTTTTAGATTAATTGAAGAGGGAAAGAAATGAAACATACACTGAAGTAATGTGGCAAAGAATAAAAAGTAAAGACAAAGACAGAGAGAACAAAAAATTAGATCAGATAACAGATTAAATGTGCTTGTCTCTTGTTAGATGTGAAAAAGTAGCACCTAAATTGCACTCCCACAGTTATATTATTCGCTGGATTATTATTACTCACACATTACTGTTACCTTGCGAGGCAGCTGGACTAAAGAGACCAGATGGAACCAGGAATCCATCTTGCCAGGCTTCAAGCTATGCGTGTGTTTCTAAACGCAGTGGTTCGGACCGGACCAATCAGCATACGGCATGAACTATGGCTTAGGCTATGGTTTAACGCTAGGTGTGTGTGACGATGTGTAAGAGAAGTGTGGCTGCTGAAGAGGTTAGCGTAGATGCTGCTAGCATCAGATTTATCAGAACTGGAGAGTGTTTCTTCATTGATTCATTGGTTCCTATAGTCTCTAAAAGTAGAACAGGAGCCAGAGCCTTCAGTTACTAAGCTCCTCATTAAAATTTAAAGTGTCCTATCTATCTATCTATCTATATCATTATTAATCTATCTATTACTTTTTCTATCGGGGGTACGCGGTGACTGGATGTCTATTGAGGAAGGTTCCATCAGATCTGTGTGAAGCGATGAGGAGACTGTCGGAGCGGAAACAGCTTATTAGTCATGTGACTTAAATGTTCACTATGTCTCAACTTATTCAAAAAAAGTGTTTTTTATCTCTCATTAAGCGAATAAACTCTTTTTTGGAGGCAAAAACCACCTCAAGTGAGCATAAAAGCTTCTTTTTTTTAAAGGATGTTGTTGGATTTCAGACGTTTCCATCAACCTTTTCTAATGTGATTCTTCAAAATGTGCATTAAAATAAGTTAATGGAAACAGACTGGTGACAGTGAAGGTGCTCATAGTCACTGCACCTGACTTGTCTTTAATTCCATCATGACTAGGACTGCACAATAAATCACACTGTTATAGAAATCACAATAAGTGCGATATGCAAAAAGGTAAAATGTGTGACAAACTGCATAAGAATGAACTACTCCAGTTCTGCAGAGATGTCCTGTCTACAAATCCTGTTCTCCAGATGAAAATGTTTGTTTGGTACAGACCCCCAAAAACACATCATCAAAGTCACATCATCTTGATTTTAGTATTTTAGTGAAAATTTAATTTGTGGTGCAAAGATCATTCCCACACTAATGGTAAAAAATATTGTAATAGCTGTCAAAATAATTGCAATATGTTTTAACCAAGTCGCTCAGCTCTAATCATGAATGGTTTGATTAGGTTTGGTTCACCAACAAGAGTGCTAGTCCTCTTTCCTTTCATTAGTTAATTACTCATTCATTACTTGAATTTCCCTCGGTCATTAACATGTTCCACTTCACAATTGTGTCCCACTTGTTGGTGATTCTTCACAAAAAATAAAAATTTTATATCTTTATGTTTGAAGCCTGAAATGTGTCAAAAGGTTGAAAAGTTCAAGGGGGCCGAATACTTTCGCAAGGCACTGTATATCCATCCTGTTTTCTGCATTGTTTTTCACTGTTTTAGCTTCCACTGGCGCTCTTAATTACGTCATATTGTTGTACCTTTTTCTTCTGGTTTTACGACTGGAGTAGGAATTGGACCATATAAAAATAGGATCAGGATTTTGGAATAAATGGAAATATGCAGGCTCGCCCCTGTCCCCTTGTTCACAATAAATCAGGAAATCAATATAGGTCTGTGCTGGAGAGACAGACAGCTTTTACAGGTCAAGCCATGAGAGGATATTCACGATTATCACGATACTGGAAATTTATCCTGGTAAATTTACATTATGGGTTAGGGTTAAGGTTATTATTATCTTCGTGTATTTTATCTAGACAATATTGTATATCGTTACATGCCTTGACTGGAGAATTGACTGGCACCACCACTTATCTTGTGCACCAATTCCTAAGAGTGGCATAATGGAAGTGGATGGAAACAAGAAATTAATTCACATTTTTTGCTGAATTAATTGAAATTTGGTTAAAATATGCAATACATTAGGACGGAAACAAACCTGTACTGTCACAGTAAAGTTGCCAGGTTTGGTCCCATTGTTCCCTTTCAGTGACCAAAACCCAAACCTGTAGACAGTGACTCTATAGCCAGAGACAAATACCAAAACCTCTCACACCCCATTGATAACGTGACTGACACGGCATCCAGTTAATGTACAAACTGCAAAGAAATGTCTCATCTGAGGCCGCTGGTGAATACAGAAGGACTACGTCTTTGCATGATTAGTGAATAAGCTTAATTTCTGTCACTTGCAGATCTGTGTGTGTATGATGAGATGGGGCGGCTGTGGCTCAGAGGCAGAGCGGGTCGTCCCCCAATCAGAAGGTTGTTGGCTCCTCCCGCCATGTGTCGAA
>NW_023340268.1:21937149-21940684 GCF_004916995.1 Morone saxatilis
AATTGCTCCCGATGCACAGCATCGGTGTGTGGCAGTGAGTGCGGCAGTGAGTGTAATTCCTCCTGCTCCCCTATCCATGTTATCTGCAGCCATACTGTGCAGTGCCATGCTGTATGGCAGACAAAATGACATAGAGCTTGGCCACTCTGAGTGGCCTCCAAAGACACTCCACATCAACAATTTGTTCCAAACCTCTGTAAAAGAAAAACAGGGGAAAAGCAAATCAGCACTGCCTCAAGCTTTCTGTCACTGATGTTTGAAGCTGGCAGCAGGTTTAGTTAAGTGTCAGCAAGTGTGAGATTCACAGTTCCATTTTGGATGAAAATACTCGATATGTTAAACACTCAAAAACATTCAGGTAACGTTAGGAGGCTTCGACCAAGTGTGAACCTATAGTGACGTCACCAATGTGGAGAACCATTTTGAAGCCTTGAGTTCTGCGTTTTGGCTGCCGCCATGACTGTAAAACTGAGCCAGACGTGACGTACTTTGAGTTGCTCTGCCCTAATTGGCTGCGCAGTTTTGACTTGTCCGTATCAGGATACAATGACGGCTCACCTGGTCACACACGATCTCGTATTACAGCAAAATCTTGGTTCATATTTAATCAGCACTGCCTAGTTTGACAGTTTGATCTGAGTTTCGTGCGCTGTGCTGGACAGACTCACTAAGAGTGACCTGTCAATCAAAAGGTAGCCCCACCCAGAAGTATACGCAACTTTATCGTCTATTTTACTCTAAGTGGGACCATCATTTACTAAATGAACATCATAATGTATGGAAGAAGATGTGAAACTAGCAACTGAGACCCTAAACTCATCAGGAAACTGTTTACTGAGCTCATAAGTAGGCCGCTCATTCTTCATTAAAGCGAATGGCTGTGTGTGTATTGCAGCCAATAGAGCTCCCCCTGCTGGAATTTACATAGAATGCAGGTTTAGAGATACTTGCGCATTGGCTTTACTTTTTAGAGCGGGAAGCTCTGTCCATAATATATAATGTCAATGGTGCTGACCGACGCTTTTACCTGTTCAAATGATGCAAGTTATATATACACAATATAAAAATAGCCATAAATTCCAGCCTTGTATCAAAGTCTGTTTCCCCTTCAAATAGTGTTTCCCTAACCTCGCGAAGCAGCTGGACTAACAAAATCACAAGATCACGCGAGAATCAATTTTTCCAGGCATCAAACTTTGCGCTTGTCTCTGACCACAGTGGTTTGGACCAATCAGCGTCATCAAGACAGACTTCCAAATAAATGGATGACTATGGAACAAAAAACAATGTCTGAATACAGGCCTAATGCAAGAGAAAAGATCACACCTGATAGAGAAAAGATATCATTACCATGTCAGTAACAGAAAACCACCACTGCAGTTTTGGGGGTTTTCCTGCCCCATAAAACACTTAAGGCAGCCAATTTACACAAAACTCAGCAAACACATTTCAAATCTGCTCTCACATACTGCCGCTCCATTTGGTTGGCAGCCACTCCACTGTGTATTTCACTTGGCACACAACCTTCCATACTTCTCCGACTGAAACACCCTGTCAGAAGAGTGAAATGATTACAACAACGGCATAAATTCTGCACTTATTCAGCTTTTTATTTTGATCATAAGTTGGCATCGCATTTGACTTTAAACAGAGCTTAGCCTGTGTGTGTGTGTGTGTGGGCTTGTGACGAGATAACCTGCTCTGTGTGTTGTGAGTGTTAGCTGTAAGGCTGGGTGCTGCATGGGATGTGCAGCTGCCAGAGCTGCTGCAAAGAGATGGATGGGTGGTCTGAATCCATCATTTTCTTCCATCCTGGGGGTGCAGCAAGCCTGCCAGGATGCATGCATCGTGACGGTGTAGAAAAGGAAAGCTTCGATGTTAAGCAAGTTAAAGCTATCTAATTGAAGTCTAATTCTACTACTATCATCCAGATAGCATATCTAAAGTTCTGCTAGCAGCCCCCTAGAGGTTACAAATTCAAAAGTTCAGTCAACCAAGTCCTGGATATTATGAATGGGAAACATGTACACGTTGGTATTGGGTACCTAGGCTCTGACCTTGGAACTCCCTGCAATAATGTATCAACCTCAACTCAGGAGAGATTGAGGAGTGGCAACAACTTACCCCCAGGGCAAAGGATAAATCTGCTATACCTCGACTTGTGGTATTTTATGTTATCATTTTAATAGCTTTCTACTGGTAGAGAGTTGACTGCGCTTACCAAGTGGGAACTTACCTGTCCCTCAAAGCAGCCACACCCTCACTTATGCATAACTTTAAGCCTTAATATAATTAAACAGGTGAGTTTTATAAAAATTCACCCCCCTGTGCATTGGCATGAACGGGGAAATTCGCTATAGAGACCAAAAGTGTTTTTTTGTACCAGGCTGTAAACGTGTTTATTTCTGCTGTAAAGTTGGGCATTTTAATATTGGGCCTTGACTCATTGCTAGAGCCAGCCTCAAGTGGCTGTTAGAGGAACTGCAGTTTTTGTTATTTCTGTGTTGGTTTCATTTGCAGCCATGGAGGTCGCTGCTTGGTGAAGAGTTTAGAGTTAATAATTGTTGTAGGCTCTGACCTGGTCACTCTCTGTGAAGATACACCCAGCTCAGCACAGGGGTGTGACAATAATAACAGCCTCCTCAGGGGAATTGAAATAATGTACAGTACATCGATCAGCCCTAACATTGTGAGCAATTTACCTGAGGACTACAGTCCAAATACCCCTCAACAACTCCATGTTTAAAGACAGCCACAGCTAGAGTTGCAGACATTTCCTGTAAGGATGGTTGAGAAGTGAGCACTCCTGAGTGGATCAGGTGGGAGTCTGTACAGCCACTGGGCTGTGCTGAAACCAGTGTCTCTGGTAACATGAACACAATAAGGCTTTTATTGTTGCACACAGAAGTTGAGTGTACTCTTTCCTTTAAGTGGGTGTCTGTATCTGTTTTTGCACTTTGTTTCTTGGCTCAGGGAGCCGGTCAGGATTTATCGGCTGAGCTTCATCATGCAGGACACTTTTCATCATATTAATCATAACTGTAATAGTTGAGAAGGTTTACTGGTTAAAATTTATGCTTTCCTGTCTGTTCAGAGGCAAACCCATTCTGGATGTAATGTTATGATTATTAAATGTTTAAATAGCTGGTATAATTCCTATATCATTCTTATCCCAGCTGTATTGAGTATGGAAAAACTATAAAACTGGAACAATGACACAGCTGGACCGGAGCTGGAGTCTCAATAATCTGCTACTGAAAAGCATTTTTGGGGGTTGCTGAGTTGCACCTGTCCTGGTTCATGATGGAAACAAAGTCAACAATATAGTTCAACATAAGCTATGTGGTCAGCCAATGACATTTCACTCCGCTGGTACCCAGGTACCAACAATGATTCTACTGTATCAGTTGTAACATAAATTAAGAGTTCTTCCATATTTAGATGCATCGACACTGGGCGCCCGGTTAGCTCAGTCGGCTGACCTGCGGCCCTTTGCTGCGTGTCATCCCCCCTCTCTCTGCCCTCCTTTCCTGTC
>NW_023340268.1:21940784-21943037 GCF_004916995.1 Morone saxatilis
ATTGGTCAAAACGTGTAGCCACACCAGGCTAGTAAAGGAGACCTGCTTCTATTTGGGATCCTGCTTTTAAATTTAATAGTTTTACAGTATGTTGGTTTACATCCCCAAACAATAAAGCAGAAGAGCCGTTCTAGAGTCATGGCGATGGTGGTGATCTGTGGGTCACTCTGCCTCCTCCCTTACAGCCATATGGAACAATTCAAAAGTGTCTGCTGCTAACTAGAGAGGGCTGATGGGATTCATGAGTGCATGTGAGGGGCGTCGTTTATTGTATCACAGCACATCTGCTGGATCAGGTTGCAATTCACCAGAGAGGAGTCTCCCTCTTGTCAGGATTATTATTACCTACAGTCAAATAAAGATAACAGAACATCTGGCAGGAACAAGTCTACTGGTCTTTTATTTTGAAAACTGAAACAACTGCTAGTAGACTTCATTTAGATCTGACAGATTAGATTTTATAGATTGTCCAATCTATGATCGATCAATGAGATACCACTTGCTTGTTATGATGTATAAAAGGTTTATGACTTCATGAAGGCTTAATAATCCTTTAATAACCATTTATAAGCTGTTGGCTTGCCAGGTTGTGAAGACATCTTTGGTGTTTATCCTTAGCCTTTCTGGCTAGTTTTTAGTACATTAGGAAGACCCCCTGGGCAGACTGTTTGATAGCAAAGCATCTGGACTACATTCCATTTATTATCTGTTATCAGTTGCATGTAAAAGTCATCCCACATTCCACTAGTCACTGTTTCTGCAGGCATTAAAAAAAGCGCGGTCTCACCTGGTTGAAGGAAAGCAGGATAAAGGCCACATGATAATCATGATTATTTTGATCAAAACTCATGGTGGGGGGGAGGGGGTCTTTTTGATCCTGTACCAGCTTATTAGCTGTGGCTAAGACTAAGGATATAGAACTGGAAACAGAATGTAATGCTGTTCATGATACAGAAAAGGAGACTGTAACGTATGGGACGGTGAATCAATTCCATGCTCTTATGCTATAGGAACGGTCTGCTTCATGAAAGCTGCAGGTCTGGACAGTTAAAACTGTGACAGACATCTGGTGTGAGTAAGAGGTGTCTAAAACGTGCTTTCTTTCATATTTCTAAAATTAATATCTTGTTAGTTCTCTTTCAGATCTGAATATTGAGGAAGTGCAGAATGTTTGGTTGAGGGTGTATGTGTGCCTGCGCTATATGTGTGTGCAATGATGTAACACCTGGCCTGGTGTGGGATGTTTGATGGCTGAGCACTTCCTGTGGTAATTACCCAGCAAGGCTGATGGTGTCTGGCTGAGTCCCACCAGTGATGTCAGCACCACTACCACCACTGAAGAGTTTAGCCAATAAAAACCCACCTGCCTGGCTTTAACACTGACACTTCACGGCTGGACATCTCAAATACTTTTATCTCAGCCCCAAACCATCCAACAATGGATTAGCACTGAATTTGGGGACACAATTGTAGTAAAAAGAAAACCTCTTGCACATTCTCTAACAGGGGCAAGTGTTAGTTAAATGTAATGTTTAAGTGTAATGTGAATAATGTTGCTTGTAGTGAAAAATCTCCAGGCAGCCCTGGCTCATCGCATGGTGTAGGGAAAATTTTGACTTTAAAATTGCATGCAGTGCATCCGGCAAAGTTTTGCATGCAGATGATACGCCAACCCTTCCCATTGAGGTAATGTAGTACAAAGAGCGACAAAGTCCGTGTATGTAGGAGGTTGGTGTGGATGGACGGGTCAAACAAACACAGAACTTTCACCCAGGGGACTGGAGCAATGTGTTATGTGAAACCATCAATTATTTTACTCGCTTCCAGTTACATCATGATCTTTTCCTTAATCTAACTAAATAGCAACTGCTTCACAACTTTATCAGGTGACAAAGTTCACCTTACTATGACGACAAAGGTCTTCCTTTCCAGCAGGTCCAAATCCACAGAAGACAATGGAAAGAATTTGAAAGGGAAAGTTCTCTGTATGCAGATTGAAGACTGGGTTCCCCAGGGAATTTTCAACAAAGTTGATATGGTGAACACATTATAGTTTAATGACTTTATGAGGTGACAATATGTCAGAGCCATGTTTACAGCTTGTTGTGCTGCCCCCAAGTGGCCAATGTGGCTAATGAAATACTACACACTAGTAGCGTCACAATCAAGTGAGAACCTCAAATCAATTGCAAATGAAGCCAACACAGACCTTTGTCAACACAGCAGTGAATCAATCTCCATTAGGCCCCATAT
>NW_023340268.1:21943071-21943274 GCF_004916995.1 Morone saxatilis
TTACAGCCTGGTACAAAAAAAACTTTTGGTCTCTTTTGGTCTAATTTCCCTGTACATGACAATTGTACGGGGGTGAATTTTTTTATAACCCACCCCTTAAAATTATATTAAATAATTAAAAATACTAATTTTAATTTATTTTAATAAAGTTATGCATAATTAACGGTGTGCCTATCACAGCAGCTGTTTTCAGTAACCAGGCT
>NW_023340268.1:21943313-21945233 GCF_004916995.1 Morone saxatilis
TTTGCCCAGTTTTGGATTAGCCAGGAGCCAGCAGTCAAGACTATCAAGGTGGCGACAGCCAGAGCTGATCATACTGATCTTCACATTGGCTCTTCAGAATCCTATGGGTACACATTCTATGGAAGACTGTATCTTGGCTTAATCTGTATGTCTTAACCAGTGTGTGCTATGGGCATCAAATGACACATCCTAATACAACTTTAGTCTAAAATTCTCCTAGAATAACCATAAGAATCCTGATAACTTTTTAAAAAGGACCCTCAGAGAAATGTAGAATCCTCTGAGTGACTTCTAGAAACTTTCACAACATCCCTTCAAAGCTATCCAGGAAAACCTTAGAATCTTTGTAAAAACCTTAAAACCTGGGTCCCAGACTGGCTTGCTGCTACATTAAGTAGCTATGATTGATTAGTCAATAACTATTAGCTGATTTATTTCACATCTTTCCAGGTCGATTCAGATAATAAATGGGCACACAGTTTGACTAATGTCAGGATGTGGAAATCCTAAACTCACGTTGCTGTTTCATCCCGTTTATAGTGTCGTCGGCTGTTTTTTGTTTTTTTCTACCCCTGTGCACCCTTCTGAAGGTTGTATATCATCACCGTTTAATTACAACTCTAAAAACGTTCAACCACAATTAATGGCTCTAGTGTTTCCTCTCCAGGAAAAATAGTGTTTTTACAGAAAGCACTTCAGTTCATTGAGCAGAACTTAGGGATGATGCCCTCAGTGGTTAGGCCATGTGGTGATGAAGCCAACCTTGTCTCTTAGAAAGTTTACTGCTGTTAAACCGGGGGTCAATCAGGGACTTTGAAATGGTCAAATTCCCCCCAAATATATATATTTTAATTATTAAATTCCAGAGTCCAATTCCAAGTGTGTAGGAGAAACTATGGTAACCGCGAAAAACATAAAACAAAAAACAAAGCCCCATCTATGACGATTCTAATTTTCAGGCGATTATAAACTAATAAAAATGGACCTACTTCACAAGTTGTGATGTTGCAATAGCAACAATTAGTGCAAATTTGACCACAGGTCGGATTCAAACCCATGGCCACTGCAGCTAGGATGAGCTCTACCAGGGTTAGGGTTATAGCTAGGGTAATTAGGTTACCCTAGCTATAGGGTATCCCAATTTCAGCTTTTTGCAGACATTTTAGACCACAACAATCCCCCAAAAAAGCACAACAAAGGCAAAAAAAGAGGGACTGTTTGAATATTTTATTCCATTTCTGACAATAGCTCCTCCAGAACCTATGTTATGTACCTATGAACCTAATATGTTCATCACATCATTAATGTGTTTTTGACCATCACCGGTCCAAAAATGATGAACAGAAATGCAAAGAAGAGAGAAAAAGAGTCAAAATAAACTACTTTGTATGACATGTCCTCTGACCACTTTACCATGTCCATCCATTGTAAAGGGGCATTGGACAGACCTTCTTGTTGCCCCTGTTGGGCTCGCCAGGAGTGGTTACAGCGGTGGTGGGGGGCTATCCCATGCTGTGAGGGCCTATTAAGCAGAGAGGATGTGGTCATGGATAGCTGAGTGTGTCGGTGTTGATTTATGCCTCTCTGGAGCAGCAGAGAGAGCTAGAGGTGTTATGACTGGGGCTTCCTGCTCTTTTCCAGGGTGACTCCTGGTCACAAAAAAGCTTAGTTTCTGCAATTGGCACATCTCACATCCAGATAGGAACACCACTGCTCTCCTCACATCAGCATTTTTAATTATTTTTGTCAGTCCACAACCCTAAACCTATCCCTAACCCACCCTAACCTTAAACCTTACACTTGAGCAAAACCTTGCTTCTTGTAAGGACCCTTACACATATTGAAGATCTTATAGAACTACAAGGTGACTATATTATTTCAATTCAATGTGTATGTCGTGTTAGTGTGTGTGTGTGTGTG
>NW_023340268.1:21945255-21946139 GCF_004916995.1 Morone saxatilis
GAGAGAGAGAGAGAGGGGAGAGAGTGAGTCTGTCTACCAGATGTGGAGCAGTGAGAGTCCCTCTCTGTAGGCGGTGGGTGTTGCTGAACGTGTCGGCAGCCATATGGACAGAAGGGTTTGGAAACATCGCATTACAAATCGTACATCAGAGGCCTGACAGGCTTGATTCCGGAATATTTTGATTTCAGTCACGAGTGCAGTTGATCCAAAAGCCCAAGACTGGGATGTTTTAACCCCTTAATGGACCTTACTTTTGAACAATAATAAAACTTTGATTAAAAAAACTGAAAAACATGTAATGGTCAGGATTGTGTGATCATTGTAAATCTGTAAAATGAATGATATCTCAAAATAAATATCTAATAGCTTGAATGAATGAAAATAACTGAATAAATCAGTCCCTGTAGGGATAATTGATCCTGGATTGTTAAGTTCAACTAACAACCCCCAAATTCTCAACACACTACCCACGTCCCCACACGCTCATTATCTGGCTGGGTGACGAGACGTACAGATGAAAATGGGACGGTAAATGTCATGGAGGCTAGGTTTAGATTTTTGGAAAACATTCATTTATTGTGAAATGTGGGGCACCCTGGTAGAGCTGGCGCACCATGTACCAAGGCTGTATAATGTGTAATGTGATGCCGGGGAAAGAATTTATGGTATATTTTATGACTAAAACACAGCTTCAGAGCAAGAACAAACATCCAAGAGGGGAGATGAGGCTTATAGCAGGGGGCAACAAATTCCTGGCAAGTGGCAATGTAGTTGTGAAAGTGAAATCATTGGGTGGTACACGGTTCTTATGATTTGACCAAAAACACAAGGAGAAATCATGCGCATTTTATGTTCTATCTATCCAAATGACAGAAAGCTGCATC
>NW_023340268.1:21946164-21952675 GCF_004916995.1 Morone saxatilis
CATGGGGTAACTAACCCACCGTATAACAATAATTTTAGATTCCAGTCATCAATTATAAGGGTGCTCCTATACAATAGATTGGGAAAGGGGTATAATTATCAACTTCTGATAGATAGACGTTTAGTTATTTTAAGAGGGTTTGGGGTAAAAATTGTGATGCATATGGATGTTTTTTTAGGTCATATGTAAAAACTGTATTAATGTTTTAAAAATCACTTGATTTTCAACATTTGATTTTGACCATAATGTGGGTGGTTGCTTACTGTTTATTGGCATGGACAATATGAAAAGTTTCAATGTCACTAATTATCCTGGGCTAATTATCTGGCTAAAATAAAAGCGATTCACAATATTATTGGAAATAATAGTCAAAAAACATACTCCTTTAGTCTTTTTCACACAATCTGGTTAAATTTTTTTTTGTGAGGGCTACCATCAGGAAAATCAAGCTTCAGTCAATGGTGTAAGGGCTCAAAAATAAATCAAGACAAGAAATCAAAATTGCAAAAGTTAGTGAGCTAGACAAGCTTTTTGAGGTCACTTCAGGTGAAGATAGGTTCACGATTATTCCGATAAATTCAAATTACCTGCCCACGATACACTTCTGTTTTTATTGCCAGATATGCAATATGGTGATGCAAATACGATGTGACAACACATTGATGATACGATGCACAATGCGACAAAAAGGTTTATGCAACAAGTTGCAGACAATATTATGCAATCCAGATTTGACACAAAGCAACATATCAGTATTACATGGTGTGTTCGTTCTCTATATTAGTTACCTATTTGTGTGGAGGTTTGGGAGGGGCATTCAAAACCATCTCAAATCCAATTTTTTCCTATATAAAAAAGCAGATTTTATCTATGAATCAAAAAATTTGAGGATCTGGTGAAATACAAAACATACAACAATTAATATATAATAATATAAAGTGCTTCCACATTGTATCCCAGAGATTTTTTCAATTAGAGTTTATTAGTTGTATGAAGTATGAGAGGAATATTTTGTAAATGTGCGCTCACCAAATAGTCAAACCTTTTTGTGTAATTTTAATTTTGGGACTCGTGTATTTCCCCTGCCGAATTCATGTCAATGAAGTCGGAGAAACAGCGCATGGCGCTTGCTTTTCACCCAAGTAAATTAAAACTAACAACCAATTGCATTGTTTAAGTTCAATTGCAACATGCCCACCCCCATCAACATAAATGCTTTATTTCTTTTTTGTTACGTCGTAACGTCCGTTACTACGTACTGAACGGAAAAAACCAAGCAATAATTTTCCTCATGTGATTTGAACAATAAATATTAACACGCTGTAATTCAAAGTCCTGCTATGGAATTGTCGAACGTAAATAAACGTCCATGATCCAATAAGTCAAGATCACTGTGATGTTTTCTGAACTTCAGAATTACGTCTATTAAAGCCTAACGTTACTTCACTCCGAAATGTACTATAAAGACAGATGAAGTCGGCGTTTCTTGCCCGCCAGGTGTCCATGGTAACCACGTGACAAAAGTCTGAATTGCGATTTGGTCGATGAAAGCTACCAGGAACGGCCAATATAGGCGTTTCTTTGGTGTCATGACGGGAACGCCCAAGCCGCAGCTGGACCCTTCTCGTCGCCGTGGGGCCCAAGATGGCGGCTGCTGTATACCTTTTTTTTTGTTGTGACCAATACCAACGTCCGAAGTTTCTGGCTCCAGCACATTTTATGTTGGGTTAAAAATTATTCTTTGGTAAGTATTTTGTTACCTGTGTAATAAAATTGAATGTTACAGTCATTACTATATATATATATATGTATATTGAAGCAGTTAAGATGGTTCGTCGAAACTATGCCAAGTTCTTCCAGCTCATGCATTCTCCTGAACCAACCGGTCATTAAGAGCAAATATGCTTAGTGTTCTTGTTATTTGCACTATGAGTGGAGATTAAATAAGGGAATATGTGAGGACCAATACAGTTTATATGTTATGGTACTGTTTTCAGAAGTTGTGAACAATTGATAGCTCAGTTAATTGACTGAATGAGATGTATTAAGCAGTTGTATACTGAACTCAGAATTACTCTTTATGAAGAAGTGTAAAATGTGTGTTTTATTCAGAAGTAAGAACATTGTGCTATAATTAGCCTATATGTATATTGGTTTTGGTTATTTGATATTGTGAATGGTGTATTTATTGATGACATTTGAATATGGAAAGGACAAAATGCAGTTAAAAAGGATAAAAGAGAAAAAGAAATAGAGATATTTTGCAAAATTGTTAAATAAAGATTCTGCTGAGCGAAGCTACACGGAACAGACAACGTCAAAAAGCCTGTTCTCATTCTTTCTCCACTGGTTTACAGGACTTATCTGTTTAGCAGGTACTCTGTCGAGAACCTGCTACATAGAACGTGGCCAAAACAAAGAAATAGATGCCAAAACAAATGTATATAAAAACACAAGTGTGTTTCTGTTGTTGGAATTTTGGGTATGGTGTATAAAAATACATATAAGAATGTTATATTTTCAGTGTATACAGTCCCCAATGGGATCTATAAACACAAACAAAATGTACCCCATGAAGTCCTGTGTGGGAGTAAGAAGAGATGTTTTCCGTTGCCTGCCTGGCACCAGAAGGAGGGACTGCTGAGTTCTCTTTGAAAGCGGAATGAAATATGACAAAAAATATTTTAATTCAAGCGTTATAACTTACTACTTAGATTGGTAGATATTAGTTTAGCTTAAAAAACATGAGAAAAGTATTTTAATTCCACCCTTTAGTAGACTTGAATAGAGTAGACAGTCATGGGTGTGGAGATGACGTATAACAAAAGTCCCGGGCTGTTATATTTTATTCTGAAGGATTTGTTTAAAACAGTCATCATCTCCTCAGGCACTGCTCTTCCTCCTAATACCACACCTCCCAGCTTCCTCTGTAATCCTCTGGTGTGAGAGAGAACTGATGGACTGTCCAAGTGAATGTGCTCAAAACACTTCCAAAATTCACTGACACACACACACACACATACTCCTCGGCATCTCCTGTGTGATCCTGGCAGCTGCTAAGGAGCGGAGCAGGAGGAGCTCGGTGAGAAAATGCAGGAAGGACCACTGTTCTTCATCTGGGAAAAAAAGACTTGACTCGTTGGCTCCGACTGCTCTGAGGCTGGGCTATTTAGGGTTTTCCTCTGCTTCGCTTCTCTCAGCCGTTTATTATGCTTGGTAAGGACACTGACAGCAAAGAAATGAACTATGAGAAAAATATGTTTTACTGTTAGTGAGAAAATATACACGTGGGTTCTGCCTGAATGAAGCTGGATTGTTCAGAGAAAAATTATGTTTTGAGAATCTTAGAAATCTTAAAGGGAACTTTATGGTTTTTCTAGAATTGTTAAAATGTGTTGTGAGGTTGCGTTCCCACTGCAGGTGGAAGTGGCCCAAATTGGATTTTCTGCTTCATATGAGACTCACATCTGGTTTGCTAATGACAGTGTGAACAGTAAAACAATATCACACTAAAATGGCATTCTGGTTTTCATATATGTGCTCCTAAATGTGATACTTTCTAATTTTTCTACCATAGAGGTTACTTTTGTGGCCCTTTTTCAACATGGAGGCAGCAGCCCACAGTGTTCACCAGTGCCTGAAGTGTGAATGTAATGTTAGAAAATGAAACGTGCAAAGTGTGAACCTCTTAGGGCTGCACGATATGGTAAAAACATCAAACTGCAATTCATTTAACAAATATTGTGATTAGTGTAGAAGTGATCATTTTTGCATCCTAAATTCAATTTCACTGAAAGAACTATTAAAATACGATGATGTGACATTTTGGGGGGTCTGTAATAAACAAACATGTTTTTTTTTACATTGAGAGATCAAGATTAGTAGGTCAGGTCATTTCTGCAGCACTACACTATTTCATTATAATGCTGTTTGTCACATTTTACCTTTATCAAACAAATTGCAGCTTCTGCGATTTGGATATTGTACTTGGACATATACTATACTAATATAGTGAGTAACTGCCCTCTACAACATGTATTCAGGTAAAAAGAAGAGGCTGAAACATGTGGCTGTTATAAAAGTGCAAAAAAGTTGTCCAAACAATGAAGCAAAACCCAGAGAATATACAAGTTTGAATAGATAGTTTTGTAAGCAACAAACTATATATATATTCGGCCTCTTGCAGTTAGGTAAGGTAAAGTTTTAGGAACTGTTTTTGGAACCTGTGTTCACTGACCTGAGAACATCTGAGAACCTGTGCAATGTGGGCAGATGATACACTGTAATTTATCAAGTGATCCTATGCATTTTTCTGGGGCCAGGGCTCACAATTAGGCTGCTGTTAAAAACATTATATTGTAAATATTTCAACAGATATGATTCATGATTAGTGTGGGGATGTTCATTTTTGCATCACAAATTAAATTTTCACTGGAAAAAAAAAATCATGATTATGTGAAGTTTTTGGAGGGTCTATACCAAACAAACATGTTTTCTTAAATCTGGAGAACAACAACTACAGTATGTCATTATAATGATGTTTGTCACACATTTTACCTTACCTTGTCCGTATTGCAGTTTTGATAATATTTCAATGAATTGTGCAACCCTACCTATCAGTGGTCAGGTCCATATGCAGCAATGATAATGCAATCAAAACCTAATGATAATTAAAAAGCCAATAAAATGGCATAGATTTGGCA
The DNA here is from genome assembly GCF_004916995.1 of Morone saxatilis. Lineage (NCBI taxonomy): Eukaryota > Metazoa > Chordata > Actinopteri > Moronidae > Morone > Morone saxatilis. Next base: position 21,950,868 of record NW_023340268.1, read on the forward strand.
ACTTCATTTAGTTCTTATTTAGAAGACTTATATACATGTCCCTAAATGCCAATCCTCCAGATATACCAGATATAAGCAATTGTCAATGGAGCATAAAATAAATAGAGGAGCCACGACCACTGTTTTCAGTATGGGATACTTTACTAACTGATTGAATATCACAGTATACACATAAAAACAATGGCTTACACCACTGTTTCTCAAAGGGGGGGTATGTGTACCCCTAGGGGTACTTTGGAGTACTGCAGGACAAAAACAAATGATACAACTGATTTGCTGCTTGGTATGTGCAGAAATGATATTCTTTTATATGAATACACAGCACCACCACCTGGACACAGAGAGGAAACATTCTTCTTAACATCAACTCCTCTGTCCTGCCAGGAGAGTGAGGATGTAGAAATACACACCTAGTGTGTGGATCAAAAAAGGTGCCAGTATCCTAATTCATCTTAACCCTAACCTTAACTACAACATAACCCTAACCTAAATTCTTTTGCCATTTTTTAAAATATAAACTAAAATGACACTTTTAGCTCTGTTTTCTTTTAGGAATACCTCACTAGTAGAGCTCTATGCAGGGTTTTAGAAAAACTGAACCACGGAAAACCGCCTCAAATCTCTGGCCGTGTCCTGTCTGTTATCTTCTCACCTTTTTCATTTTCTGACTGAAGGAAGTCAAAAAGCTGCCACACCTCTGATTTAAAAGAGTTCATCTGCGGCTGCTATGTCTTTGCACCTTAATACAGCAACTGAAGCAAGTGATGTCGGATGCCAAACAAGTAAAAAAAAAAGAAGAGTATTGCAATTTAACTGTCTTGTGATATATCGTTACATTTCTAATTGAGTATGATTTTCAGTCATTTGTAGCCAAGAAATAAGTAGAGGCTACAGTTGGAATATTGTTTTAAGGAGGATTTTCACTGTTAATTGTATCTTTTCAGGGGGATTCTGTACATATTCCCTCAACTTGGGGTCCAGGGACCCCCAGGGTTCCTTAAGGAGATTCCAGGGGGTTCCCCCAAAAACGGAATGTTTTAAAGCTGCAGTAGGTAATTATATAAATATATTATATTTGTCAAATTTGCTGAAACTTTCACTATATCCTGATAGTAGTACATAATCTGTGAAAAAATGAGGTTCCTCTGGCTCCTCCATGTGCTCCCTTTCACTATTATTCTATTCTCCAATGAGAGAATGTGTAAGCACTCTTCACTGTTAATATAGACATTTATGGGATACTGAGTCTTAACAGTCGAGGATCACTGAGACTATAATTTATCAAACACGGGTCCATGGCCTGATGTGTATGAATTTGGTGTTCTTTACACCAAAAATATTGTGAACCATTGCTCTATATCAGAGGTCATCAACTACATTTGTCCAAGGGCCAGAATTTTTCTCTGCAGACACTGTGAGGGCCAGATGCTTGTAAAATAAAATAAAATAAGTATTGTATCCTAAGTAATATGTTATTATTTAATATACTAGTTTTCATTTCAAATTTATGTTATTTTTTAGCCTCTGTTAGTGTTAACAGAGTCATATTACCTGTACTGCAGCAAGCCACTAGGGGGCGATAGCAATATTTTAGGCTTCATATTTGTGAGGCTATCAAGCTGTCCATCACTGTCACATGCAGTGTCGTAGTTTGTGGAGAACACTGGCAGGAGAAAAGCCTTCTGAATATGTTTCAAGCATAAAAAAGGGCACTCTCGAAGAGCCTTAAGCGGGAAGTTGATGCAGAGAACCGCAGCTTTAATGAAGAATGGATTGATAAGTACGTATTCATAGTGCCAACTTTTAGA
>NW_023340268.1:21952775-21958804 GCF_004916995.1 Morone saxatilis
AAATAAATAAATATAGAAACATACTTTTTCCTCTTCAATAGGCTATTCCTGAATTCAGTAATATTCTGGGGGCCGGATGGAAATCTCTGGCGGGCCGGATGTGGCCCGAGGGCCGCCAGTTGATGTTCACTGCTCAATACGGTATAGAGAAAAGAGAGGTTGCAGATTGCAGTTTTCTTCCCAATGGCCAGTCAGGTTCAGGACAAGCTTCATGCAGTGAGGACAGCAGCCACTGCAGAGGCATAATTTACAGATGTTTGAGCACACCAAAGCAGGATCTACTTTTCTTGTTTTTTCAAAGTTATCTTTTGCCCTTTTATTGCTTTTAATTGACAATGACAGCTGGAGATAGACAGGAAAGAGGGTTAGAGAAAGAGGGGATGACACGCAGCAAAGGGCTACAGGTCGGATTCAAACCCTGGGCTACTACTTCATCTCATTTTTCTAAATTTACATTATAAACACGTAACACATCCGAGGAGATGCAAACTGTAAGATGGAAAATGAGTTATATTTTGAAAGAAAATAGTAAATAGGGCCCTAGAGTTAGTAAATAACAACTACTCATGCATGTTCTTGCATATTTCTACAGTCTGTACACTTGTAAACAGTCCTAGGAGAGGATCTAATCAGTTGAACAGGAGCAATCTTCTGTGTGGGTGCACTATGGCTGTGTAGAGGCTCTAACTGGTTGCCAGCAGTTCTGACCTTTTAACACTAGAGGTCAGTAAAGCCTTAGAAACAAAATGTGGTTGCTCTTGGACAATCTGGTGATATGTAGCACAACATATAAATTTATTACATATTACGTATTATATAAGTTCTTTTTTTTTGGGGGGGGGGGGTTAATCAAATTTTAGGAAAACTGTCATCTTGTAAAGAACACCACATGCATACTTTAGTTATTTATGCAACCAGTACAGTGGGATGAGCATTCGTATGTATCACAGTCCCTCTAACATCCAACATCATAGCCCTCAGTTTACATTTACAGCACTACTTTTGGTTGGGGGTTTAAACACAAAAAATGTTTCTGAGAATAGATACAATATCAAAAAACTAAATCTCACAATTCAATATTTTTCAGTCCAAGTTAAATCTCATGTTATTTCATTGTGTTATGTGTTGGAGATCATTTCCTGATTGGCTGACTGCCAGTGGATGGCTAACAATCATGCAATGTTTTTCAACACGGACAAATTGATAAACAATCACAGAAGACATTGGGTGTTATCTGATTTGACCAGCTGTAAATGCTGAATATGCTATGCTTGTGGGGTAGGGGGGCTTTTATTGCTTTTAATCGATAGTGAAACTGAAGAGTGTCATGAAAGGGGAGAGAGAGAGGGGATGACAGGATGCCCCATGTTTTGAGATGTTTAAAAGAGAAAAAAAAGTCAAATTTGTGTGGGTCCATTTTATTTAGTATAAGGTGCAATATTTTAAATGTTTGAATTCAAAGTAATTCAAAAGTATTCGGATTACAGTTTACTTGTAATCCTGTAATTACATTACAAATTACAAAAGTCCTGTAATTTTTATTCAGTAATTGACTACGTTTCAAAGTTATTGGACACTATACTGTAGGTAATCAACTAAACTTATGTCATTGGTCTTTTGGAGGTTTATCTTCTGATGACTGACAATTAAATATCTTTAATTTATGTATATTTAAGTATAGCAAAGGCAGCAAGAAGTTAAAAAGTATTCATTTAATCCTAACACTACTGTCATTGAGCACACAGAAACCTGGTCACTTCATACTCATTTAACAAATTGAAGGTCCCTGCCTAAAGTCTGTACTCTGCGTCAACATCATTCCTAAGAAGTGTAACAGAGACGGTCATCCTCATACCATTCTCACCAGAACTGAAGTAGTGCATGTACAAGATGTACAAGAGAAGCTGTAGATGCCAAGTGCTCACTGCAGTGTTACAGCAGCCCCAACACAGTACATACACACTGAATTTGTTCATAAATGACTAGGGTTTTCTCTATTCTCCTCTGAAATCACTGCTTGTATTGTACCCCAAAAAGGTGCCAGTACCCTAATTCAGCACAACCCTAACCTTAAGCACAACATAGGTTTTTATCCTTTGTAATAAGGTCATTGTCAGTGTTTTCTTATCCTTCTTGGCTCTGATTGGTTGTTTTCATTCAGGCCCAGTGGATTCTTGCAAACTGCAAGCAGATAATCTGTATAATGTACTACTGTCACGATATAGTGAAAGTTTCAGCAATTTTTGAAATAAAAATTACCAAGTGCAGCTTTAAACTTATATAATCTACCTAATTTTGAATGTATATAAAGTCAAATGAGTACTGATTCAGCCAAACAGTGCATGCACTCAATGATACTGTCCCACTGCTGCTATTATGTTACAATCTGGTCTTAGACAAAAAAATCATTGAAAGTAATGAATTCAAAAGGGCTCTTTTTATATTTAAAGTCTATACATTCTGTTTTTTTTAAAATGGTTATGCAATGCAATATTAAACAATGAACATCGTATTTAATGTAGACCTCCTCATAATACGCAGCCACCATGAGACTTTCTTGTACTTCCTGTAGACATTATACATTCCATCCTTCTCTTTCAAAGCGTCATAAAAGCTCATTGTAGATGTTCAGCAGTGAGAATTAAAGAAGCCATCCAGCCGCTGTAATCCTTTTCTCCACCACTGAATTCAAAGCCAAGTGCTTTCACTGTTGGGTCAAACAAAGAGGTTTCCCTCTGCTACGAGGCCCCACTGCAGTTAGAACATCCCGCAGGCTCAGGTTTGGTTGTCCACTTCCATCTTCTTTTATGTGTCCGAATGAAAGGGGGACATTATGTTGGGCTTTTTCATTACCAGAAAATAAAAGGAGCTTCCTTGAACAGAATGCAGAGATCATCCCCGACCTATTCTTGTTTATCCCTACTGTCTGGCAGTTTCACCTCAGGTGAGGACTCTGCGGAGCTGGCTTCAGAGGACAGGAAATGTCTGCAGAGGTCTGAGAGCTACAAGAATGGCCACAGGCAAAGCTGCTCACAGGATGGAAAACAAATCTGAGGACTGTTTTCTTTTGTTGCCCCAAATCCACTTTGAACACGCAATGTAACATATTCTCATAGGCTGAATGAATTTTAAATGCATACATGTGCCTGTTAAAACTACCATCTTTGAGTACAAAAAAAGTATGTAAATGCACAGCTCTATTTTTCCTAACTTTAATTCAAATCTGCAGTTTCTGTTTTTTTTTTTTTGGTGTTAAGGTTTGGTTAAGACCTTTTGGTAGATTTGATTTGATTTTTCTTTAACTTGATTTTCCTTTACTTTAAAGGAAATTCTCTTGCCACTGAATGTTGCACTAGAGCACCAGCATCTCAGACCAAAACAATGAGACAGAAACAAAATAGAACTCCAAAAACACCGGTTTGGTCAAAATAAACCCTTAATTTACCGAGTTAGAACCATCTGGGAAGTTGGAAAGATGGAAACTGTTTGGAAAAGGCCAGGCATTAAAAAAAAACAAAACTCAGCAGGTGATTGGATGAACCATCTGTCTATAACCGTCTATCAGGGTGAATTTTAACCAATCAGATCAACAGACTATATAATGCAGTCAAACTCTTTATGAAGCCAGTCAGGAGAAGCGCTAAAAAATACTTTCCATCAAGAAAATCCTTCAGTGCTGTGCTTTGCTCTTCTTTCAGTAAAGAAATATTCTCCACTTCTGATAGAATGCTGATGCTAGCAGCATCTATGCTAACCTTTATGCACCAACCCACATAGCTGCCAGTACTTTGTCAAAGGACGCATAGATTTAAGCCTGGCCAAGCCTTTTGTGATCCTGCAAGTCCAGCTACCTCTCAAGGTTAGCAATGGCCACAACATAAGCTAAAGTTAGGCTCAGGTTGTAAAGTGTCTGACATTATAAAAAGGATCCCTACGGAGATCGACCTGTTGTTTAACCAGAAACAGCCATAATATCCCTATCACTGGCCACTGACCAGACTCCATAAACAAAAACCATACAGACAGGCTGCAATAACAACACAGGCAGAGGGAGTGAGACACCATTACAGCACTTTATCTTTACATAGAGAATAGCTGTTTGCTGCTATACTCATTTTTAAAATCTCCAATTTTATATATATATATATATATTAATTCTCATACCTCCACTATCAGGACCAAATACATGATTTCCCTATCTTCCCTCCATTTTATTACTGCAGCAGTAAAAGTCAGACCTGAGTCATCCTTTATTGCTTATAATAATCTTTTGCAGTCATCAGTGGGAGTTATAAATGCTGCACATTCTCAAATAAAAGCTGGAATTCAAATAATCAGTCAAAGAAACAAATAAATCAAGGTCAGGTGGAAAACACTAAGGGGGTGGGTGGAAATACCTGTGCTATAATGGCTTCATAAATTCAATATAATGTACGTACATCTCTCATGTCATTTGCCACCACTGTGCTCAAAATACTTCTTCTCTTCAACAATACTCTTTTCACTGGGGCATTATTTTTTCATTTGACTGATTCGAATCTTCACATATTTGTATTTGTAGGCCATTGTGGCACCAGACCAGGAGTCAATAAGTCAGAGGCAGGTTAGAGGAGATTTGAAGTGGAGAAACTTACATAGTTTTTTATCTTTTTTAAGAACAAAATAAACCAGTAAACAACATTGGGCAGGCAACATGTTCTCACTGGGATTAGAAGATGCATGGATCACAGAACCAAATCCTGTCAGGTTATAAAGCCGTGCCCGGTGGAAGTAGGAAGTGGTTCTGAATATTTTATTTAATAACATAATGGGACTAAGCAGTTGGAGCTCTGGTCAAAGAACATGTCTGAAAAGAACTGTCCATCACTCGCTGGTGTCCTAATAAGACACTACCATGCTTTACTTTTGTCCTAATGTCGCACTAAATAGGCACTTCAGCAGTCCAAATGCCTCCCTGCTGCTCTGGTGTGAACAAAAATGAACACACACAACTTTCAGAAGCGGTGCCCTTTATTCATTTTCACCCGTGCTGCAACCTTTGAACCTCTCTGACAGTGAGCTTTGTTTTTGCAAGCAGACGTCAAAGCCTCTTTACTGGCAGAGCTTATCAGTCAGCCTTCTGTCGACCTGCATGTGGGAGTGATTATCTGTTCTTTTGGGGTGTCTCCCCTCATCTACCTGAGTCTCCTAAAGCCTCTGCTCCGCATCTGAACAAAAGCCCATCCAACTGATGGAGAACATGTGTGAAATATCACGACAGCATATCAGGTACAAGGGGGAAGTCTGGGAATACTCTGTGCAGGCAGAGATGAAAGTAGGCTGTGACTGAAGACAAGCATGCTGACAATGTCAGACAGGGCATTCTGAAAAAAAAGATTTGAAACAAGAGCAAGTCATATGAATTAGCAGTGCTATTATTATTCTTAGTGGGGGTAGTAGTAACTGAAGCAGGACTGTTCCCATAATGTGTCTGGAAATATGTTTATATATCAGCCATCAGACTTTAATACTGGGTATTCTTTAAAGCCAACATTGGTCGATTGCTACTGACTAAGGTGAATGTGATAAACGTGAGAAAGGGCATTTGTGAGTAAGACCTTTGAAGGGAAGCTGTGTTTAGTGATGATTCACCATGAAGCACAGAGCAAAGGTCACACCTCGCAGGTAAAACGTTACAGCTTGAAGAGGGTTTGGTGTCGCCAGGAAGTGTAATCTGCCACTTGAGTGGGAAGTCAGCAGGGTACTTTGGAGATGAAGTGAATTGTGTTATTGGTTATTTTGAACTCAGAGGGACACGCACTGTAGCAGTGCCGGCCCGTGGCATAGGCAGTATAGACAAATGCTAAGGGCGCCGTCCATCGCGCCACCAATGGGGGAAGAAAAAAAAGTTTTTTACTTTTAATATTTTTTATAAAAAATAGTTGGGCTATAATTTCTTATATGAAAATAAGCCCACATTAATTATACTGGCAAAGCCTATTAAATAATTGATAAGTCTTTAATTAAGCCCCCCCCAAACCCGTGTTCTC
>NW_023340268.1:21958829-21966818 GCF_004916995.1 Morone saxatilis
GTATATACGAGACAGGATAGATTGTGAACAAACCATCAGGTTCCTCTGGCTCTCCTACGTGCCTCCAATGCGGACATTTGCAGGAATCCGACCGCGCCCTGAATCGCAACCACAAACCACTCAGCAGCGTGCAGCAAAACGGTACCGAAACTGACTCCGTGTTGTTTGGTCACGCCTTCGAAGATAGTCCCCACCTCTGCCCGTGCTCGCGCATTGCATGCGCCTAGACAATCTCAACCGTACTACTCTCCTCTTCAGCCCCTCACAGCGCAGGCCAGAGGAAGTCCATGCCTGTGTGACACGCGCTTATCTGTCTCATTCTCACTGTCCTCAGCCACTTCCACACACCCCACACCACCCTCCCACTGCGCTCTCTCTGACCGTAGAAAGGCACTAGGTCGCTCCTCTCCTCTCAACATCCACGCACAAAACACATGACCACACCACTACATATACGTTCCGCAAGCAGGTATTTGTGGTACCACGTCTTAATACAGGTCTAAGAGGCATCTTTAACAGCACAAACTGCTCGATAGCTCTAACTTTTCAGACACACTGGTCGGCGCTGACATCGCTGCGCAACAGCGCAAGCCATAAGATAGTAGCAAGGTAATACCAGTGTGACATTCGAACACTGTCATACAACGGCCACCACACAATCAACCCCTAATCAACCCCACACAGCTGACACTGCACTACAGGTGGTGCGCTAGCAGCAACTGCTGTGTCTCTCCCTTCAACACTCACACAACCTCAACCAACCACGACTCGACACTGCGGTACAAGCCACAACTTACATACCCGCAAACAGCAACACAACTGGATCTTTTCTTTAAAGCCCGGATATCCCAGCATCTATGACAGGCGAAACTCGAATATGGCGAAGGACTACTTATCAATGATCGTGCTCTCCTCCACGCAGCGCTGCTCAGTTCCGTATACGAAACCAGCTATCCCGTCCCACAATACGAGCTAACAGTCTCACTTGCCTGTATATCCTGTTTTAAACTCGGCTGTTGTCTACTACCATAAAAGGTAACACAAAACAACACCACAACAAGCAACAACCACTACAACATCCGACGAGCCGTTTCTAAAATAGTTTAAAGTAAAGAAGTGATGTGACATCCTTATTACTAATATCAGTCTCTCTCTCTTTGCGTCTGTTTTAGCACAGGTGCGTGTTGTCTCTCTGATTAGCGCAGTGTGTAAGCTAACGTTAGCTAACATTGGGGAAAAGTACAAGTCGGGAGCACTAATGAAAGAGAGAAGAGGAAGAATAATGTGGCTGCATGTTCTTGTCACAAACTTCTTCTCACTGTCAACAACTATCCCTCCATGTCTGGATATTGTCCAGCTGCTGTTAGCTCCGCTGCTAGCCAACAGCCAGGCTGGGCTTTTAAAACTCCCGGTGCTGCCTGTTCAGCAGCCAAATACACTGTGTGAGTGGAAGGGGCCCTATTAAGGGGGTACTAAAGGGTGAAATCAACAACAGCACTAACAGGCCACACTATCGCTCCAGGTGCCATTTGCTGCGTCCCGTCGGAAACTCCTTGGCAGTAGACAGGACTCTGCTCTGCAGCAGTCTGTATTATGTCACAAAAAGAATATAACTGTTATCAAGGTCGTATTCCTGACCTCTCCCCAGTGTCAAGATGTAGTTTAAAATGTTCTTTTTTATCTTTGGTTGCTAGATGTAAAGATATTAAAGGAAGTTAACTAATTTATTGGTATTTACTGTATTAGTGTAAATCTGCCTATACCATATTCATTTTTTATTCAGTGTAGAGTATTATGTTGCTTTTAAAATGATAGTTTTAGTACACCACTTGAAGGTGCCTAGTGTTCTCATGCTATTAGCATTGATCATGGCATTGATTCCATCTGGCAACATGGCTTCATACTATTAGTTCCAAAATCAAGTAGATCAAGCTTGGAAAGAAAAAACGTCCTTAAAATAAAAACAAATTCCCTCCCCTGTTGCCAAAATAAACGTAACAAGCACACCACAGATCATGTGAGTAGAATTAACCAATCATCTCCACGGTCCTTGATGCACAAGGACATGAATTTGAATTTGTGAAGTCTATCGGATATACTGCCAAATTACTGCAAGTATGCAACCTCCCTAGCAGAACAAAAGTGTCAAAGACGATGTTTTCCACACAACATCGCAACACAACAATGCAATCATTGTGGATATTTGCTCTTGTTTACATGAATAGATGCACTTCACGAAACCCAATATATTCTTTTATTACTGCAGTTCACATTGCTATGTTTTTGTTTACAAAATGCAACATGGAAGCATCAGAAAAGCACTACTGAGATTTGAATCCTGGATCTCCTGTTTACAAGACAAGTGCTTTACCAAGCTAAGCCACAGCACCTTTGAGATGCCTTTTTTTTAAGCACTTTAGTTCAGTCACTGGTTGCCTAAACACAGCACTGAAACTAGATCAACAAAAAAAGGTTCTGCAGGGTGTAAATAATGGAAACCAGACATAAACTCCAGTGTTAGTTCTTACAGTCTGGATACAGTCTGGGTGTGCTGTTAATCTCAAGGTGTTACAAATACATGGAAGTGATATATTTCCCATTTGTCTGGTACATTGTGTGCTAGTTGTTGAATAGTGAGCTAAATGGCATTGTAGCTTAGCAGGTCAACGCACCTGTCTTGTAAACCGGAGATCATGGGTTCAAATCCCAGCCGTGCCTTCTTCACATTTCTGTGCTTATAACCTATAATACACAAGCCAGTTAAAACCCATTAACTTAACATACAAGACTGACAGTGGTAGTTTCTCACAGTAATAATATAATCAGTACTGTGAGAAAAAATGCATATAATGGTGTTTTAAATTAAAGCTGCACTAGTTTCTATAAAAAATATTTGTTTTGTCATATTTGCTAAAACCATCTTTATATCCAGAGAGTAGTACATGAATATGGAGATATTATTGTAGCAAACGTATTTAGAAATGTGTGTGGAGAGTTGTGTAACTGTATCTCAATCCACGTGTGTATAATCAGATTTGTAAATGTGTCAAAGAACATGGAAATATGTACTGAGATTTGTTGAAGAATCTGCAAATGTGTGCTCAGAAATGAGTTATTAGATTGTAAATGTGATTGGCTGATTTCATCCAGGCCCTGTGGATTTTTTACAGAGCTACATCACTCTAATGTTCTACAGCCAAAGGTTAACAATCTACAGAAATGTGCGGAAGGCACCGCTGGGATTTGAACCCAGGATCTCCTGTTTACAAGGCAGGTGTTTTGACCAGCTAAGCCACAGCGCCTGCTGGAAGGTGATGTATACAAGATACTGTCTCCAAGCTTGGGGTCAAGTCCAATGATACAGATAACATTACAGCTTCAGTCCCATAATTGTAAAGCCCATGGAACAGAAACTAACACTTTAATACACATTCGCAATTTGGGGTACGGTATCTTGCTCAAGGAGTACTTCGACACATGGCAGGAGGAGCCGGGGATCGAACTATCAACCTTCCAAGGATTGGACAACCCGCTCTACCTCTGAGCCACCAGCCGCCACCTTTAGACATAAGACAGACATGGAGAACATTCAGTGAGGAACTTAATAATAATAACTTTATTGTATAGCACTTATAAAAACATGGTTTACAAAGTGCTTTGACAGGACACATATACAGACGAAGAGCCACGGGAGCTCCGTGAAAGGGCTACGAGAGAGGAGGAGAGAGCTACCGGTAGTCAATGCCGCAACACAGCTCATACTTCAGGAAACTGGTGGTGTACCTGCGGACATTGTGAAGCTATGGCCACGGAAGAGGAGTGCCTGTGTGTATAATATTAAATAATATAATTATAATATTATGAATATGATAAAAGATTACGACCAAGGTGTTTAAAAAAGACATAAAGGAAAACGTACCTTTTTACTCTTAATTCAATTCAATTTCATTCAATTTTATTTGTATAGCTCCAATTCATAACAGAAGTTATCTCAGGACACTTTTCAAATAGAGCAGGTCTAGACCGAACTCCTTCAAAACTTTCTTCTTCTTCTTCTTCTTCTACTTCTTCTTCTTTTCATGTCTTTCGGTCTGGTCCCACAGGACTGTCCATCCCTCCAGGTCGGGTCCCCTATGTGCCTGCGCAATTCCGTTTTGTGAGTGAATGTGCGGCATTTCAGGTTTTGTTGTTGTTCTGTGTGTTTTTGGTATTTGCAGCATTTTTCTTTGGCATTTGTTTTGGGTTTGTAAGTTTTTGCTTCTGCTTCGTTTCCGTGATTGCAGCATTTTTCTGTGGCTGCGTTTTGCTGTTGCATTTGTTTTATCTGTTTTTGGTTTTGCGTCATTCCCGTGTTTGCAGCGTTTTGCCGTTTGCGGTGCATTTGCCCTTTGTCTGATCAATCCTGTGTGTCACTGGTCATTGGTTACAAAAATACAGATGAAAGGTCTGGATATTCATTGTAGACCTAGATTACATAGGGTAATGCAAACTTAAGTAAGAGTAAACTTACAGGCTTGAAAAGTATCTTTTTGAGCCTGACCCAAACTTTTATTTATATTATATATTTAATTATATTATATTATTTATTTACTTATTCATTTTCAAGTATTAGCAACAAACATCCCCATTTAGTCATCGTCCTGCCAGTGATGACTCAGTGTCCAATAAAAAAAGATTAACTTTGACATAAAACAATGCTATCCCAAGCAGACAGTGGCAGGATTTGAACCTGTTTACAAGAGCGGCATTTTGACCAGCTATGCCTCAGGGTACTACAGGGTACTGTTAATTTGAATCATCTTCTAATTTACTTTTGGAATTCATTTACACAAGATCATTATACGCTGGTACCTTGCAAGTTTTTACAGAAACATCTAGAGTTGATATAAAGCAAAGATAAAGAACCGACTCATGAGGCATTTTGTATATGACAAACCAACACTGGTGAAATTGTTCCTTTAATACGGTTCACATAGTTTTAGGTTCAAGTTGTGAGAACCAAGTAAGCCACAGTGTCTTCAAGCTTGCGCTTTTCTTGAAGCACTTTAGTTCAGGTGGTCATCAGTCACTGGTAGCCTAAACACAGCACTGAAACTAGATAAACAAAAAAAGCTTCTGCATGATGTGAAAAGGGACACCAGACATAAAGGACAGTGTTAGTTCTTTCACTACGAGTGTCCAGCATTGGTGAAATTGTTTTATTGCTGCAGTTCACGTTGCTATGCTTTTGCTTACATTTGTTTAACTGCATAGGGTCCAAGTGGTTTGAGTCTGGAAATGCAACCAGGAAGCTTGAGTCAGGCACTGCTGGGATTTGAACCCAATCTCCTATTTACAAGACAAATGCTTTGACTAACTAAGCCACAGTGTGGACAATCTCAGATTTTGAAAGAGAACGTAAGTTAAGTGCCTGACATAAGTTAAAGTTATCCTTTATTGATCCACATAGGGAAATGTATTCTCTCAAGCCCTATATATCTTATCAAATATGGGTCTGCAGTTTTATATGGAACTCAAACAGGTGCATCTAGTCACAACAAAATGTGACACTGACACTATTTTGTCTTGTGGAATTGCAGGTCTATTACACACTCAGGCTCTAGACTGGTCTGTAACCTTGCTCTCCTATCAAAGTTACTATAATGAAAGACGCTGGTTACACAACATTATCTATCAGCAGTTTCCATCTAAATTGTTTAGGCCCTGACCCATATTAGTGAAATCCCACACCTTTTTCCTGCTCTCTCTTTCCTCTCTTTCTCATTCCTCCATCTAACCTTTTTACACTCCTCAGTTTCACTGCCACCAGCGTGGGTAGTTACACAGCTTTTTCTCCAGCACTCACCTAACAGTTGTATTTTCAGTGGTCCTTCGCTGCCTCAGTGTTACACAGATCACTGTGGCAGGGCTGTTAAAAATAGACTTGCAGAAAGAGTACAGTGATACAAAAGAAATGTGCCAAACACCCTTGAAAAGTAGTGTAGGGGGGGTGTCTGGGTTTGGTTCCGTTCACCATATTCCAGGCGCCAATTGTCCTCTGACGTCACACTCAGGGTTAACCTTGCGAGGCAGCCAGATGCGAGATCACAAAATCACGCAAGAAAGGGTCTTGACATGTCTATGCGTCTATAGCCAAACTGAAGTGGTACCGGACCAATCAGCATCCTTTGAGGAAATACTGGTAGCTACGGGGTGGCGCTAGGTGTGACGTAGCGAGAAGACACTGTGGCGGTTGCTTAAGAGGTTAGTGTAGCTGCTGCTAGCATCAGTTCTATCAGAACTGGAGAGGATTTCTGCATTGAAAGAGGAGCAAAGAACGGCACTGAAGGATTTTCTCCATGGAAAAGATGTCTACTCTCTTCTCCTGACTGACTTCAGTAAGAGTTTGACTACGTTATATCGTTCATTGATCTGATTGGTTGAAGTTCTGCCCTGATAGACAGATGGTTTATCCAAAAATATCAGTCCCGCTTTGTTCTAGGTTGTGAGTCGTTTAAACGTAAGGATATGACAAATTGTTTTCACCACTTCCCTATGGATCCACCACTGACAAGACAACAGATAGTGGAAATCCACATGGTAAAACAACATGTTTGATACAGTAGCTATTAACCGCTAATGTCAGCATTCAACCACTTCCTAGCTAACATTACCAGTTGAAACTGTTACACAATATGACATGAAAGTCGTAAATTAAATCTGAAATATCAAAGCACATGTTGCACACATTTATTTAAGCCTGGAGGTAAAATGCACTGGATGTCTTCAACATATCTCAGAAATGTTGTGGTTAAGTCAGTAATATCATGTGACATTATTCTCACTGAACACATATTCCTCTGTTCCAAGAGGATTTATCCTTTTCGCCATGAATATATGCATATCTAATGACAGAGATCTGCCAAGTAGGTGCCGAACAAAATTTCACTTGAATATTAAAATGAGCAATATAACAAAACTTGAGCTACAGTGTGTGAAAAACATGTATAAAGTGTTTCTGTCACATACACATTCAAACACACACACACACACACACACACACACACGTTTGATTTTACCAGCCATGGTAGATTACACCCATACTGTAGCTCTGTGAGTGCTGGCTGCCAAGCTGCTTTGCCTCTGAGGCAGTGAAGCAGTGAAAGAATGTTCTAGTGCTTTGAATAGACCCACATGTCAACTAGAAATATATGAGATGTAGAGAAAACCACAAAGTGTGTCACACTGGAGGTTACGCAATCAAGGCCCCATGGGGAGTGGATGCTGCAAATAGAGAGATTAGTTGTTCACGTTTGAAACTGCTACATAATGTAAACAGCTTCTTGTGTATTTAGCCTCATAAACATGATTGTTTCACACTTTCTATGCTTTCCAATAGTTTCCAAGTGATTCAATTCATCTGACATGCTACTATATATCAAAACCTATTAACAAAGTCTTATTTTAATAATGTTACAGTAAATTAAAAGTCATATATAAGTGTGATATAAGCTTTAAAAAGTTCCAGCCTATCTGTAATGAACTGAATTGTTTTTGGTGAGTCCTACACTGGGTGGGGTAACCCGCAAAAATGTTTTGTAATGTCATAAAAATATATATATGTTTTGGAGAAATCAGAAATGAAAATGACTGTGCAGGCTATTCTTAATTACATACTGTACATCTATCAGCTATATCAAATTAGCCACCAGGATTTAGTTTTATTGTGAAAGCTGCAAGCTTGCACATCCTCTCTGAGGTAACATACAGCTGCAGCAGGAGCACGGGTGCTGCGCTGGTGACAGTATACTTTTGACATCAGTGCTCAGCTGGCTGTGTGGATGCAGCAGCAGCATAGTGAGTAGCAGCATAGCTGGTGACTGATTCAGGCGTATAGACAACAGTTAAAGGGACACTTCGCCCATTTGCATTAAGCTTTGTATCATTAGAAGCCCAGTCATATTTTTGAATGGTCGTGCATCATTCCCTCACTTCACCGGAGAGGGGAGA
>NW_023340268.1:21966918-21971746 GCF_004916995.1 Morone saxatilis
ATGCTCCAGACCCTCATAGAACTTATAGATCTCATGACATGAGCCTGTGAATCCTTGACGTCTATGTGAGAGTTACATACAATTTAGTCAAGTCTTTAAAAAGTCACTAAATTTCACATTTCAGCCCGACTCAAACGACAATGTTGTCAGACATGTGGCGTACAGGCGAAAACTCTCTCCAGGGCTATTTCATAATTTTACTCAACTCAACGATCTGTGTCCTTAGATGCAGATGGCTTGTGTGACATGTTATTGAGTTTATTAATTTTACATCAGAATATATTTCATGCTTTGTTAGTGTGTCATCGATAATTCATACACGCTAATAACAAGGGTAAGTTTAACAAATCAGTATAGTACTACTATGGATTTAAGTAGTGTAATTCATATCAGTTCAAGAGATTTAATTAAATATCAAGTATATAGTAGTGGCCTACAGGAAATGATTGATTATATTTAATGTGTCAAATATTGGTTGTCATAACAGAGCGAAGTACTTGTTGCGTCTATTGATTAAAAAAGATAAATTTCCATGTTTGTATATTCTGGATCACATCAGAAGTCAAATACATGGTATAAGGGAATGTGAGTGTTTTTACTTGTATCAAATGTAGAAAATGGTCACGTCACTTGACCCTCAACATTATTTAAGGATCTCATAAATGTTTACGGTAAACAATTTTCAATTTTACTCCAAATATTTCAGTTTAGGAAGCACATGTGCTCCATCGGTAGTAGGAATGTTAGCATAGAGCCCTGCAATATACACAATACAACATTACTACTTTGCTATGACTAAGAAAAAATGTACACATTTTACCTGTCTTTCAGTAAAAAGGGCAGGCCATCTGACTCTCATTTCGGCCACAGGTGGCTCCTCTTCAACGATCTCCTGTCTTCTCAGTGCGTATGTGGCATTCATTGCATCATCGATGTAGGCCAGGTTTGGGGTTGTTTTTCTCATCTCCTGGACCATCTTTTCTCTATCTTCTTCAAGACTTCTGCTGTCTCTTCCCTGGGGGAGATCTGGAAGAAAATTTGTTTCAGACCGTCTAGGTTTCTTTACTTTGTTTCTCTTCCCTCGCGTGTCCCCAGCACCTCTTTTCTCAGAATTAACCTCCAGTTCTCGGCAGCCCACACCTTTCAATTTCTGTCTGTAATTGCCCATCTTGAACTTTATGCTGTGTTTCCATCCATACCATCCAGATGTGGAGCCAGGTTCTGTAAGGCAAGGGTGTTTTTCAACAAGTGCCTTGGCTACACATCCAAAATGTTCAAGTGTAGGGTAGGTCATGAATGAATATATTGTTTCAGCAAGTTTGAGCAGAATCTCAGACTTCATGTCCCTTGAAATGGATAGAAGTGCTCCACTTTCTCTAAAAGCTTCATTGCCCTGCCTGAGCCTCAGCTCAACCTCATATGAGAAGGTGGGAATGGGAAAATGAGCTGGCCATTGCTGTGAACGCCGACCTGCAAAGCACTCTGTTTGGCTGCTCAATGAAGAGGATGCCGTCAGAGATGATGAATAAGCTGAAGAGGATGCTGCTGGAGAAGATGGTACAGCAGAGCTAAAGGTGTCCAAACTTGAGTCTGAAGAGACAGGGCAGAAAATGACTTGCAATGTCACCTTCTCCTTTGGTAGATCGTCAACACACGTGAGGTTACAGAAGTCTTTGAAATCCTCATCTTCATATTGAAGGTCAAATGAAGAGCGTAACTGCAGTTTGTTTTTCAACACCAGTTTCAGGTCGTCAATCGAATCTGGAACAGAGTCCAAGCGGAGCTTTCTAATGTCCTGTGCTGAAATTATCACACGCAACAGCATCTTCTTGTGACTGAAAAACTCTCAGGACCTCTCTGGAGATGAAGAGACTGAAAAGAGAGAGAAAAAAAGACTGTAAGAAAAGACAAAATGAACAATAAAGAAACATTAATAAACATGAACATTCACACACATTTTATTCTGTTTAAAACCTGTTTTTATGTTTATGGACATACTGCATATGTTTTTCAGAGGAAGGAGAGGAACACACCATTTAAAGTAAAATAACAGCTCAACTTTACCTTAATGAAGCAAAAAAACTTTTGATGTCACTATCAGTTTGCCTGCTTTTGTGTATGGATACAGGGGTTGATATCCATTTAGTTCATGTAATTCCAGAATCACCAGTTCAGAAGACTGTTTTTTCATCAACTCATAACTCCACAGGTGCTCCATGTACCATGCATGATATGGTTCTATGATGAAAGACACTTTGCTGGACACAACTACAATTTTAAGCAGCTTCCCAAAGTCAGGGAGGCCACTGGTGTGCCCCACGGACAGAAACATACCCTCTGAATACTTTGTGCCATAATTGCAGGCATGGGTTGCAAGAGACACAAGACTTATGTTTCCATATTTCAGCTCTACAGCCCGCCTCATGGAGTGCTCGAGTGCATCAGGTGAAACAACTGCAGTGTGTCCAACTTCCAGATCAGGTCTGAAAAGACTTGGCAAGTCTAGATGGTAAGCTAAAGTAAGCTGATGTTTTGTTGATAGAGTGAGCAAGATGTTTCTGAAATTGTGAGAATCATGCACCACCCTTTTAAAGAAGCTGTGCTTAGCTTCAAATCTAATGGTCCAGAAATCAACCAGGGCACCAAATCTTCGAATCAGTTGGGATAATGTTCCAAGAAGTGGTGCTTGGGCAGGAGGTGGAAATCAGGAAACACCTCTTTTAATAGGCACCTGTGATCAGAGATTTTACACTCCAAGTATGCCAATGTCTCTTCTGAAAAATGTCCACTAGCCAGAAGCTCTACTATTTCTTTCAAATCTAATAGAATCCCCCAAGTTTTGTCATCTTCTGGTATAATGTGACCGATCATCAACAGCAGAAGTCTCAATAGTGTCCAGTTTTCGTGGCAATTCCCACCAATAGATTTTTTCGATTTCGAAGTACTGTTTGGATATCAGAGACTTTATGCATAGACTTAATTCCCGTGGCACTATTCCTTCAAAAAGGTCGTGCATAAAATCTGTGGGGAAGCCCTGGATTGTGTGGAAATGAGAAAGTCTATCGAGAACCCAGTCACTCTTTACTCCATTCACGGAAACTAACTGATGTCTGTTTAATTCCAGAAGGTCCTGTTTGTGAGCTTCAACTGTCCGGAGTGGAAATACTCTCTCCTTTACCTCATGAATGTCAATATCTTGCCGACTAGCTAAACAAAACCGGCAGAATTTGTCGATATTAAAACTCTCATGAAACCCCGCAAGTGAGTGGGCCCCCAAGTTGTCTGCAGACACATACAGCACAGTACCTCCAACAGTTGTTCCCAATTTCTGAACATACAATCCTTGCTGCTCAAGTATTTCAAGGTCTTTTATCAATGGTTCAAGAATGGCTACATACCCATATTTCTTCACATCATTGCTATGACACAGACATGCGAGGTAGATTGACTGTACAGATGATCTATATCGTATAGGTAAATTTGAAATCACCCAATAGACTGCACAGACCTTGTGCTTTTTTTGATGTTCCTAGTGGGTTGCAAACTAAAAACTATATACAGTCCTAGGGCAATGCTAAGATCTTCTGACGAGAGCAAAATATTGTCTTTGTAATATAGACCGTCTCTGTATGTTTTGTACTGAGACAAGAGTTCATATGTTTCAATATGTCCTGTCTCCAAGACTTTATCTAACACATCATTATGATTTAACAGCTCTGTCAGGACTTTCAAAACCGGAATATAAACAAATTTCCGTCTTGAAGATGCATCTAAAACATATTCAATCGGCTCAATCACTTTAAAATTTTTCTTGTAAAAAGATGCTCTTTTGTATTCAGAGCCAAAAGGCCCGTCTTTCGACGAGAAAGGGGGGTTTACTTTTTTAACTATCTCTGCTATATCAGCAGTGACTGCACTGTTTACTGCACAATTATGCTTGAACAGTACACTTTAAATTATTTTTGGTGTGCACTCTTCTACAACTGAGCTAATACTACAAAGCTCATTTATTATTTCCTGAGTTGTTGTTTTAGACACATGCAAATGTGTTTGCATACGCAGTAAGAGAGATGCAACTTTGTGTTGAAGTAAATCATGCAGGTCTTGATCCTCTATGAAATCATCTGTTAAGTCTAGATCGT
This sequence comes from Morone saxatilis, assembly GCF_004916995.1. Classification (NCBI taxonomy): domain Eukaryota; kingdom Metazoa; phylum Chordata; class Actinopteri; family Moronidae; genus Morone; species Morone saxatilis. The sequence continues at coordinate 21,971,061 of NW_023340268.1, forward strand.
CTGAATGTGTCTCAAAGTCTGTACTTTCAGAGTTTGTAGTGCCTTGAATAAAACTTTGATACAGGTTTTCTCGAAAATTGTCAACAGTACAGAGGTGATGTTTTTTTACTCTTATGTGCATGAAAAGTACTGTACACACTCGACTGAAAACTAGCCAGCTAGCGCTACATGCTAACATATTTCCGAAAAACGAATGAACATGAAATATTCATGACAGGACGGATAATTTAGAGACGGAGAGACATTAGACGACCAATGCACATTACCAACAGATGAATTAACTAAGCTAAAATAATTTTAAATGTACTTACTTGGACGGCTCGACTCCGACTCCGACATTGCGCGTGACGTCACATTGCTGGCGCATGCGTGTTGGTCGAAATGCCCACCTTGACCTGTTTTCTGAAGTGAACTGAACGGATTATTATGGGTTTTTAATGAGTTTCCGTGCTTTTTTCAAGTTGAAATTGTTGTAACTCTTCTTACTGTGTTGTAATGGGCAATGAGTTCTCTCAGCTTGACAACAATGGTCCTTCTGACTAAAAGCCCAAATGCCTTTTAACAGTGCAAATGCCCTCAACAGGTATCGCTGTCTCTCCAAGTTTAGGAACTAAATGTTGTAAACTCAGATATATATTTAGACTGTTTTTCTGCTATCGATCTTCACCAGTTAACTTCAATAATTT
>NW_023340268.1:21971846-21972612 GCF_004916995.1 Morone saxatilis
TGTTGTTTGTATATCTGGAGTCTTGTAACAAAAGTAATTTCCCCCTGGGATTATTAAAGTATTTCTGATTCTAATGCTGATTCTGAACCCATAACAAGCTGTTTCCCACTTGCCAAAAAGTGACAGCTCCTCGCTTGTCACTAGAAGTTATCTTCTCCCCCAAAATGACTTGATTTTATTTGTGTGGTTCATATTTCAAGATTATAAGAATTTATAAGAATTGTCATAATCAAGATTATAGCTCATCCAGTCTTTTGTACTAGTTGAAATAGCTTTAAAGGGCCAATATAATCCATGAATGGCAGTTTTACTTGCCAAAAAGTGATTACAGCTCCTTTCTTGTCACCAAAAGTTATTTTCTGCCTCAAAATTACTTTATTTCATTCAAGGGGATTATATTTTAAAGCTATAGCTCACCCAGTCTTTTGTAGCAGCTGAAATATGGACATATCTCATGAAATGCACTTTTGTACTTGCCAAAAAAGCTGATGGCAGTGTTAGCGACAGTTTGCGTTACTTTAGTAAACAGCAAAGCTTTCTGCCCACCAGGAAAGCAGCTGGAAGACATCAGAGGGCAAACCAGAATTTTTTCCCCCATAAAATATGATCCAGTTTCACCAAAATCAGTTACATAGTTGGTCTGTGATTAACTGCTGTGAAGTTTACACACTTCCTGCAAATTGGCAGCCAGAGTTACATAGTGTAAGAACAGAAGTACAGGGCAGAGAGTGGGAATGATAGAGGCACCATTCACCCTGTTACAACT
>NW_023340268.1:21972675-21975597 GCF_004916995.1 Morone saxatilis
CTTTAAACTGAACCAAAGGAATCTGCAGGTATACTATACTTCCATTTTATATCAACATTCTGAGTGGCTACACAGTCTGCTAGCTGTTTATTTGTTCACCACATTAACTACAGTGCATCTACCACAAGTATGTTCACGAGTGGTTACGGACAGTTCTCACACGGACACAGCAGTGAGGAGGTGGAGCGTGGATTGCTGTGGAGAGCACTCTATGCTCCTATACAGGTAGTTGCTGTGAGGAAGAGGGTTAGTGCTCTCTTCATAGGAAAACAACGGTTTAAAGCCCCTGTCCACTTCTTGTCCCTACAGTGTGATGTTTGAATGATGTATGTGCAGAGTTTGACATTCATCTGCTGAAGGTGGAAAGTTTCTCTGAGCTCATTGAAAATCAGATTTTAAGGGGCGGAGCCTACCAGCATGATTTGTGACATCACAAATAGTTAGGAAGTCAGTCCTGGTCCAGTGTGCAACTTGCACAGTGTGATGTAGAAACTTGAAGCCATCAGTGCACATACAAAGAGAATTGACTTTACAGTGAAGTAGGAGACATCTTGTGTTCAGCAGGAACACTTGAATAACATTTTTAATGAGGTGGAAGAAGTAGATAATTTAATGTGGAAATTTGTATATATGTCTTAATACATGTCTGGAGGTGGTCTTCTAGTTCATCATGTAGACACTATTCCATCTTCTCTGTGTCTCTATATAATCATTTAATTGTGTTCCAATTAAGGCAATCACCACCAAAGGGAAAAAAAGAGAAGATTGGGCCACTTCAGCCTTTTCATTTCAAAAATGTACAGTGGCCACAAGTCTAACATTTGTTTGAGAGACATTATATAAGCTAGTATATCAATGTCCAAATGAGCCCATCATATCGAGTTCACTGGCTGAATGTGTGTACGTGTTTTGTATTTATGTGACTCATATCTGTTTACTGTGAGCAGCTTATGAAGCTTTTGTCCCATTACGAGTTATATATTAAACTGTGTATATCTGACAAACTCAGTCACAGTTGAACATTTAGCAGCTGGTGGCTCATATTGACAGAACAAGTGTGATAACAAGGATTATGTCTTAGCTCAGGGAAATCTGGGTTGGAAGGAGAGCCTTGTTACATACTACATACTGGGATCACCTCTGAGCGTTAAAACAACTTTGCTCCCTGCCTGGATAATATAAATGATGATGATATAAAAACTGCATAATGACGTAATTGCCATGTCTAGCCTCAGCGATAAAACCTGCCTGTTTTTCTTGATTTGTATTTTTGATGAAATGACTGGCTGATGTTTCTGAGGTGGTGCCTGATGAAACATTCCCCTGTACAGCAGAGGATTACAGCCTGTGTTTACTCGGTATTACAGCATCAAGAGCCCAACTTGAGGAGGGTAAATCCTCTTATAAGTTATTCAAAGAATGCACAAAAAAGCCCCAAAATAATCAGCTGAAATACCGCCCCAACACATGTTCACAGATGCAAAAACAGAGTTATTTTTACTCCATGGCCCCTGGCACTCTGTCCTGAGTGTGAGTGCACTGAGTGTGAGTGTGTAATCCCAGCTGAAATGAGAGCCAGTATGGCAGTTGAACCCTCTGGCCTGTGACAGTCATCTCTTGAGGTCTTTGGGCTTGCATCTGCTCTCCACTGCTCCTCCCTGAGACACATTCTGTCCTAATTAACTTCATGCTCCAGAAATGTATTTTCACTATTACCGCCCACACTTCATGTGGAATGACAACACCTGAGTCAGCTCCATTTGACAATAAAGACTGGGAGATGTGGTTGTAAGCTCATAAAAATACAGTAGTTAGAGTTACAGTTGAGATTAGGTGTGGAGGAAAATACATATCAATTCTCAAAAACTAGCTTTTTTTGTGAATGAACCCCTAACTGTGATGTTGTTTTGTTCAGATTTTAGGCAGTTTTCCTAAAATTTGATAAAAAGAAATCCTGATATATCACCTTGCAAACAATATTGCAATATATCACAATATACTGCATCGTAGCCCCTGTATTGTGATATGTATCGTATAGCCAGACTCACAGCCCTAGCTTAGATGAAATGAAAAATGTCTTTAACCCTTCTAGATTACATTGCTGGTCATATTGTCACAAAATATTCCTGTAAAATAAATGCGGTGAGTGCTTATGTAAGCGTGAACCAACCAATTTCAACCAATAATATCATCATAAAAAATTCAAAAGTACATCCAGTCTAAATAGTTCCAGTTACTCCCCCTAAAAATATAAATTGTGTTGTTTATATTTCTGTCTAAGTAGAATCTCTTGTAGGATCCAGCTACAGAAGAGGGCTAGCTCATGTGTCAGTGTTATTTTATATGATGGAGAGTGACCTAAAACAGTCCTCGAAAACAAATATTGCCTAAACATGTGAAGGTGTCGGGACAGGAGATTAATTGCCTTGTCTAGTCTGAGACGTGCTAAAATAGAAACTAGACATGTGTGTCCGTGTATGCGTGGGGGTGCTACTTCTATTTCTTGGTGATATTTATAGTAAAGCTGTTCTGGGTTCTACTTAGAGCCTTTTCTATATTGTGCGTCTCTTCCTTATGAGGAAACTAACCATTCAAACAACTATGCTGAGCTTGTAGGTTCATTGTTGACCTTAGAATTAGTAGTTTATCAAAAACTTCTTAAGAGTAGGATTCTTCTGGTGGTCCTTGAGTTGTTTGTTGTTGTTTTAAGAAGTTCTATTCACTGATAAAGAGAGTGAGATGCAATTGAAAGCTCAGAAAAGGCTTCTAATTAGGCCTTTAAGTTGACATTAAGTTGTCACACACAGTAGGAGCAGTTCAATTGGATGCTATAAAACACAGATACCATGCACTTAAATGGTACTTGATGTATTGGCTCAGTAAACAGTTTCCTAATGAGTTTATGGTCATAATCTCTAGTTT
>NW_023340268.1:21975697-21983427 GCF_004916995.1 Morone saxatilis
GATTGATTGACGGGTGAATGTCATGAATTTCACATCTTATTGTTTCAGATGATCAAATGGCAAAGTGGCCTGGCTTGGTCCATGACTCCCAAGTCCTTCGGGCCTGTACAATTAACCAGCGACTATCTGAAGGTAAGCCCCACACATGTTATTGATAAGCACCTTGAACATCATGATACTGTCACAAGTTCACTCTGCTCTCTATGTAAGGTAGCTTGAACTATTACATTTTCTGTTTTCAGGTAAATACTCTGGCGTGTTGCTGGAAGACAATTGTTATGCCTGTCAGGTGAGAGGAAGGATAGTGAGAAACAGGTGAAAATAATCAGGACAGGGCAGATAATCAAAATTGGAGGGAAAACAGACAAAGACGGAAGTGAATTTAAATAAGACACAAGAGGAGGAGAATACAAAATAAAATTAAAAAGAAATAAATAAACCGCCAAACCATAACAAAACATGTCATGTTATGTTATATCATCCCACCAGAGTGATGGGAATGTCACTGTAGAGGCTGGGTTTTCACACACTTCAGAAGAAGGGTGGCTCTGGTCTTATCACTGTCCCCAGTGTGCTGCTATCTGTTCCCTGCTGTAGGGGCTTGACATGGACAGCCCAGTTAAACCCAGGACTGAAGTTATCAGAAAGGAAGAGGATCCTCTGAATTAATTAATGAATGACTCTTATTAAAGACAACTAAAAGGAGCTCTAAGGCTGCATTGTTATTTAATTTTAATGACACTTGTTGATTAAATCCGACCCCAAGGTCCCCTTTGTAGCAATCTTGGAGCTTTTGATCGTATCACATGCTCTTAGTCAGCAGATGGAGGTCGCTCAGTTGTTGTGGAATTGAAGATGTTCAGATTTTCATCTTTTGAGCACTTTAAGGACTTCTCATCCATGTTGGCTTAAAGTTCTTATCATATGTTTATTTGTGAACTGGAAAAATGCAGTTAGCAAAAAAACCCACCACAATGTCCAAGGAGCTGCTGTTTCCAAGGTCAGGAATGAACATTCAATTTGGACTTAATGACAGATATCTACGCCTAGCAGGCCTGTTAGGAAACATTACAGTAGCAAAAGCTCTCTGTTCTCATCAGACATCAAGTGTACAACATTTTCATTTTCAAGACGTAGAAGTAGAAAGTCTGATTTTTTGTCATGTTCTACTGCCGGATATGGTGAAAGTTTCAGAAGATATGACAAACATTTTTTTTTTTAAATGAACTACTGCAGCTTTAAAGAACAAGAAGTTTTACTTCAAATATGGTTTTAAAAAATTAACTACAAAACAAACTAATGGTTTGATATCCCATTATGCTTTGAATGCATAACTTTGGTTTTAATTATGTGTGTGTACTGTTTGTGCAAGCATGTCTGTATATATATGTAAAAGTGAGCATACGCAGATACATGCATTTACAGTGGATACCTATACATTCATATATACATGTCTGTGTGTATACATGACTAAAGCTTACTTATTGCCTGGACTGTGGAGCTTGTTCATAAATGTTATAAACCTTTGAGAAGAGTATACCTAATAAACTACAGCTTCTGAATCCACATTATCTTTTTACAGAGTCTGTGTTTGCTTATTCTCTGTCATCTGAGTTTGACTATCCAACAGCATAGCTAGTGAACGTTGTCTACTCTAAAATCTTTGATGTTGGAGCTTAGATATCAAAAGGCAAAGTGAATTTTATTGTACACCGACATGTACTGAATAAAATAGGTAGGATGTTATCTTCAGTGATGATTAGTGGAGTGAAGGCGTCCTTAACAGAGAATGATGTCACACTTCCTGTCCCTGTGCTGATCCCCGAGCATTGTTTACTTCTCCAGTCCAGCCGTGCATGCATGTTAGTGCATGTGAATCCCTCAGTGTGCAACTGTTGGCTTTGAGGAAACTGCTGTTTTTCTCATCTTTCTCTGTGAATTGAGGATTTATTTCAAACAAAGCAGAGCTGGTTATTGTTGGAACAGTGGAAAGACTAACAAAGATGGTCTTATTGAGATTTATTTTGTTTCTGACAACTTTGAATGAAGGCTGTTCCGATGATATGCAAGGTTAACTTAGTCTATAGAGTCTGGTGGCGAGTGATAGGGGCTGTTTCTGGTTAAACTAAAGGGATCCTTTCCATAATGTTCTCACACAACAATCTGATTCCAAAGGCAAAAACAAAAACTTTTAGTGGATGCACTTTGACCAAAGCAAGTATTACGATGTGTTATGTTACAGGAATGAGCCGAGAAAGACAGAAAGACGCTTTGGGTTGGTGGCTTGAAGATAGTTGATTGTTGAGTCTCATTCTAAATGTTGGTATTCAACGACCTAGGAAACTCAATAATCTTTCTCAGCTCTGATTGGTTTTTGTCATTGAGCCCCGGTGGATTCTTGCAAATACCATTAGGAGCACTAGGAGGAGCCAGAGGAGCCAAAGGGAGCCTAATTGTTTCCCAGATTATCTGTCTAGTGTACTACTGTCAGGATATAGAGAAAGTTTCAGCAAATATGATTATGTATTATGTTATTTTTTATAAAAGTTACCTGCTGCAGCTGTAATGCTCTTGCTGGATAAAGTAATCAGGGGGTTGGCACGTGAGAAGTCCTCACCATAACTTTTAGGATTCATCCTCTGCAAATTTCAGAACATTTCATGGAAATCCTTTTTTAAACGTACCAAATCTTACTAGGGATGTTGACCAGGTGGCAATGCTAGACAAAAGGTGAGGGGTCAGCGAAATGATGAGCAATCATTCTCTTTGCTTCCCTTTGTTCAAAAAGGAATGAAGAAACTGAACATCTGAGACAAGACATACTGTATACCCATAATTCCCTCATTCTCTCTGTAGGATCCTGTCTCTCTCCATGGTAATCTCTTCATTACTCTAAATCTTTTTGTCTGTCTGTTCAGGTCCAGAAACCTTCGGTGGATCTCACATGGATATGCTGTAGAGCATCTGAACATTCAGCTGACTTGGGAATATATTTATCTCTTCAAGTGGTGGAGAGAGGGCATCAATAACCTGCAATCAATTAGAGTGATGGGTGATAAAATAGAATACACTCCTTGTAAACAGCACGAGTGAGATGTAGCATCACTCAGCATTGGCTCACACTCATAAACCTGCTGTAAGTTTGCTGCAGAGCCAAAGATTATGTGAATAGAACTGGCAGGAGAAAAACAAACCTTGACCTTTGACTCCACAGGTTGTATGACATGTTAAAGTTGGTTAAAGTAGAGTTGTATTGGAGCTTAAACTTGTGTGCTCCTGCCCTCTTTCCAAAGGAAGACAGGTCCTTCCCAGCCATTGTTCTCCTCACACAGAGGTCATCAACATCATCATGGTGGTCCTGCGGCACAGGAAGAAACAATGACACCAGGGGAGAGGGGCTTCCTATGGAGGCTGGGGATTCACAGTGATTTAAGAGGTTAGCAGCAAGTCAGCCCGTCAACATTTACTTTAAAAAATGTGCATTAGGACTACCAGTATGGGGTTGAGTGACAAGACAAATATCAAACATATGTGAATTTAAGTTATTTTTTTATTTCTGTATATAGTACCTGCTTTGCCTATTAGTACAGTACAGTGTTGATGAATTGTTGATAATAAAAGACCCACCAAAGAACAGCACCAAATGTGTATTTCTCCTCCTGTTTGAGTAATGTTTGTTAATAACAACAGTGACCAGCTGTGTTAGGAAATTACTGACCTTTTTGTTTAGAACTAGACTGTATATTTGTGAGCAGTTTTAAAGATTTTTGACATTTTATTTTTTTTTACACCGTCTTTGCACAATATCAGTAGAAATGGCCTGAAATGACACATGAAATAACTTAAGGCATTGGCGCATTATTCAAATATATATTGACATAGAAACTAATGGGCCTGGGGTTGAACAGTGTTACAAGCTGTGCAATAATTGTCATATTTAATTAAAAAGCATAATAAAACATATATCAGTACATATCAGTGGCTGTCAATTCTATTTGTGCAGTTTGACTGATTTTACATATTTTTAGTAGTAGTAATCACAGACAAGAAGACAGGACAACTGGATGGGGTTGAAACATACAAAGACATTAGGACATTTAGGACAACAAGTAGAGAAATGTATGGGCTGGGATGTTGAGTGGGGGAATTTGAGGAAAGATGGAAAGGAAATGCCCCCACACCCACAGACCCATAGGAGGGAGCTGATGTTGGTTGTTGGAGGTTTATGTATTCCTTGTTTAACTAATGAACAGATCGATGAATTGCCTGCATTTTTGTTTGTAAAATTGCAAGGTAAATAATGCTCCTGCTGAATGCTGTTTCTTCCTCTATGGCCCAACACAAAGACAAGGAAGGGACAATGAAAGCTCAGCCTCAGATGATAATAATCACGTGTGCTGGTCAGAGCGAGCTGGAAATGTGTGTCTGCAGCAGGCAGATTACCCACAGTATGTGATCTTCTGTGTGGTGATGGTGGTATAAATGGTTGAAGCAGCTCCAACAAGAGACAGCTGTGTTGCAGTAAGATAGGCCTGCAGTCTATCAAAGTGTTTCTGGCACTCACAGGCCAGATCACACGTCCCAGAGAATAAGAAATCTGGGAGGAATAATATTTTGGCTGGGTGAGGAAACTGTTTTGAAGAAAGGTGTTTCTGAACACACTGATTTCACACCAGTAATGGGTTTTGGCCCTCCAGTTTTGGTCCTGTTTGTGTTTACACTGACTTTTTCCAAAACAAACCAAACATTAAGTCATATGGACTGACAGGTCGAACGGGCAGTTTTGATCCTCAGCACTACATGGACCCACACGGGGAAATGAAACTGACTGACATGCAGGCTTTTTATCCTCTCTGGTGTCACAAATGGATTCGCAAAATTCACAAAAGCAGCCTTATGGATGTAGGTCTTGCTCAGACTGCTTCGTAAAATAACTGCTTCTGATGGAGAAAAGGTCTGATAGGAAGTTGTAAACAATCAGATGACCTTTTGTGTGTGCCCTCTGGGCGAAGTTGTTTGCTGCTTTGCTCACTTCTGTTTCTATTCCCATGCACTGATTTGCTTAAGCTGAACAGCCAACCAGAGTGATTCCTCTCACCGATGGCCTCTGTAAAGGCTGGTCTCAGCCTGCCTTTTTCGGTCCACACCACAGTTTGATTGACAGCTGTCCCATCATGCCAGGAGTCTCAGTCAGTGGAGATTAGAAGTGGAGAAACACTCCACACTCTGTTTTGTATCCTTTTTAAGGATAAAATACACAAGTAAACAATGTGGGCAGGCATGATGCTCTGAAAACGCTCCGCTTCTGAGACACTCGGGATTGGGATTTGAAGACGCGCAGATCACAGAGCCAAACTGCGTTGTGGATGCAATGTTACAATACCGTACCCGATGGATCCCAGATGAATAGGCGCCAGGTTTTGACAACAAAGGCTTTGACAGTAAAGAAATTTACACCACTTATGGATCCTCACATACTCGAGGACGGGGAAATTATAATTAATAACAATAAGTCCAACATTGTTATAGGAGTTAAATCTGTGAAATACTCCTAGCACCCATCAGTGACTGCCTGGCAGAAAGGTTTTAGTACTTTTCTAGAAGCAGAGGTTGTCTCACCTGCAACTTCAGCCTTTTAATAGACAACGTGCAACATGCCAAGTCAGAGCCAATCACATCAGACAAACATTAGCAAGTGTAAGCTGTTCCAGGTGTGTTTTATTTGTCACATCCTTTAAAAGGGGGCCGGGACAACACATCAGTCTGTTCAAACAGTTGGGCCAACTGGAGGCGATTTTAGCTCCAGTTCATCTCAGCATGTCAGTCAGAGGTGCTAATGAAGCATCAAGTGGTGACTGCCTGTTGGCCCTGCCCCCTCCCTCAGCCCTGCCACCACACACACCCTGCCGGTGCAGAGCTCTACATGACCCAGGCTGTGCCAACAAAAGCAGCATTCAGCCATTTATCCTTTATACAATATATGAATAATTTCCATTCTGCCTCCTGAGCTCCAGTATGACATGCAGCGAGTGCACAAGTGTGTCAGCCACAGAGTGAAATAAAAAGCCCATCCACCTCGATTATCATGCCTCGCTTCACTGTTGCCGAGCAGACTTTGGTGGGAGGCAGCATCTACTGTCGGTGGCACATGAGATGAACTATTGGTCGAGGAGGGAAGTGGAAGACTAAACAGCGCTTGAAGCAGAGTGCCTTCTTCAACCTGTCACTTTCTGCTGAAATATTCAGGCAGAGGAACGTGGCAGTAATAAATAATGATTACGTAAGGTCGGTGGAAACGCAGCAGGAGGATCTTTGTGGTGGACAAAGACAGCGAAGAGTTCCAGCATCTGTGCAGAACATAGGCCAAGTTATGTAACACTTTGGAAGTAATACAGATGCATTTAATAACAGCTGGAATTTTATTGGGCTGCTTCTAATTAGACTGTCCCTCAGTAACAGTGTGTTTTAGCAAAACAAGGGTGAGGGCTGGGATGAAGCAACCTGCACAGAGGAGAACAGCCAAAAAGAAAAAAAAAATGTGTCTGAATAATATAATGGAGCATATGAATTGACTTATAGAAACTGTGGACTGCAGGAGAGTACCTTGAATTTGTCCACTAAAAAACAAAGTAGAGTTGTCCCTTTGCTCAAAGAAGTAAATATATCTTAGACACCCTGAGGTATGAAATCAAAAGTTCCGCCAGTTGTTGTCTAAATGTGTTTTCTTCTTTGGTGCCAATTCCTCACTTAAAATGTGTTTTTGCGTAGGCAACTTTGGATTAAGATCAACTTAATTACTGCACAAGCTGTGAAAAGTGTAAACAAAATACATACAACAGAAAGAAATCAATAATCTTCAATAATATAGATATGGATTAATAATAACATGTTTCCATATAATAGATTTACTTACGTTAATATGTTTTATTGACTGGTATACTGATACATAATAACTGCACATGGTCACAAGACTTGATAAACACATGTACATAGGGCAATTAAAGGTTCCATATTTGAGATTCTAAAGCATTTTCTGTCTTTATTTAAGGATTAATCACATTTTATGGCCAACTGACTGCAGTTCTCTTAATGGCCACAAGTGTCACTATTAACAACAGTTTTCTGAAAGTTACAAAACCTTTAAGCTGCAGATATGATTACATGTACACTGGAGCATTCAGAGCACTCATATCTTATATTCCTTGTGTTCCTCAATGTAAAAAAGATTTACTTTCAAATGTGCGTACTGTGTCAAACCTTCTTTACTCCCTTTGGGTTTGTTTTGGAGCAGTGTGAGTAGACTCAGAGCAAGACCTGCGCTCTTCTGTTTTGTCTAAGGAGGGTTTGTTAACTTAACTGATGGGAAAGAACTGAGTTTCCTGGCCCAGCCCTCCACTCTCTCCACACTGGCTTAGGTGGTAACTTCCACGGTCACATAATTTTTGACTTTCAACAAAAAGATTGAAAGAATATCATGCATGAGATTTTCCCATGTAGGTGGTTGTTCTATGGAAGCTGTCAGAAAAATCAAGGAAAGTAAAATTAGGAGCAATAAAATTGTTATGATTAGGTCAATCAAAAATGACAAATTACATTACAATATATATGGCTTTTCTATACAGTGCTGATACACACCGATCAGCCATAACATTGTGACCCCTGACAGGTGAAGTGAATAACAGTGATTATCTGGTTATCATGGCTCTTGTCAGTGGGTGCGATATATCAGG
>NW_023340268.1:21983527-21998514 GCF_004916995.1 Morone saxatilis
ATCACAGTTTGTTGGTATGGGACTGCAGAACATTCTGAACATCAGATGTCGTTAATTTCTAAATAATTTATAATTTTATGTAAAGTTTACATTATACTGCATTTGTCAACTGAGAACAGATACTGTACAAAGATGCTGCATTCTCATACACAAAGTTAATTTTTCATTATCAAACATTCCTTAATAATGTTGAATTACACATAGAATCTCTTTGAAGTGTTCACTGAGGAATATAAACTTGAATTCTGTGGCCAGTATGATGCTCACACACAGATAACATGTGACATTTTTATTATAGAACAGAACAATGTGGTGTGTTTTGACCAGCCTCTATATTTTCCATCCACCTTGTCACCATGACACTTTAAAGGCGCTGTGTTTGCCACTTCATGCAGGCACAGTAAAAAGAAAAAAGACAGAAAGTTTAGGGAATCATTTTCGATATGTTGCAATTTAGTTTTTTTTTATTTAAATGAGCAGTGAGATCTGCATTAGTATTTATCACAGTGTATGTAACATCCAACATCACAGCCCTCAGTTTATAACACTGCTATTTTGTGGTTGGAGGTTTAAAAATAAAAATCAATAGTGTTTTAGAAAATCAGTACAATATCACAAAATAAAATATTGTGCTACAATATTTTTTGGATAATTCCTTCGTTCATTCGGTGGGGTCAGAAACAGCCCAGAGACTGGAACAGGTACAATAAACAAGCAGGGCAGTTAGAAGCTTCTACGAAACTTCAAAGTAGCTTTGATTCACTTTAAATAGAGATGATAGCTGGTTCTGTTTAAACAGAGATAAAAGAGAGCAACAGTGGAAGGGCTTACAAAGGTCAGGATTATGTAACAAGTTCCAGTACAGGCTGCTCCCTGCTCTCGGGATGTTTGGAGTATTCAGCGTCCCGCTGACACAGCTGGTCAGCATATGCAGTAGTAAACATAGTGGGAATGAGTCATGTTGAAATCATAGATACATACAGTATGTCTATAAACAGTGAGGATTCTACAGGTCGGATGCAGCACAGTAATATTAAGAAGAAATAAGTATAATAAGAAGAACATACAGTAGTAGCAATAATTTTTTACTTGTCAGTTTTCCATTGCTACTTTTCATGAATGTATGTAGCTAGAAGGTTATAAAACATTCCTGGAAGGAACTTTTTAATTTGGTGATATATGGGTCAATGACATGACATGCATATTTGGTGTATTATTTCCTTTTAAAATAACTTATTGCATTATTGAAACACATCATATTATTATATAATTTAGTTTGACTACAATTTAAGTACATTAAAATAAGAAATATTATTTATGTATGGAAGCTTGAACCCCCAAAATGTCAGGCAGAGCAACTTTCTGTGAAGAAAGTGAAGACATGGAGAAAAGTATTAAAAATCATATTTTAATTGTGATACATTTAAAATAAAATACCATGGCATGATTCTATGTTTGAATTTGAACTTTAAAACCTTTTTTTAATTATATTTGTAACCATTTTAGATGCCACTATCAAATACAGAAAAAAGCAAAACAGAAAAAAATAAACTCTTAAAAAAGTTATTTGGCAAATAAATCTTGTTACACTTTGTTCCAGACAAAAAATACGCATTACATACATTTTAAAAATACCTTTTTAGAAGCCTTTTTTGTCATTGACCCAAATCATTCTGCCATCTGGCCGTAATGCGCCTTCTAAAATGAACTACGCACATGGTCAGTTTGTCATTGCCCTGTTATGAACTGGCCGTTGTGCCCTTAAAATAAGCAGAAAATACACAAACTCACATTTCCTAGTGTCTGTGATCACACTGAACATCACCAGTAGTGTGAGACTACTTCAGTGAGTTACTTCAATTAAAATAGCCTAAAACCAGACACCTCCCAAATAAGACTTGGAGCTGGAAACCACGGGTCAAATATGACCAATCTGAATCTTTTGAGTTTTTTCTGCAACGGCAAAAAATAATCACAAAAGAAAATGCTAAAAAAAGCTAACTAGATAACGTACCACACATTCAGGTTACGCAGAAGCCTACCTTTCCTAAAGGGGAAGGATCGAATGGTGATACCCAGTGCAGTTAGGCTGTGGGTGGAGGAAGTATTCAAGTCCATTAAGTAAAGGTACAGTGAAAATACTGCATTCTTAACCTTACTAAGTAGTATTATAGCAATATTGTGTGAAATCATTGCGTACTAAAATTATTATTATATTATATTATATATGCTGTTTTTTATTAATAGTACATACACTTTATATACTATATATACTGTTGGGTAGTTTTGGCCTTGGTGCAGTATATTTAGGCCACGATGCCCCAGTAAACTTGAATTTATCAAAGGCCAAAGGGTTAGGTTAGGTTGGGGGCGAGGTTGCAGTGGCAGACAGCCAGGCTCTTCTCAGGAAACCGAGGCAAGCAGGGAGTGGTTCCTCTTCCCTTATCACCATATCCTGTCCTCCGCTCTGACGACTGCACCATTTACACCCCTCACAGCTCACACTGAACGGGGATCAGATTAGCGGTTCACACAGTCATCAATCAGCCTGAACAAACCCCACGGTGCTCACACCCCTCCTGCTGAATACACACTCTTCAGATGGATGGTTGTGCTTTCAAAGTCCATTTCCTCAGCTGTAAGAGAGCGAGGGATCAAAGACTGGACAACTGAATGAATAGAATACACAAGCATTGATACACGTGTTAGTAAAGCTAGAATTGTGGCCATATTGTGTCTGACTGTCAAGAACAGGGGAAGTTATTGTAAAAAGTTTCAGTCCAGTTAGTTAGTTTACTTTCTACAAAAGCTCTAATGTTGGAGATCACACAGTGGACTAGCAGGCCCTGGGGCAGAGGTGGTCCTGACTGTATGGGTCTGGGACCAGCACTAAAAGGTTTGGATTAAAGCTTCTGTCAGCGTTTTATAGATACTGTCAGTTTAGATGTATTCTATCGTCTGTATTGCTTCATTTCTGTGCTGTTTATGTTCTTTCTACAGACATCTGTATGTCATATAGTTTACTTTCTTAATGGGAATTAACGCAATATCATCAACTTTGGCACTGCTTATCTGACATCCTCAGTAACATGAGAAGATGGTGAGATTGGTGGACCATTGCAGTTTCTCGAACTTATCACCAAGCTAACCAACTAATATAATGCTTTCCCTCCCTCCCTTTTCTTTATCGCTCTTGTCTTTTCTCTTTTGGTCACAATGAAGGGAAAGATATGATCTGTGTGCTTAGAGCAGGGGTCTCATATTCTAATTACCTGGGGGGGCACTGACCAGGGTGTTCTCTCCTAGGGGAGGCTAATTAAACACTGAGCAAAAAATAAATGATTATACTCAAGTAACTTACTTAATAAACGTCACACTGAGAAAAAATATAAATATAATTTTGGGGCTACATCTAACAAGAAATTTTAAACATGTGGATATAGCATGTCTATAAAGAAAGGAAACAAGCTCAACATTTATTAGAGCACATAGCAAAGGGGCGGGGCTTATGATGGGTCATTTGATTGCATCATTTTCTGTGTTTTATACTGCCATTTATATACTTCATACAAACATGAAGCCAATTTTTAAGGGAAATGGGGATCTTAAGTAGTGGGAAGGTACATCGAGTACATGAATGATATTTCTTTAAAACTTGAGTTTGTGTATATAATGGGAGGAGGCAGATGAAAACCAAGTTGATGTAATGTGTCTACGATTAAAGAAACACATGGAAGCAATTGACAGTAATCTGAAAAGCTCTGTTAGTAGTGTGAGATTTCCAACTGCCAAGCTTTAATATTGGATTATCAGGTGAGTGTAAATATAGATCTATGAGACCCAAGGATGACCGTCACTGTGGTCTAAGTAGAAAAAGTGGCAGTGGCATCACCTTTCAGTGTCCAAGATCAATGGCCACATTCAGATATATACCTGTCTAACCTGGAGATGCTGAGACGAACAGTGTCTCGCGTCTCAGCTGGTCCCCCCTGCTCACACTAATCCACTGTTAATGAGAGTCCAGGATCAAAGTGAGGAGCCTCGGCCAGGACTCGGTGCAGTTCCAGGAAGTCAGCCGCTGATATGGATGTTTGGGAACAAGTGACCCCTGAAGCCCCCTCTGTTACTGTGCTAAAGCGTATTGGTCATCCTCCAGCCAAGGGCCATGGGAAGAGGGAGAGGCTTAACCTGGCATGCTACCCAGCCCTGGGAGAGCTTTGTGTAATGGAAAATATACAGGGCCACTGGGCACGCAGCCATATAGCTGTGGAGGAAGGATGCTGCAGATGCAGGAAGGGTAGCGGACCAACTGTGTTCACAGTCAGTCCTTAATGAGGACTTCTATGTTTCCATTCATCGTTTTCCTTTTCCTGTATATCCAGAAAACATGATGATGAAAAATATATTAATACATTAATTTATATAAAAGTTTCTTTCTCAATGTGCTTTTAAATTTATGCACGGCTCCAACAGTCCAAGCTTATTAAAAATTGGCATACATAACTTCCCATTTGAAATTCTTTTTGAGGTTGTTGGACTCAGCTGAGCATGCTGGGAAGCCAGGCTGCCCACATATTTCATTATCTGTGAAACAATTACAATATGTGCCAGTTTCACCTCTATTATCCCCGGCTGGTTGACCAGGAGGCAGTGTGTGTTATGGAAGTGTGTGCCACATGATTCCGCCTCCAGACCCACCAGAAACCCACGTCCCCCGTCCCTTCTCACCCTAATCCCCCTGCCTTCATGTGCCTGGTATTGTTCTAAGAGCAGAAGACCCAGTCTGAGCCAGAACTGCCCCCCTTCCCTGCCCTTCCTTTCAAAACACACACTGAACACAGATACCAAAACTAAAAGTCCACCACAACAGAAACGCATGTGAAAGCTACCGTTTTGCATTGTCTGTCAAAGAGAGAAACTGTAGCGAATTCATACCAAACCCCATTCAAAATCAGTTTAATATGACCTTGCTTCACATTGGAATAAGTCTATGAATCATGTGGATCATCTTGTACATTTGTGCTGTTCAGAGCAAACCAGAGCCTTTCTGTTCCAAAAGTGAGAAAACTACATTGAAATGAGTAAAAATTCAAATCACAAACAATTCCAGCACTGGAACATAATCATATGCCATTACCATATAAGAAATATTAAACATACAAAGATATGTATTTTAAATTTGACTGCATTGCACCCATAGAAAAAAGAACACACATTTTTTGGTTCCAATGTAAATGAAATTCATTTGTAAAATCGGTAAAATCAAAATAACAACAAATCTTCTATGATTACTAATCCATTGTTACGTTCTGAAAACCGTTGTGGTTGTTAACCATTCAATCCCATGATGCCTTGGGTGGAGTCTGTTCAGAGGCTGATCTCAAACGCATTGCGGAATTACATGAAACTGGCGTTGCTCTATTAAGATCTAGAGAGCCCAGAGGGTTAAAGCTGCAGTACGTAACTTTTATCAAAATAACTTTTGTCATATTTACTCAAACTTTCTCTATATCTGGCTCCTCCTACTGCTCCTAATGGCATTTATAAGAATCCACCGGGCCTGAACAAAAACAACCGGAGCCGGGAAAGATAGAAAGACACTTGGAGGCTTGAAGACAGTTTATTGTTGAGTCTCATTCCCAGCACCACTATTTGATAACCTAGGAATGGGACGCTACAATTAACTATCTTTCTCTCTGATTGGTTGACTGAAAACAACCAATCAGAGCCGAATACCATTAGGAGCAGCCAGAGGAACCTGATTTTGTTCACAGGATTATTAGTTATGAGTCACCCACTGCAGCTTTAAATAGTAATTGTCTGTCTTCATTATATAGATTAATGAATATTTAAATTCCATGCTTTCTATACAAAAGAGTGTACCCTTGCCTCAGTTGTAAACTCTTAATGAGCTTTGACCAAAAATATGAATAAAGAAATAACTCACAGTCCCTGAGGTAAGATATTTTTAATGCGTATTATTTTCCAGGTTAATAATTAATTTACTTACTCAATTCTTGTTCTTATTTTTGAGCATGTGACTTCATTCTTGACTTTTGGGAACACTTTAAGCTCAAAGGGTCCACCAACTAGCTTTCTGGAGCTTTCAGTCACATTTGAGGTCCTTCTTCTGCAATTCTTCTTTCCAACATCAAGGGCACCGCAGAACATTTGGATTTTAAGCAACATCTTGCTATGTCCCTCTGAATTAGCAGCTAATAGAAATGCATAGTCTCACTCCCTCATTATCTTCCATTTGAGTTTTCAGAATGATGCAACAAGCTCCAGTTTGGGGCACTGAGAGGTTACACTGGTACACAGTGTAGAAGAACATGACTCCAGTATACCTACCAAGGTCACTGGTGTCTGTATGTTCCACTTAACCAGCAAGGGCCTATTCTTTCTTAGAAAGCAGCCCTGACTCAGCTCTTTATCTCCTTTAGCTGGTTACAGTTTGTCAGTTACACACAAACCAGAAACGACCTGCAGCCTGGTGCTGTGAACTGATCAGCAGTGACACTGATAACATAAAAAAAAAAAAACACCAACACTGTCCTTTTGTTGCTTTATTCCAAGTAGACAAAGTGGATCAAACACATAAATATGAACACCGTGCCAAACAAGAGTGGAAGAGTGAAACCTGGCAACAGTATTATATGTATGTAAAATGCTTCTTTTGAAGCATACAGAATAATGTCCTTTATAAAAGTCAGAAAAAGGACCATTAAAGTGCATTCAGACGCCAGCTCCGATGAACATGTGAATATGTGGTCAGATATAGGTGAGGCTGGCTCCGACACCGGCCTGTCTCTGTGGACGGACACTCGACAGGCAGCCAGGGAATATTCCTGCTGAGCCAACTGGGCCTGTCAATCAACAGAACAACACAAGACACATCTACAGGGCGCTGATTCCCCCAGCTAAAGGCTATCACCTTTTACAGCCACACGGAGACAACTGATAGCTCGTGGGCTGTTCTATCACCAGTTTTTTGCCAAACTGTTTCCACTCCATTTGCTCCTTTGTATCCAACCAGAGAACCTCCCAGTTAATAATGCATTACATATATGACACTGCATGTTCACAAGTCAAAATGACTTTGTAAATGTACAGTTATTTTAATCCAATTAAACCTGCGACTACAACTGAAGAGAAGTTTGAAGAACAATAATAAATAATAACTAATCAACCAACAACATGAGCATGTTATGCTAATGTTAATTAGTGAGCAAACTACTGTTCGCTAAGGAATTTTAGCTCGCTAGTAGGGCCAGCAAATTAATGTTAGCTAACTAAGTACGTGTATAGTGGGCGTTCAAAATGTTTTAAAATCAACATAAAATTCGTTAGCTAGCAAGCTTGAGCTCTGGACTTAAATGCCATTTAAAATAACTCAGTCCAACAGTCCAGCAGTAACATTTGGTAGCTAGCAAGGCTGAACTTTACTATTTTGGAACGGCAATGTTTCTGTAGCACGGAGTATCTAAAACTGTCAACAAAACCTAATCTTTGATCACACAGTTTGTAATTTAAATAAGTTTGTTCATTTTATTTGGGCATTGTAGCTACTTCTGTTTAGATGTTGTTCAACTACTAGCAAGTGGACGTAACCAATGTTAGCTCATTAGTTAGCTCCCCAGGTAACAAGCAACAGATTGGTTGACTTAATCTAATGTTTACTTCTAGATAAATAATACAGCAAAACGGATACTGGGTTTTTGAAGCTAATAACATTATGGCTATTTAGAAATTAAAACTTCCAATAACATATCAGATGATAGTCACTTTTTAACATAAACATTTTAGCTTTTCTTTCGGATCGGATCTTTCGCATTTCTGTACTGAGACTGCTCGTTACTCAACAGCCGACAAACACATATCAAATTACAGTACTCGTGTGGTAAAGGTAATGCATTAATTACTGCAACAGAGGTCCTGATGGCATTCCCTGTGCTCCAAACACAGTGAGACTGCACTGTCTTCAGGTCTCTTCAGGATGTTGTCACTGTGCTCTTTATGTTGGTAAAGAGATCGCTCTGGAAAGAAGGCCTCGCCCTTTTTCTTTCAGACAGACTGACACCATATCTTAATGTTAGATTACATAGATGAAGTTTTCCTGCTCTCAGTGTGGCTGTGCTCAGAATATTGGGGCTCAACATCTGGCCACAGAAAGGTAGGTCCACTACCAAACAGCTAAATAATTGTTTCCATCATTAACAGCCATTTTGAACAGTGTTACCATGTTTTAGGGCCATCCTAGTGAATCATTACTCTTTATGTAAACTTCAAGACCAAACTCCTATTGTGCAACATGGATAGAAAATACTTACGGACATACGCAACTTTGATTAGTTTGCTCTATTACGGCTCTGTCTGCAATCTCAACACGAGCTTTGGTAGAATACAAATATAAAGACTGATTGTTTTTGAACAGATAAGCAGCACATATGTTAAATAACATAAAATAGACAAGTCAGAGCTCATTGTCCGCTTTAAAGAGTTCAGTGTAAACGTCATAGCTTGCCGCTGTATAGCATAATACTGCGCTTCCTTTACAATGACTTGTTGCTGCCAGGATTGTGGTCATCCAAAGTCCACAGGGCGAAAATCAATCGCACTGTCCTCTGTGGCAGCCAAACGCAGGCTGACCTGAACAAACAGTTCCACTGGAAAGATCAAACTCAGCCAATGAGACTTCAAAGGGCAGCCGAATGACTTTTCATGGTGGACCAGCAGATTGTACTCAGCTCACAGTAGTTCTTACGAAGCTTTAGATCCGGCTCACATTTTATAGTTCCCACTGTCGCTGCATCATCTTTTCTTCTTCTGCTGCCGCAGCATCTTTCTCCTCTTCATGATCATTGCGTGCAGCTTCTCGAGACCCTCCTGCAGTCCTTCACCGATGATAGCACAAGCGGGCTGAAGGTGCCAGGGTGTGGCGGTGCTGAGCTCGCGCAGAGCCAACATGCTCTCCATCTCAGCCAGGCTGAGCGAGTTCCTCAGGTCCTGTTTGTTAGCCACCACCAGAACTGGCACGCCCTGGTTCTCTGCCAGCCGCGTGATCTTGTGCAGCTCTGTCTTGGCCTCCTCGATGCGTTCGGCATCCACCGAGTCCACCACGAACACGATGCCGTCAGCGCAACGTGTGTAAGAGCGCCACAGAGGCCGCAGCTTCTCCTGACCACCTACATCCCAGAAGTGGAAGGACGCTGTCCGACGGCTACCTCCAAGTGACACTTTGATCTTCTCGGTGTTGAAGCCCTTAGTCGGGACAGTGTTCACAAACTCATTGAAGCGCAGGCGGTACAGTACAGTGGTCTTGCCTGCACAGTCCAGTCCTAGAATGACAATATGGAGAGCCTGGAAGGACGGCAGGCAGGGGAAGAGGGAGTGATGATCTGATAATCCGTTCCCCATCTTGGTAGAGCAGGACGAGTCGGGCACCAAATATTCACCAGGCTGCTTTCATTCCACAGGGACTGCAGCAGGAGCCTGGGGGGTGGGGGTGGGAGGATGGGGTCAAAACAGTATGCATAATGAGTCAAAGCACATAAACACCAAGCACTCTATTGCAGAAGCCCAAACACCCAACAAGTACTTATATCCCCCTCTCCCTTTGGACTACACATCCCCACATTATCCTGGCAGTGAGAGATGAATGAGAAATAAAACAGCAGGGTGGATAGCAGCCCATTTGCACATGTAGCGCCACAGCAGCCAACAGGGATTTCATACGCTAATTTCTATTCAGTGAGTGAATCGGTAAACAACAGGATGAAGGCTTTTGAATTCTACCGAAATCCCTGATTCAACCGATCCGGTATCCAGCGTTCAGTGACGGATCAGAGGAGAGCTATTTGATTTATTCAGAGCATGGAGATATAGCTTTAAAAAAAAGGTGTTGCTCGGCAACATAGACTGACTTCACTCTCGCTGAAAGGCGAATTTCAATTTTGAAAAACTGCAGAGTAATAAAGCCGTGCTCCTTAGCAAACACACACACATCGCAAAACATAATTCAACACTTGTGACAACACACAAATGTGTTCTGATAAATTCGGCATACATCTGGGCTTCATTTAAGCATTAAATTGCAAGAAAATCGCGACTTTTATCACTGATTTACAGCGACCGCTCCCGCCCTGCCCACTGCACATCAGTGGAGGGAGACTGAGCGCGCTGTAAACAGGTGCATTGTTAAAGTGGACATTTAATTAAAATTCAGAGCTACTTAGTGTGCTATAATTTACCCGAATTGAATAGCGACCACTACGAATTCAGGAAATGTCTCGTCTCAAACCAAAAACCTAGCTTTGTATTTCAGAGAGGCAGTCGCATTAATTTAAGATATTTTTAAATGGAGCCTGGTGTGCAGCTCGCTCTCGGACCTATGCTAGAGGCTCGACTGGAGGCTACGATGCCAACAAGTGTTGAAAAATTGTAAAAGTTAAAATGTCTTCATCTGGCCCAATGTGGCTGACATTACGTTACATTTCACGTTAATGAAACGGGACAACACAGAGGAACGGTTACCGGTATTAACGTTACTTTCATTGAGGGGAAATGAATTAACTTAAACGTTAGTTGCCTATAACGTTAAATATCATTTGACAGCAGCTATCACGGTGTGTTCTACACTAACAGGCAGCATTTATGGTACAGTCATAAGAAACCTACCTTCACAAACAGCGTTAGTCCATTACAAACTGACAGTATGTCCATATGAGCTGTGTTCCTGCTCTGTTCATGTCCTCAGACCCATAGAGACATCCAGCTGAAAGGACTCCCTATCTATTCCTCAGCGGCGCCAAGCAGGACGGAGTAAACAATACGATTTCCGCTAGCGTTTTTCAAAATAAAGCTCCAGCTCAGTATTAAGCACAATTAGTATCGAAATGATAAAAAAACACTAAGAATGAATTCATTAATAAAAAAAGGACTTGAAAAAAAAAAGATGATAACAAAACTTTAAACACACTTATTTCTTCATGAATTTTTATTGCAAATCCCCAATCTTATAAAGTTCACTGGGAGTTTTCCTTAAAGCTGCATAATAATGTTTGTCCTTGGCTCTGATTGGTTATTTTCGTCCAGTCCCGGTGGCTTTTTGGGAGCACAAGAACAACTCAGAGGAACCTGATTTTTTCATACATTATTGGCCTCATGCACTGCTGTTAGGCTAGAAAGTTTCAGCAAATAAAATATTTTTATAAAACAAATTTCCTACTGTGGTTTTAAATAATATATATATATATATTTTTCATATGAGACAAAAGATAATAACTCATTAAAGCACTCTGATACAGGAGGGAGATATCCATCATTCCAATAGAATCATCTTTACCATACACCTACTGACTGCTGACTTTTTGGCTACATTCGTACTGCAAACATTTGCACTCAATTTTAAATTTATAGCTCAGAACAGATTTTTTTTTTGTTTGGCTGTTCACATTATTTTATTGAATGTCAAATTCCAGTGTGAACAGGTCACAGTTATGAAGTGACCCGCATGATGAACGTCAGTCTAGAGTGACCTAAAAGTCGCAAGTCTGTGGGTAGATTTTCTACAATCTTTTTCCCTTAGTTCCAAAACATAAACAATTTACAATTGCTCTACACCTGGAAGAGACTTGAAAATACTTCTCATGTCATCAGGTATTCTATTTTAGGACTGTTCCTGAAATAATGATAATGTTATTTCTATAAAGTGCTTTACTAAAGAAATGACATGCAGTGTGTCACATGAAAAAAGGCATATAATGAATATAAAACCAGGGAGAGAATATCATAGATAGATGGAAAATAAAACCCACTTGATAATAATAGTAAAATAAAATAGAATATAGAAGATAAGATGGAAAATAAAACCCACTGAAAAGAATAAATAAAATATAGAAAAAAAGAGTAGAATATACCTACATAGAATGCATAATCAAGTAAAATACAGAGTGCAGGAAGTCATAAAGGCTAAAGTGAAGAGTTAAGGTTTTAGCTTTCCTAGAAAATATTTAGTGAGCTATGTGTTCACTATTAAGGATTCACTCCAGTTGTTAATTATAGTTTCATTTCATATATAATCTAATTAGTCCACATTTTCGTGTAGCTTCCAAACTTATTCAGCACTTTAATTGTGAAGGAGTAATGAGGACTCTTTCGGTCTCATTCTGCCTGACATTGGTTGGCTTGACGCAGCTCTATTTCCCGGTCTGATTGGTGGTGAACAACGCCTGCCGCGGACACGCGCACACATGAATGCGCACACGCTCACGCACGTCACCTGTTTCTGTCACTCAAACAGAGACTAGGAAAGAGTACTGGACTGAGCAAAGGCAACTAGACAGATGATTTCTTTCTGTATGTTAAAGGTCCAGTGTGTAACATTTAGGAGGATCTATTAAAGGAATGGAATATAATATTAATAGTTTTTTTTTATTAGTGTATAATCATCTGAAAATAGGAATCACTGTGTTTTCGTTACCTTAGAATGAGCAGTTTTTATCTACAGAGGGAGCAGGTCCTTTTCTGGTGGAGTTCGCCATGTTGAGCACTAAATCCTATAGTTCAACATTATGTCAAATTAACTTATTTGCTTTCTTTCAGAGAGTGAGATAAGAAGCTGGATATCAGTTTCATGTCTGTGTGTTAGGTAAAGAACTGGAATCAGGACGTGGTTAGCCTAATGCGATTAGTTAAAAGTTATTTTAACTAAAAAAAATTGTTGAAGCAGATTACATCAACATATTAAGTAACACAAAAGTTAAAAAGTTTCTTGATTAAGTAGCTTTTACTAGTAATTTGACACTTATGAAGTTTTGTAAGCTACAGAAACATTCCTGAGTAAGTACTTTTATTTTGTTTTCATAATATAAATAAAAATAACAAAATTAAGTCAGTGTCACTTAAAATTATTAAAGCTACTTACAAAATTACAACATTTAGTTAGTTTACAAGTAGAAGTGCTGGGTGGATGGATACACTGTATAGTTCCAGAATCTAACCCCCACTAACACTACAAATAGTTATTTTTACATTTCTGTGTATGAACAGAATTGAGGTACACCGTGTAAATTAATGAGCTTTAGAAGTGTTGCCCCTGCTACCAGTTTTTATGCTAAGCTACGATAGCCACGTCTTGCCTCCAGCTCCATACATGAGATTGATATCCATCCTCTCATCTCACCCTTTAGAAAACAAACAAATAAGTGCCACCAAAAAACACTGTGGTCAGAGTTGAAAACCTACTGCAAGGGTCAGATCAAACATGTTCTCACAGCAGTCTTTAACTGGCCAGTAAGGTTTACATTTATTCACAAATGTCTCAGGTGCTTCAGTCGGAAGAGGCTTAATGTGCCACCAATACAGGAAACAGCTTGTTCCCCGGAGAAGACTGTGAGACGCACTGCTTTAATCCCAGTGACATGAATAGAAAGTGACACAATACCCATTCTGCAATACAGAATGGGTATATCTCCCTGTATGAGAAATTCAACTCTGTAAATGTGTTGAAAGGATTGGTAGCTGGAGGAAAAAAACGAAAGTATAAGACGTGTGCAAATCACATAGAACTGAAAAGAAAAGATTCATGGCAGAAACACTGTATAATTAGTCCCCACAATGCCAGTGTCACTGTGTGATACTAAAGTTACACAAAGAACTTCTATAAAATCCAGACCAGACCTCTAATTGAGACCTGTTTTATTTGTCAAAATCATGTACATACCAGCTAGTAAAGGAGACCTGCCTCTATTTGGTACCCAGCGTTTTAAAAAGTTTCATCGTATACAATTTATTTATGAACATTGAAGCTGCTGACGTGTAGTTTTATAGAAATGGCTCTGATTGGTTGTTTTCGTTCAGGCCCGGTGGATTCTTACAAATACCATTAGTAGCACTAGGAGGAGCCACAGGAACATGATTGTTTCACAGATTATATGTCTCATGTTCTACTGTCAGGATACAGTTTCAGCAAATATGACAAAAAGTAATTTTTTATAAAATGTATCCACTGCAGCTTTAATATAGCAGCGAAGAACTATTTGTCATTCTCACTGTCAGTCTAACTGGGGTAACTGTTTATGCAGCAACATGTTCTTTATAGAAGTTATAACTGTTTACAAAAATACACAAATAAACTCTAGAAATTTCCATATATTTTCTTGCAACTACATTATAGTAAAGCATGCTTTTGAATGTTAAATAGTCAAAGAAAGAGGAGGACAGGAACACTGGCTAATATGGTGTAGTTGTACTTAATTTACGCTCAGTTGTTGTGAACATGCTTACTGTGCCATCAATGCATGAAATTGTTCTCCACACATTTCCTCCGTCTTCCTGAGAATATCAGCATCAATTTTTTATTATTTTTGGATACAAACAACAAGAGGTTTACAAGAACATTGCCAAAAGGAGCTACAATATATCTGACTAATCAAAGACCAGTGGTTCCCAAACTCAGGGGTGGATCTATATTCCACTTCAGTTTGCTGTCAAATTTAACACATTCATTTATGTGTTTTAAGTGTTGTATTTGGAATCAAGATTTGTAAATAAAACTATTATATATTGATTTATAATGCCACCTTTAAATATTTCTATTCAATGCTTTACTAATGTGCCCCAATAATGGTATGATCTTCATTTGAGGGATTTTCCAAGCAAATATTGGTATATGTGATCACTTACACAACACTTATGACATCCTCTGGACACCTTGTAAATATTTCTCTACATCCGCCCCTGCCCAAACTTTCTTTCCCCCATTCGAACACCAAACTTTGACAGTTTGGGAACCACTGTCAACATATGAATAGATACAGTATTTCAGATACAAAACAAACAGAAAAGCACAATTTTCAATTAAAAAATGTTCCAGGAAACACAATCAAGGTGATTAAATGTATATTTTTTTCCTGATATATATTTATATAAGCTAAATACGCATGGACTTCATGCTTCTTCAATCCCAGTGAGAGGGGTCCCAGGCC
>NW_023340268.1:21998614-22003781 GCF_004916995.1 Morone saxatilis
CACTCTCACCTGATGACACACACACACAGAAAACTCCTTTGTAGGAAATGTCAAAGAAAATTTGTGGTATAAATGTGTCCATTCGTGGAGAAAAATCATTTTGAAATATTCAGGATTTAGGGCTCCCAGCTAGTTAACCTGGTAGAGCATGTGCCACATATCAAAGCTCAGTCCTCTCCTTTCTCGTCAATCTCTACTGTCAGAATCCAAATAAAGCTAAAAAAAAAAAAAAAACCTATGCAAAATCTTCTATCTTTCTCTCTCTGCGGCCTTGTATCACTCCACTAAGCCCCTCCCACCAGGCAGTGCCAGGGCAGAGCGCCCAACACCACACTGATACACACCACGGCATCAATGCTCAAACATAATGAGACCGAAGTTCTGTGTGGATGTGTTCACACAAGTGTTTTGCAACCTGCAGGACTTTACAACACTGAATCAAGCTTTCACCATATAAGGAAACCTGCATGTGCATCTTCATTTGTGAAACAGCATAAAGAAACTCCCTTTCAATCAGAGCAGAATCTCCATTGAATTTAATCATTGCTCAAAGGGATCTTGAGTTACGAGCAAATATGTGGTAGGCCACGCCCACTTTCACCAATGAATATGGCAGTTCAGGTCTGATACTGGTT
Organism: Morone saxatilis; assembly: GCF_004916995.1. NCBI lineage: Eukaryota > Metazoa > Chordata > Actinopteri > Moronidae > Morone > Morone saxatilis. The sequence continues at coordinate 21,999,250 of NW_023340268.1, forward strand.
GTACCTGAACTGCATTCCCTTGAAGTGAACGATCCAGTTGTACAGTCAGGAAGGCCGAGGCTGTCAGCTCATCCAAAGAGCAGCTGGCTCCTTGCCTACAGGTCAGAAGGAGACAAGTAACAATGATTAGTACTGGATGTTTAAGATAACTCCACAGTAAACATTAAAGCTGAACTAATCTATATTTTTATATTCCGGAAAAATTAGTTCATTAGTGTATAATCACCTGAAAGAAATAATCGTGTTTTCAATACGGGTTGCCTTGAACCACCATGTTACTACTGTAGCCCAGAACAGACAAACCAAACACTGGCTCTAAATAGGGTGTTTCTGTTTTTCACAAGTTTCTCGGCCACTGCTAGTAGTCATCACATTTTGTAATCAGTATTATTACGTTTGACCCGCAGCTCCAAAAACTATTTGGGAGACCTTCAGCCCCCTCTAGTGTGGGAAAATAAGGGACCTTGTCAGCAGGGTGTCCTCACCCATGAGATTTTGAGTGTCAGACTTAATTTCCAGCTTTCTGATGATTTTTTAATGCACCAATTTGTTCTTTTTATGCATCGGTTTCAAAGTCCTCAGCTACTCTCATAATGAATGTAAAGCAAATAGTCAATATTAGTAAAGTACAGTTGCATCAATTATATAAAGGATTAAAAGACATGGGCAAAATCTTTGGTCTGTCAAAATAACTCTGTCCTCTGCCTTTGCGCTACTTGGACATGGTAGATGTTGCTTCAGGTCAGACAGTCCACACAGGGAACAGAAAATACTATTGATCCATTTGTGGTCTGTCTGCCGTTGAAATTGTTAGTCAGACAGCTTCTTTCTTTTTACCAGTGGACTTGAGCCGGAGGTATTCACCTACAATAACAAAAGGTGCATCTGTGTGTCCTTGAGCAGTAACGGTGACGGACAACTTTGTGACTCTGTCATTCTCTTCTGCAAATTTTGGTTTAATTCTTCACTGCTATGTCTTGTGAAACTCTTTATTGTACTACTACTCATTTATTTCTCATGTCATTCCAAGCATGTGAAAATGTAATGTAGGCATTAGAGTAGTGTGTACACGAAGTATGAGACAAATTCCGTCCCGTATTAATTCAGTAAGGGACGGTATGTTTTATTGCTCAATACGGGACCACCTCATATTTTACCGGACAGTCCTGTATTTTATGTGACAGGTACCAATTTTAGGCACAATTTAAATGCTGGCACAATATGAAAATAAACCACAGATATAATTGACATGAAACAGGAAGCTTGGAGCATTAGAACACATCACAGAGGAAGTTACAGCTCTATGCAAAACCAGTTCAGTGAGTGAACAGAGTCATACCAGGTGTAGATGATCTGTCTTTTCCCGTAAGTGTACAGGATGATATAACAGTCCCCACCGTAGAACTGCCCGTAGGTCTTTGGGTCAACAGGAACTCTGCCGATGCTCTCCACCCTCCAGATCTGAAAGAGTGAAACAAGAAGCACTACTTTAACCATCACATGTCTAATAGAGAAGTTTTGCAACCTTTTACTGCTAATCCAATCCACTCCACACCTTCCTCTCCTCTCCTCCTGGCCAACGGGGGCCACCAATTAACCTAATTATGTCTATTCTCTTCTTATATTCTGTCATAATGTATTGCTTATGGACTGGACAGTGCGTGAATTGGAACAAAAAAGGCCAGTCACCTTATTTAGCACAACCCTAACTCTGAACCCAACATAACCCCAACTCTAATTATTTTGCCGTTTTTACTCCATTTTAACAAGGACTAGTTATGTCTTTACACAGAGACACAGTTACGGTGTTTGAGTACCTCAATCCGGTATCAATACTGTGCACAGGGATTTAGAAATGCTAAAGTCCAAAAAAAGAATGTGCTAGGCAGGGCTGGGGGCATGCAAAGTGTCCCAGTACTGGTGAGCCCAGTTTTCAGGCCCATTTCAGGCACTGGAACTCAAGTAACATCTAGGTAACCTCTGTTTCACAACAATCTCCAATGATGTTGGAAACCCATAGCTTCCTGAAGATGTGTAGTTAAATTTTTGAGAAAGTGCACTTTGACTATGGTAACTACATGCAAAGCCTATACACATACACCATAACTTCTTAATGGACAACATGTCCACCTTAAAAGGCAACACCTTTTGAAAGGGGTAGTAGGAAAAACACCTCATGCTCCACAGGTCTGAGCCATTTGTTAGTAGAAGTCATCAGCATTTATTTACCACTGCAGAAAACACAGCACTAGCATTGGTTTTACATGTAGACCACTTGTATATTCAGTGTATGTAGACCACTTGTATATTCAGTCACCTGTGTGTCTCCACTCCCATCATCCACCATGTTGTACTGGGCTGCCATGTGTTGGGACTCATGGAGCTTGGAGGCATCAAACTTCACCTGCTGGATCCTCGCAATCCTCTCAGTGACAAACACCTTCCCTAAACCCTCGCTCTGGTCTTTGTCCTTCCAGCCAACGAAGAACTGCTTGAACATGGGAGTCTCTCCTCCCTCTGGCAACACCTGGATCTGCAGGACCATCAGTAGCAACACTATCACCACCGGAACCACTTTCATTTTTGTAAGAGTCACACATTTTAATATGGCGCTTCTTAAACATATAAATAATACAGTAGCAAAGTGACAATGACAGTAAACCTGTGTGTTTGCTGGGTAGCCCATCTGTTTGATGAATCTTTCCGCTGTTTTCATGGCTTCCTTTCTTTCACTGGGGTTGGCTTTTTGCCCTGTTGGAGATCAATGAGATGAGATTGAGGTTAATATGAAAAACACACACAGCTTGTGCATAGGGATGGGAATCGAGAACTGGTTCCAGTTAAGAACTGCTTTTAAGTTGTCCACTTCATCGGAATTGTATCACTCTGAGCTTATTAATTTGTTTTATTGATGCCGACATATTCTTCTGACAGTTGAACATTGTAAATCAATGATATCAAACTCATGCATCAACACTGCTGAAAATTTGCAACACGAAGGAGTCATGGCAGAGAGGAAGAATGGCATTGGTATCAATAAAATTAGACATTTCCATCCCCACTGCTGCACAGTCACAAAGACAATAAACCATTCAAAGCATACTGAAAGGTGCTACTGTTGGATTACCTTTCCATACAAATATCATCTTGTTTTTGCCATGATCCAGGATGAAGCACTCATCTGAGAGCAGGTCACTCTGGAGGAATGGGTTTTCCTCCTTCGCAACAGTCACTTTCATGGACCCTGACGCATCAGATACCTGGTAACATACAAGCACGCAAATCAGCTGGCAATTGAAACAAAGAAAGAATGTATATATGTATATAACAGGCCTTATGCAAGAAACACTCACAGCATAAACAGCAAAAATACTTGGCTTTAAGTGGCATATATTAATTCAGAAGACATATTCACCAATTTTTGGACTTAAAATTTAGAATAGGTATCAAATTAAGGACTAGTCACATCAGCGTTTCAAATTGTGAATATTTTGCCTTTCATCCAATCAGTTAATTCCAACGGAATCCCTGCGATTATTATTATTTATTGAGTCTCTGGTATTATGTGTGAATACTGTACCATGATAAGTATGCTGAGACAAGGTCAGAGGGTTTGCTGAAAGCTCACCGATGCCTAGCAGATGTTTGTAAAATATCTAGAAGGCTAAATATCATGTCAGGGAGCAATGCAACTAACTACAGCTAGTGAGAGCAGTGTCTCTCCAGCACCAGACAGGAAGCAGCGAACAGGGTAGTTACTTTGGTAACAGGCGAAACAAATACCTTCACACACATAATGGACAGTGGATTAACAGTGTTACAAGTCTGTGTTCAGTTCAGCGTGTATCTGATCCACCAATTAGCACTTATTTTAGCAAGAAATATTAATTATTGAAACGGCCTGCCTCGCATTGCCACAACCTCCTGTTGCTGATCTGTCAGGTAGTGTGAAAAGTCTTCTTCAAGACTTCAAGACTCCCGATTACAAGACAGATAGTTCTGTAGTGTGAACAGTACAGTGATTTAAGACTGTCATGTAGTGTGACCAAGGCATTTGTCATCCACTTAGGTAGAACAACACCAATGTAATAAAATGCCTAAGTTAAGATTTATTAGTCTCATTTTAAGTGACAGGATGAATCAATCAATCAATAAATCTTCCCTGACAGGTGTAATTATTTTAATTATCTTCTTATCGCTTCCAGGTAAGTCAACCAACTACCCAATCCTCCACAAAATGTCCTGTGTTCAGTTTCGCTTGTATTTGTTTCAGTTTCATCTTTACACAGACATAACTTGAATTTAATTCACTGGTATTCTATGAATACTGCACCATGTATAGTTTAGCCATTTTCCTGTTGGACAAGTCTGCCACTGTATCATCATCATCATCTCCCTCTGTCAGCTCTGGTTTCACTCCAAGGACCTGTTGGTGTGGAAAAAAATTACATTACCTTTACTTTATTTATACTACTTTTACTATTATAAAGTAGTATAAGTACTATTACTTATATAGTGCCTTTCGACCACAC
>NW_023340268.1:22003881-22011211 GCF_004916995.1 Morone saxatilis
ATCAGCTGGCAATTGAAACAAAGAGAGAGGTGACTTAAGAATTACAATGCCATTGCTGACTGTCACCAACCAGACAAAATTCAAACGCATCACCAACCACAATAGAACTGGACATTACACACCCACTCAACCAATATCTCACCCCACTGCCTTCTGGACGGAGGTACCGAACACTGAGGTGCAAGAAAGTTCGCTATGGGAAAAGCCTGATCCCTGCAGCTATTGCTGCTTTAAACAAAGGGGCGCGCTGAGTGTGTAACCTGTCATGTATTATTTATTTGATTGTTTGTTTTTTTTGTTTTAGATTTAGTAAGATTTGTTAATTGTGGATTGCGTGTTTCTTTGTTGAGTGTATGNNATGTGAACATGAATTTCCCCCTTGAAGGACAATAAACTGAATTGATTGATTAATTGATAAGCCGTAATTTTGCAACCTGACTGCACCAGATGAGAGGAACTAGAACTACCTTGTGAGTCCAGCTGCCTCTCAAGGTTAGAGACAAGAGTCAACAGTACAAATATGTCTTTGGAATAAACTGTGTGTTCTATTAGCAATGTTAGTGATCTAATGCAGTGCCTGAAATGGGCCAGTATACACTGGTACTGAGTACTGGCACTTCAGATTTTTGCCCACATGAGTACCCTTACTTCCTAATGAGTCTACCCACCTCTGGTCAGCATGGCTTTACCCATAAGGTGACAGAGTTGCAGACCCCTGTATTTTTTCTGAAGGGTATACAATAAAAGTCGTGAAATAATTGCCTACAAATAACTTTACTTTGACACTTTGGATACCCCCAACCCTGCCTAGTCTGTTTAGTTTTTGGACTGGTATTTTTCAAAACACAGTAGTACAGTAGTAATACAAGATTTAGGCACTCAAATGCCTAAGTAACTGTGTCTCTGTGTACAGACATAGCTAGACCTTGTTGAAATGGATGGATTTAAAATGGCAAAATAATCTGGGTTAGGGTTTTGCTGTGTTTAGGGTTTGGGTTGTGCTGCATTAGGCTACATTTTTGGTCTAATTCAAGCACTGATCTAACAACCTTCTAACTGTCAGAAAGCACTTAGCAAGAGTTTTTCCCATCTTCAACTAAATTCTGTCAAATGAAATGATGCAACTTTAGAGACTTTCATCAAGAGTCACATCAAGTTAACTTAGTGTGCATGTATGCAGGACAACGTCCCGTGTGATAAAATGTATGATGCAAAATTACATTGTCTCATTTGATGTGATAGGTTAATATTTTTTCCCTAATGTAAGTATCAGTATTTAAGTCAACCAACTGACCAATCCTCCCAAAAATGTCCAGTTTTCCTTTTACAGTACATTAAATTGAATTACTGTTTTTCTGTGTGTGTGAACACTGTACCATGTATAGTTTAGCCATTTTCCTGTTAGACATGTCTGCTACTATATCATCATCATCATCTCCCTCTGACAGCTTTGGCATCACTCCAAGGACCTGTTAGTGTGGAAACATTTGTATTACAAGTAATTCAGTAATTCAGGCTAACAAGAAAAATGTAAATCAGTACGATTTGCCTTTCTGGTAAACTGAATTAGGTTAGCTAGGATGGCAAGCTGTTAAAGGAATAATTCTCTATACATTACATACAAAGCTGCCGTCAAGATGTGGTTAGCTTAGCTTAGCATAAGGATTCTACAGCGAGAAACAGCTAGCCTGGCTCTGTCCAAAGTAAAAAAACAAAACAATTTTGCTTCACATTTGGTGGGTTAGGGTTAGGGTTAGGGTCAGGGTTAGTTATTGATTTTAGTTTGAGCCGTACACAAACATGTAAAAACAACAAAAAAGGGAGCAATCATTTCCTGGGGCTGTCATGTTCTTAAATTGAGGTTGCCAGGTTTGGTGGGTGGATGGTACACTGCTGTTCTTCAATAAGAATAGTTCCAGCATGGATCTTCCCTTAAAACCACAAACTGTTTTACATTTCTGTTTGTGATCTGACATCTCGACTCCAGGTCTGTACTTAACATACAGACATGAGATTGAAATCCATCTAAACATCTCCCACACAGAAAAAGCAAAATGTTCAGTTCTGTTTTAATTCAATAGATTTATTTAATAATAACTCAGACATATCATGAGACATGTGGGTGATAAAGAACTGCATATGTAAAATAATGTATCACAGAACAAGTTGAGACTCACATCAGTTAACTCGGAAGGTTCACTTCCTTCTTCTACAACCACCAGTTCAGCACGAGTGCTCCGCTCGTTGTCACGGATTCCTCTGGCCACTTGTGTTGCCTTCAGTCGCTCAAACTTGTTACACTTGGATCCGCACCACTGATAGATCTTCTACAAATTGGCAGACAGGGAATCATAGAAACTTCTGTATAGATAATCCAGTTTGCAAACATTCAGCAAGAAAACACTGTGCCCTTACGTCGCCAAGGTCGACGATGAAGCAGTCTCCACTGTTGAAGCTGGACCAGCTGAGAGGGACCTGAGTGGCCCTGACGACCCGCCGGCCCTTGATGTGGAGGAGTCTCTGTGCTGAAAGGTCATTGGTGACCACATGGTGGAAACCCGAGGCCACGCCTCCTATCTGAGGGACAGAGAACACTGTCAGCTTTATTGAATTTATTACTTTATTACTTTTGTGGCCAAGTATAATGCTGCTACACCTCTGGAAATCATTGTTTAAACTCCAGTTAAATATATATATTTTTTCCATTTGAGGTAATTAAAGCTAATATTTAGTGCTAATCACTATATATACTATAAGTATTTTTCCTTAAAATTGCAAGAAAAGGGTCAATGCCATAAAAAGTGCTAAACATGTTTAAGCATCCAAGAGAACAAACATTTTGTCTTTTGTAGCCACATGGCCTTTCCTCTAGTGCCACCCTTGAATATTATCAAATTGTCTAGATGTTGTTGTCTTTTGCATGGTGTAGTATGGATGAACACTACAGCCTCTAAGGGGTTGCTAGGGAAGTGTCTGTAAATAAACGTATATAACAGTTCAACTATAATTGAGCGTCAAGTCATAATTGTACATGATGTCCAATGATGTTCAATTTTCAGACCAGTAATGAATTTGATCCATACTTTGTAAGTGATCCCTCGCTTGAAGTAGCTGGTGAAGGCTGTTGACTCGACTCCCTCTAGTTCTCTATATTGGACCGGCTTTCCACACGAGGTAGTCATCCAGCTGCACAGTAAAGATGGCCGCAGCGGTACTCTCATCCTGACTGCACTCCTTTCCTTTAAAAAACAAGCACAGGTTTAAATTAAGATCAAATGACATTGGAAAATTACAGGTGCATCCATTTCTACTGCATATATATGAGAATCCACTGATCTTCTGGCAGGCATTTGCTGGGCAACAAAACTGAAGGTTATACATATAACCAATGTTTTCTGAAGGTGGGAAAACAGGTACAACACATAAGTATGGGGATTGTGTCCTCACGAGACCAGCCTGAAGAAACTCTTTCAAAATGCCTATCAAGGCCAATGAGACTGTCGCAGGCAGGGGAAGTCCCATCTTCCCATTGGGCTACAAAAGACAGTCCCTCCTCCTAAATCTAAACAGCACTTCACAGAGTTAGAAGGTGGTAAGGGGCTGACCTGTATTGTACTAACTACTATTCTAAGTATGGGGATCTAGCATTGTGCCCCGAGACTCCCCTGGAGCTAGACCGCAGTGAGGAAGAAACTTCCCTGCTGACATAACATCTAGGCAATTTTACTAATGTATGTACAGAAGCTCAGCTCATTACAGAATAAACATGCTTCACTGAAACCCCTTTAAAAAGAATACCAAGAGAGAGCCATTCCAAAACGTGTAAGCATGGGAAATTGCCTCTAGAACCCAATGAGAAAGGCGGAAAGTACCTTCCCTTTGACTGTGTTAGCTAATCAGACAAAAAGATTGTCCGTTGTCTGCATCTCCTGCGTTCACTTAATATAAATGTGTTCACAAATTAGGTAAGCGCTGTTGTTCGGCCGATGCAAATGGGGGTGCAACATCACTTTACAGTTGTTCAGCACAATCTGTGCTCTATGTGTGTCCCTTATGTGCATAGCTGAAGACAGGGCCAATAAGAATGCAGTCCTATAAAAGAGCATATCAATACCAATAGACTTTAATGGTTTGTCTAGAACCAGGGCGAGGTCCCACCGTAGGTTTGCAGAGACTTCTACCATAGAAAAGGAACAACATTTTTCCAATAATTCCTGAATGAATGTCAAAACATCTACTGTGGACCTCTGGAAAGGAAGAACACTTAGATAGTAGCCTCTGCACGCAGGGAGGCACCAGGGCTTCCCGTTCAGCAGTACCATGATCACCGTGAACCATGCCTTCCTGGGCCAGCAAGGGGTGATCAGAATAATATAATATCCCACTAGGCACATGCACTCCAGTATAGTGTGGAGAAAATGCATAGAGGAGTGTCTGTGGTCACTGATGGGCCAGCGTATCTAAACCATGCATGTTCAGGTCCCATGGCATGAAAGAACATAGGACCAAATGCGTTTTCTTTTTAGGCAAACAGATCTACATCAAGGTGGAGTTGCTGCTCTCCGCAGCGCATCTTCGTGCTTCCTCCTCTGATAACAGCAGGTCTGAATTTGATTCAAACCCTGTCAGACAAGTCCTGTGGGTTTGACTGCTCATTTGTGTCTGTAACAAACAGGCCTGTACAATACAGTTCTGTTTGTGTACTTATAGGTTGTGAATGGTCATAAAAAAGTTTTTCAATTTGGTCTATGAAAATCTGTGGCAACCCTGTCAACGGGGATTAACTTATTTTTAAACTTAAGATAACGTACTACAAAAAAGAAGCTTCATGGTACAAAAATAATAATCAAAGAAGGTTCAATTGTGCATATGCAGTCAGCTCATGTTGTCACCTTGCTAAAGCATGCAGACTTTGGCTGTGGATGAAGGTCTTTCCACCAAGGCCAATTTCTTTGTTTAGAACTTCTACCTAAAATGTTTTCTCACTCTAGTAAATTTAAGTTTTGCACGCAAAAGTAACATATTTTAATATCTTACTATGGTCACACAATCCTGATTTGAGACATAAGATGGCACAGTGGTTACATACACATTCAGGAAAATACACCAACATCTATTTCAGCAGATCATTACATCAATTACATGAATAACTAATACTATTTAATAATCCAAAAATCATTTTTAAAACTATTAATAGGTAGGCATGCGGTTAAACAACACTTAATACAGAATAAGCTACAATCTTACACAAATCATGATTGCAATGGCTACAGAGATTTCTGTCCATTGGTCATTAGATGGCAGTGTTGATGCATGATAAATAACACCAATGTCAAACGTCAAATCTAGGAATTCTATTCATCAAGAAAAAGTGCTGATGTCAGCTGGATTACTGATTGACCAGGGATGCACTTACATTTTATGATCTGGCTATTATCCCAAATATATACTGTCATATACTGTTATCTCAGGGTGAGAAATGAGGGTGAGATGGAGAGAAATTAATGATACGTGGTATGTGTTGTGTGCATAACAGTGAGTAAGGGAGAAGGTGGGTGTGTCTACAGTCTCTTTTCATAGTCTTTACATCTTGCCGTTGCTTCATTGCTTCAACAAGATTAATATTTACTAGGGGTGAACAGTACATGTACTTTGTATATCTTATATCAAACTGGGGGCTTAACTACTGGAGACGTGTGACGCCAGTTACACAAATCTGGAGGGTCTCGGCAAAGGTTTATTCTAGAGGCCAAGATGTCCTCACATTTAGTCCCTAATATGGGGCAAGACACCAGATTTGCAATATTCATAACTATTGATGCCTAGCTTCTTGATCAGATGGTAGTCATGCTAGTCTATACTGTAACTGTAACCAGGCCCGGCCCTAACCAATTTGGCGCCCTAGGCAAGATTTTAGGTGGCGCCCCCCTTGCATCGCAGTAAATTCCACTGCCAGTTATATCAAGAATAAAATGAAATAATAAAATTGAAAAACGCTAAGAGATGCATTACTTTCACCTGTACGTGGACGATGGAATGACTATACAGTGGCATTTTTTCTGATATGCAAAATTAAGATTAGATTTAATCTTAGTGTCATTTCAGGTGATAATATAAACATATGGAGATGTATTCCACATTAATGATGCGTGCACTTTAACATCGGGTGCTAAACGTTTTACCACTATAAATGGTACGGTTTTATTAAAACGTAACTGTGGTTAACCTAATAAAATCCCACCGCCACGGGGTGTGTTTGAGCTGGCGCCGAAACAGTGCAGCATTCAGCTGCCGACACTCAATCTCTGTCTTTTTCACGATGTTTTATTCTTTTCATCAGCAACTCCACACATGCTTTTGCTTTTAGTAAGCTTAAACAGTGATCGTGCTGTCAGGCCAGGTAATCACTGGCAAAAACACAAAATATAAACATCACTACGCTTAATGGCACGGGCATAGTTATTGATATTTTACATAAGTTACAATCACGTTTGGTATACCTATCAAACTCACCCAGCTCAGGCTTGTCAGCCAGGAGCAACTGCAACGGCACAGCAAGCTACGAATAATGACACCGAAGAAAAAATAAGAATAATACAAGGGATTGGGAGCTGCTGCCGCTAGAGCGCACGCTATGAAGCTCCCAACAATATAAAATAGTTTTAGGAGACAAATAACATATCTATTTTAGGGATAACAATAAAACAACACTTTAGCACAATAACTGAACTGCGTAACACAACAAAACAACCCAAAGGCCCTTCCAACTCTAATAAATACAAGCGTGTGCTGAAAGGCAATAACATTGACTGACTGTTACAAGCCCAGGAGCAAACGCTTTGTAACCAATAATTAAATACAAAAAAAAAAAAAAAAAAAAAAAAAAAAAAATTAGAAATAATTAGACAAATTGGTAAACAGCCTGCATGAATAGATCTAATCTATACAAATGTTCCCCTGAGAAATTATAAGGGTGCGGAGTATTATATTATATATAGGGGCCCCTCCATAACATGAACTCAAGTTAAACGCGAGCTAATGCGATTTATTGTTGAACAAACCGTGTTTTAGGGCTAAAGGTTAGGCTACGTTCTTGCAACAGACAAATCATTTGCATCAGCATTTTCGTTTACTCTACCTTTGTGCTTTGGTTGCGCGTTCTTTCCTCCTCTTCTTTTCTTTTTTTCCTTCCCTGGGGCCACGCGAGAAAGTTTTGCTCGTTTTGACATTGTTAATGGTTTCTGACAATCAGAAAACTCAACCGATCTCTCAGAGAACAGGCTAGGAGGAGGAGGGGGGCGGGGGGCGTGGACAAACCTTGCCCAGTCAA
>NW_023340268.1:22011236-22014897 GCF_004916995.1 Morone saxatilis
CAGCACTGGTTAGATGATGTTAAACATTGGTTTCATAATGTTCTACAACTTCTTCCACTGGAAAGACTCTCCAAGGAGAAACTTTGTTTGGAGACCTGTTATAGACTTTATTGGAGAAGACTATGCTTAAGTCATATCAAAAGGTTTCGCAAGTGATCTGTGTACATTGTGTACATCTCATTGTTATAGTAGTTATAATATGGAGGATGATTTTGTTTATTTAGTTTTTTGATTTGATTTGATATTGTTTTTGGTTGTTTTTTTTTTTTAGTCATATCTGTGTTTTTTTGTCTTAGTCTAATTGTTTGTATTGTCTGCATCTAATATTTATTTTTGTGTTATTTACCTTTCTTGTTGAGTGCATAACTTATATAAACTGAAAATAAAATGAGAGAATGAAACAAAAAGATGAACTGTGTTAATATTATTTTACGTATTTCTTCCACCCACCCTTCACTCATCCACATACACCACTGATGCTTACATTACCATATTTTCCTTATGAGTTGTCTGTCATGTTTGGTTTAATAAATACATTTTCACCTTCAGTAAAGTGTGGACTCTCATTTGTTGCAAGCCATGAGTCAGGTTTGTAGGTTGTTTTGGGGATGGTCCAGGATCAAAGGACCCATGGTATAGTATTCAGTATCTAGTGCTTAGTATACAGCTAGGGGATAGTGACTTTTGCTTGATTTATTTTTGTAGCTGTAGCCTAAAGTCAGCATTAGTGTTGAGGGGGAACCCCACACATAGGTGATATAAGTGTTGTCAGTTCACTGGGAATGGAAGTTCCCAGTTCTGTTAATACCCATAGGTTCATGGCTACCTGCAGGTGGAATTGCTTTTTATTTCCAGGAAATAATTCTGCTGGTCATCTTTTGAATTTGCGTCTGGTTGAATATAAACAACAGTAACAAGATAGTGATGATAATATTGTTTCATCTTCACATAAAAAGAAACTGCAGCGATCTACTTTGACTGGTTTGAGCACCAAGCATAATCGATGGAAACAGCCATCCTCTCGTCATGCGCTCTGTCTGCTCCGAACACAGTCCTCCTGTCGAGCGCTTGATCTAGGAAGTTGATGAAGCAGGTCTCTTTACAGTCTCTGATTTCCCGTTGTTTGGCCAGACTAAGACCCATTTTATCCAAAAACGGGACAATACCCAGGAGCAGCCCTAAATTCAAGCTGGGTCAGAATTGTCCTCAAAGTCTGGTACTCTTTAATCCAATCCATGACTGCAAGCCATTTTCGTTTTAGATAATACGTGTTTCAGCAATAAAGAAAAAAACAGATTGAACAAAAGCAGAGAAGTTTGAAGGAGCTGGCCTTTTAGTTGCAGTATTCAAACGCGCAGTCGATTTGAACAGTTTTGGCCTATCAGGCCCAATCAGACATTGTTCAAAGATTTTTTCAGCATAAAGCCAATGGTTTCGCTCTGAAAGTGAAATTGTTTATCCATTTCGTGACAGTTGAGAGCAAACTGATCAGTACATTGGACTTTCGCACTTAGAAGAACCAGGAAATAAAAGCATTGCATAAGATTATTTTATGATTACGGTTATAAAGTAGGTCTGAGTGAGCACACCATTATCTATATCTGTTCAATTAACTAAATTATCTGTATCTGTAGCTGTACCTGGAATGGGCGGGGCTTAATCTGGACATGAAGGGGATTAACTGGAACTTCATTTAAGCCTGAAACTGATAAAGGTTATCAGAAGTTGCAATATTTATCAGAAACTGTTTATAGAACAGCCTCAGAATTGAGTAGAGTGAGTTGAGAGAGTAAGAGAACTATTTACAGAACAAGTTACTTGTTGGAAATGTTGCTATATTTATTGTTAATTGGAAAATGGATATTGACACATTTTACTCTGATGATACTTAAGTAAAAAGTACATTATCCGTTGTTTCAGCCAAGTACTGTAGTCACCCTGTGTTTGCTATATGTGACACCATAGCTGGCTGTGTCAATTGCTTTTTTAGGCTTGTATTTTTGTTAATATTAGACAGGGTTTAAACTTATCGCTTAAGCCCCTTTTACACTACAAAAAACCACTAACACACACTAACATCTGCCCTTGTCTTCAGTGTGAAACGGTACAAAAGGCATGTATTCACAGGTCAAAATACTCTGCAGTAGTTGTTATTTATCGGCTCCAGCTTTGGTCGGCAGTGATAGAAAGCCAACTCCTGGGTGGATACGATCATTTTTGCCCCTTTTCCATCACAGTTCTGACAGGTTGAAGTTTCATGTTATTTATTGTTTCTTACATATGGGAACAACAACACTGGCAAGAAGGCAAGGTGAGAGAGCTTATTCTTATTTGAGGGAAAGAGGAAATAAGGCAAACTTGTCTACTGGCAATGTACTGTAAAACCTGGAAACGAATTATTTATCTGAATAAAGTAAGACTACATTTAATGCAGCTTCTGTATACAAATGTTACCGCTTAAACTCAAAAGTTTAAGCGGTAACATTTGTTTAAATTAGTTTAAATTTTTTAAGGTTTTCTTCCACTAAAGCAAATGATAACATTATCTGTCAAAACGACATATGATCAATTTTTTTTTTTTTTAAATCAATCATCAAAATGGTAGCCAATTAATTTTAATGATATAAAGTCAACTTAAAGAAAGTGATTCAATTGAAGAAACTGGAATTATATCAGTTTATATTTCCATGTTACTGGAATTTGAATGAAACATGAGTAAAGTGTGGTTTTAGATAACTTTTATCTCACATTATTTATTTCGCAGAGGTTTTATGAAAAGACATTTTTTTCTGAAGACCTGGCCCATGAAACATTTAAAAAAAGTTTTGCTATAATCCTGTAGTAAATAATTACTGTAAGCAACACAACACATTTCTGTTTCACAGTCAAACTTTATTATGATGTTGACAGATAATAGAAATGATGCAATATTCAGTATATATACAGCATTTTGAAAGGGGTTAAAAGAGATAATTTGCAGCTTTGACAAACATTTGGCATACATTTGGTAATATTTGTCTGGCAAATAAAAAAGGTTTCAAGTTAAAATATTAGACTGAGCAGTTTCTCAACTACATAAGCAAGTTACAATATTAGATCAGTAATTCATACTGTTATATTTACATGTTGTACAGGATATAGGGTTCCAGGCAGGTTACTGCCTCATTATAGTAAGTTTCCATGGCCTGTATACAAAGAATATAACAGAACATCCCCCCATCATGGTAATTACTGTAAGTCTTTACATTATATACTATGCTACATGCACAACATGTTACCTCTTTAGCTTCTCACATCAAATATTTTTGCTTCACTGGGCTCTGTAGCCTTGAGGTCACTGTTCACTGCTGTACCTGTAAAGACAAGCATAAAACAGAGTGTTGGTTTTGATAGGTCAGTATTTACACATTAACTAACATGTGATATAGAGAGATTAATCGCATTAGTAGTATTTACCTGAGGAAAACGTCCGAGACTCACAATCCTGATTGTTGATGTAGTTCTTACAGGGTCAGACTGCCACTCTAACTAAAGCAGTTATTGAATCAATATTCACGGTAACGGGGCGGCTGTGGCGCAGAGGCAGAGTGGGCCTAATCGGAAAGTTGTTGGTTCGATCCCCGGCTCCTGGTGCCACATGTCGAAGTATCCTTGATGCATC
>NW_023340268.1:22014997-22017193 GCF_004916995.1 Morone saxatilis
CTATCCAGCAGAAGAAGAGCTTTTCCTACCACCTGCACTTCTGGCTGGGTAAGTGAGCAAAGCTGTGGACCTTCTCAATTGGTTACATTTTTTTTTTTTCTGAATGAATGCTAATTGAATGTAATAACATTCATGAGAGGAAAGTTGTGTAGAAAAACGTCCTGCAGTGTGTATTTCACATCAGATTGTAAAGAACCACTCAGCAGCCTCCTGAGTAAAGCAATACAGATTGATAGAAGGAAGAAGAAATAATCATTACGCTATACTTAAACCACATTATTTATCAAAATAAGTTGTGTGTAGGAAATTATATTTATCACATGAATTTTTATGTTTGAATATTTTCTATGTATAATTGTAATCATGTTTAAGCTATATTATTATTATGAATCCTGTACTATATTATTATCTTTACCCAAGTGAACTTTAGCCTGATTTCTTACCAAGGTGTCATAATTATGACATAATGTTAATGGAGTGCAGCCAAGCACAATAACTAGAAATAAATTCACCTGTATCTCAACAACAAGGATTTACAGTGCAGTACACTCAATTAAAGGCAACAGCACATTATCAAAGTCCCATTCTTTTTAAGAAATCATTTCGCAGGACTATTCCAGTACATTTTCCAGGAGTTTTTTTTTTTTTTACTGTATTGTCAATACAATGTGACAACATTTGCTCACAATAGTGGTCACCACTCCAGGGGCACTCTTGGCTGATCTCACCACAGCGGCACTTTCTGCTGTAACATTAATTTAACCAAAACCCATAAATAACAGTTCAAATAAAGTTTAATTCATTTTCATTTTAGAGAAAATGTGACAATCTACAGATGGGAGCAGAAATGAAAAAGGGGCGTTTTTCCGTTCTGCTTTGTGTCTGTTGTTGTTGTTATTTTCCAGGTGAGTGAGGGGTCTAAAACAGAACATTTTCCAGGAGAATATAGTTAATTTCCAGGATATTTGGTCATTTTAATCAGTTTCCAGGTGTTTTCATGACCGGAAAACTGGTCTCTAAATATCTAGGTTTTTCAGATTTTGTAGGACACGTGGGAACCCTGCACAGTAAACCAATGTCAACCACAAATACAGTTAGCTAAGACTTAAAACAACAGGTAATCTACTCCTTTCTCACACTGTAAATCCTAACAACATATCTTAAAGGAGACATGCTCATTTGCAGGTTCATAATTTTATTTTGTGTGTCTAATAGAATAGGTTTAGATGTTTTAATGTTCAATGTATAAATTGCTTCTCATATTGCCTATAGCTGCAGCACCTCTTATTACCCTCTGTCGCTGAAACGAGCTCCTGTCTCTTTAAGACCCCCTTTCCAAGAAGCCCAGTCTACTCTGATTGGTCAGCTCTGACCAACTGGAGCCGCTACCAGTGTTGCCAGATCTCATGAGACAAATAAGCAAGCAGGCCTGTGAAAACAAGCCCAAAACAAGCGACTCTTTCTACGGAGCCCCTGTCGGTTCCGGGAAGAGAAAAATAAATGGGGACGGATTTTAAACTATGGGTACAGATTGTCAATTTACATCCATGTGGACAGATTGGTAAACTGTGTGCAGTTTTGCAAAACTATACACACGGTACAGTTTATTTATTTTTCTCCCCCCTGAGCTTCAGGACAATGTGCTAGCATGTTGTATGAGGTCCGCATGGTGTGCACGTATTTCACACTTACATACTCTGCACAGTGCTTTTGAGTTGTCCCCCACGATGGGTTGAATCCATTCTTTTATTCCTTTCTCTTTCTCCCAGTCTTTGTTATATTTCTTCCCGTATTTTGCCCACTTTGTCCCGGGCATTTGTTCCTCAAAAACTCTCCTACAGTCCACCATCAGTCGTGCTCAGTATTTTCATTTAAACGTCACTCAGACATTTTCCTAATCAGAAAAAAAACAACAGATTGCCCTGCTCTGCCTCTGATTGGCTAGTACTCGTTGCCATCTGGGTCAGAGCCAATTAGAAGCAGGATGTGGGTGGGGAAAAAACTGCTGTCTCCTGTGTGTATGGGGAAAGAGGAGGGACAGAGGGAACAGGCAAGACAAACTCCTACGTTTAAATAACATATAGAAAATATCTGCTTGACAACTTATTATGGAGCTGGGAACAAGCCCAAACTACACTTTAGAAACAAGCCCAAAAAAAACACGACCCACGTGGAAGTATCGTAAACCTGCATTCT
>NW_023340268.1:22017293-22019897 GCF_004916995.1 Morone saxatilis
AAAATTGGGAATGAGAGTCAACAATAAATTATCTTTGTCGCCTCTGATTAGTCGTTTTTGCTCAGGCCCGGTTCCCAATTATCTGTCTCATGTACTACTGTCAGGATATTGTGAAAGTTTCAGCAAATATGACAAAAAAAAATATATTTTTTGAAAATCACCTACTGTAACTTTAAAGAAAAACTTATGTTGGCTTACTGTATAGTGTGACAAAGTACTGCAAACCTCATTTAGCAGAGAGATACATTTACGAGCCATTTCAGGCATCCACTAAATGTGCTTTTCATTTTCACTTCATACTGGTTGTACCTGAACTGCGTTCCCTCCCAGTGAACGATCCAGTTCTACAGTCAGGAAGGCCGAGGCTGTCAGCTCATCCAAAGAGCAGCTGGCTCCTTGCCTACAGGTCAGAAGGAGACAAATAACAATGATTAGTACTGGATGTTTAAGATAACTCCACAGTAAACATTAAAGCTGAACTAATCTATATTTTTTTATATTAACAACGAGTCAAATGGATATGTAAATAATGAAAACTGCTACTGTCATTGTGGTGACAGAATGTCACTAAATACTGCTATTAAGTATCAAGTGTGTAGGATTTAGTGGAATCTAGGTGACTGAATACCGCTTGCTCTCTAAACGTGTAAGAGAAACTACGTTGCAAAACTTGCAAAAAAAGGCCTGATCTAGAGCCAAGTGGCAACCCCCTGCAGTTCCTCCAGCGGCCACTTGAGGCTGACTCCAGAAGTGAATTAATCTCCATTAGGCCCCATATTTAAAATGCCCAACTTTACAGCAGAAATAAACATGTTTACAGCCTGGTACAAAAACACTTTTGGTCTCTATAGCTAATTTTCCCGTTCATGACAATGTACAGGGGGTGAATTTTTATATAAGGCTTAAAGTACTGCATTATTAAGGGCGTGGCCACTTTGAGTGACAAATGTGTGCCATCACAGGCATAAACATGACAGATCGCAATTTAAATGCTGGCACAATATGAAAAAAAAACTCAGATATAATCGACATAAATCAGGAAGCTTGGAGCATTAGAACACATCACAGAGGAAGTTACAGCTCTATGCAAAACCAGTTCAGTGAGTGAACAGAGTCATACCAGGTGTAGATGATCTGTCTTTTCCCGTAAGTGTACAGGATGATATAACAGTCCCCACCGTAGAACTGCCCGTAGGTCTTTGGGTCAACAGGAACTCTGCCGATGCTCTCCACCCTCCAGATCTGACGGAGAAAAAAGAAACAAGCACTACTTTAGTGGTCACATGTGAAATAGTAAATTGTCAAACAGAGAATTTTTGCAACATTCTACTGGTGGAAGATATATAACGGCTTTCTACTTTGGCTAGATTTTTTATTTTACAGGTATGTTAGTTTCAGGAATAAAGTGAGTAATTTTGTGCAAATATTCATTTGGTACACTGCCAACATTTGAATTCCAGTAGATTCTTGAGAATCTCTACATAGTTCTTTCCAGGAGCCAACACAGGAAATTATTTGGAACCTTTTGTAAATATGGATTTTTTGTGTGTGGTCATTTTGAGGCAGCGGACCAAGTGCTAAACACAATATCTGACATATTTGATATCTCCACCAACTCCAAAAAACAACATTGTTGAAGAGTAGTGTCTAAGGGCTTAGTTGGTGATGTGCCTGTGGATGTGTCACTAAAACTGAGTTTATACTTGAAGCAAAGGGTAAGGGTTTGATATATAATTCTAGAAAATGCTTGTGATTCAACCAGAAGCGTCTCTTTGCTCTGACCTGAATAGTGGCCCAAGAATAGGTGGCTAGTCTATTTTTGACGAGAGCCACAACCCACATTAAGCAGCACAGAGCAGATCACATTGGCAGGAAGTCAGACACAAAAATGACATAAAGAATCCAGCTGATTTTCAAAATAAAATACCCCATGCAGATTCCAGATTGAATTTGAACAATAAACCCAATTAAAAACTGACAAAAAAATAAAAATGTAACTATGTAGCCTATGTACCTGCGGTAGAAGAAGACAAAATACCCAAGTAAACAACAGCTGCTGAAATGCTCTCGGTGGGATTTGAAGACAGAACCAAACTATGTCTCACACATGACGTCATAAAGGTGGGATTTTGGTATCAGATTTCTCCCGTTACTGATATCATCACCAAAACACTTGATGCATGAGTTCAGGCAATATCTTGCTTTGATTTACATTATTTATTTTACTTTGTGATAATGCTACAATTCTTACTTATAGAACTGGAGTTACATCGAGGTAACCTCTGTTTTGCTTTGTCTCAACAATCTTCAATGGCGTTGGAAATCCGTAGGAGAAAATACAAGCAGCCAAAACTGACCAATCACAGTTCTCTCCATGACGTATCTCCTCAGGACATGTAGTTACATTTTTGAGAAGATGTATTTTAGCTATGGCAGCTGCATGTGCAGGTTATGTAACTACAAGTCCACTGTAAGTGAGTGACACCTTTTTGATGAAAGGGTTAGGAGAAAATACGCTCAAGAATTTTGAGCCATTCATGAACCAGCGAGCCAAAAACACAGCACTAGCATTAGTTTTATATGTAGACCACTTGTATATTCAGT
>NW_023340268.1:22019997-22022394 GCF_004916995.1 Morone saxatilis
ATATCTTTCCTGTACAGTTTTAGATCTTTCTATTTTTATCCTTATCTTTATTTATTTATATTTAATTTTATTTTTATTTTAATGCATCAACGCACCAAGGCAAATTCCTTGTACATGTAAAAATTTACTTGGCAATAAACCCAATTCAGATTCTGATTCTGATTATGCTTATTAATGCTAATTATGCTAATTGACCAACATATGCAAGTTAGCATCTGGCAGTTTCTAAAAGCTGGGAACCCATACTGTAAATTTCTAATATAAAACATTTCTGGGTTAACGTTGACTCATTTTACAGGTTGCGGGGGGAGGGTCATAAAGTGGGTTTACTATATTTCATGAAAAACAATAAAGGGGGTATGGGTGAAGTAGTCTAATCACATGACTTCAAGCAAACATTCAAAAATATACTCATCTGTGTCAAAATCCAAAATGGAAGCCTACCTGAACAAAACCACTGGCCATGGGGTAAAAGTTGTTATTATTTCAGCTTTATCATATTTTAGTGGACTGTTTGAGACAATATTGTTTCTTAAGGAATATTTTATATGTTTTTGTTGAAAAATAATGATGTGTATCACATATGAACAAAAACAAGCAAAAAAAAAGAAATTCAGATTTGGGCCATTTTTGCCTGCAAGAAGCTTAAAGCACGCCATTTAAAATACTTTAAGCTACTCATACACAAACAGAAATGTAAAAATAGCAATATGTGGTTTTACACAAAGCTATTAGTTCCTGGCAGCCAGGTCCTGTGAGCATCAAATGGTGTTCTGACAGCAAGGAAGCCAGGTTTGGTACCAAAACCACAACCTGTTCCATTTCTCAACTATATTGTCTCTTCCGTTAAAGCCACAAACTGTTGTGTTGTGTTTGACTCCAGGTCTGTACTTAAGCTGCAGTAGGTAACTTTTATAAAAATAACTTTGTTACATTTGCTGAAACTATTACCATATCCTGACAGTAGTACATGAGACAGATAATCTGTGAAAAAATCTGGTTCCTCTGGCTTCTCCTAGTGCTCCTAATGGCATTTGCAAGAATCCACCGGGCTTGAAAAAAAACAACCAATCAGAGCCAAAGAAGATAGTTGATTGTTTGGTCTCATTCCCAGGTTGTCAAATACAGACGCTGAGAATGAGACTGAACAATCAATCTTCAAGCTACTTAAGTCTTTTTTATCTTATTCAGCTCTCACAAAACGTTTTTAATGACTTTGGAATGAGACTGAACAGTCAACTATCTTTCTTGGCTGGGATTGGTTTTTTTCGTTCAGGCCCAGTGGATTCTGGCATTCTGAAATGCCATTAGGCACACTAGGAGAAGCTAAAGGAACCTGATTTCTTGCAAATATGACAAAAAGTTATTTTTAGAAAAAATATCTACTGCAGCTTTAACACACAGACATGCGATTGTGATATCCATCTGGAAACCTCACTTGCAGAGAAAAAGCAAAGAAGCATACATCACACAATGTTGAAATATTTATTTTAGTTTTATTATTGGTTAGATTTATTATTACTTAGACTGAAAATACAGAAAAAGAAAAAACAAATGTCTGAGTCAGACACATCATGAGACACATGTGAGATAAAGAACTGCATATGTAAAATAACGGGTTGAGACTTACATCAGTTAACTGCGATAGTTCACATCCTTCTTCTACAACCACCAGTTCGGCTCGGGCATTTCGCTCGTTATCACGGATTCCTCTGGCCACTTGTGCTGCCTTCAGTCGCTCAAACTTGTTACACTTGGATCCGCACCACTGATAGATCTTCTACAAATTGGTAAACACACAGGCAGACAGGGAATCATAGAAACTTCTCTATAGATAATCCAGTTTGCAAACATTCAGCAAAGAAACACTGTGCCCTTACGTCGCCGAGGTCGACGATGAAGCAGTCTCCACTGTTGAAGCTGGACCAGCTGAGAGGGACCTGAGTGGCCCTGACGACCCGCCGGCCCTTGATGTGGAGGAGTCTTTGTGCTGAAAGGTCATTGGTGACCACATGGTGGAAACCTGAGGCCACGCCTCCTATCTGAGGGGCAGAGAACACTGTCAGCTTTATTCCATTCCTCTGTTTACTTTAAACTTCTTCTGTCCCATGAGTCATTGCTCCATGTGGCCAAGTATAATGCTGCTACAGTCTTGATGAGTCAGACTCCAGCTCCAAAACCTTATTTATACAAATGTCAACATTTTTTTCATTTATAAATATAATATATAAACATAGCTAATATTTAGTTCTTATCAATATGTGTAAACCTAATATTTTTCCTTAAAATTGCATGCATTCGATATAATGCAGTAATCAGATTTTTTAGATCGAAACACTACATTTATGATTATGACACACTACAACAGGCTCACAAGCTCTGTAGAGCTGAGGACAG
>NW_023340268.1:22022494-22046867 GCF_004916995.1 Morone saxatilis
TGACATTGGAAAATTACAGGTGTATCCATTTCTACTGCATTTATATCAGAATCCACTGATCTTCTGGCAGGCATTTGCTGGGCAACCAAATTTAATCTTTGTGTCCATTCACTATATGTACATGCAGTAATTAAGTTAATTTTCAATTTATAAATAGCTAGATATCAGAAAATTGATCTGAGAAAAAAGATTTCTTGGTTGCACATTGATCCTAAGTCTTGACATTTTTCAAGAGTGCATTGGCATGATGAAGCCCGGGACAGGGAAAGAAGTGTGGTAGGGACGAAAGGAAAGAAAACATTACTCATAGCTGTGTCTAAAATAAGTCAATACATCTAAAGTGTGACTAAAAGTAAAGTCAAACGGAAATAGTGTGTAAATAGGTTGGTTTCCACAGCTACAACACTATGTTACTGTGAATTTGTGAAGTCTGCAGTGTTATACATTGTAATATGCCTAGCTTATAGTATGTAAGGTTACTGCAGTACCAGTAAACACATTCTAATTTCCTGCGATTACCAGATTTCACCCAATAACTTTCATAAAACTTAAATAAAAGTTACACCATATAATGTTATGAATGATAAATCAGAATAAAAAAGCTTATCTGTATTTTACTGACTTGTTACACTTGCATATTTTGTTGAAATGGAACCTGGTGAGTGAGAAAGAGGACGTGTGTATGCTATTTCTGAGTACAGAAATGGTAATATTCCGGCAGCTGGGGCACCAAAAAAATGCTGTAAAGTAACAAGACAAACACTTATTTTACTGTTAATTGTTGGTAATTTTATGTAATTTTGGTTTTATTATTCATATTTATCATATTAACAGTATTAAACTGAAATGTAACAGTTTAATCTACTGAATTAACCATTTTACCTTTAAAAAAAATATAGATTTGTAAGTCTAAGTAATTTTCTTTAAATGATTAGTAATAAAATGATAATTTAAAGTTACAGATTTTTCATGTTATTTTACATTAGACATGGAAATTCACATTCCATTTTTGTAATTTTATTAATGTTTTCATGTATTAAAAAAATACAGAAAAAAATTACCCATAAAATTACAGATTTTTTTTTAACAATGTAGGCTTTAAACGAACTACATCATGGTCACATGACTTAAACATCCAACCTAAAATCTAAAGTTGTAAAGATTGAGTTAGAATAGTTGTAAGAGTATAAACACAACAAGGCTGTAAAGGCTGAGTACATAAATCTCCATGTTTGGTGAGCTGATGTTTAGCAAAACCTATGTAGCCTCATTTAGCCACTTGTTAGCAACCGCCTTTTTGAAGACACATAAAAGCGTCAAGAATTCACAGATGGGGCATTTAGTGACATATCTTGCGTCATAAAACTAAACATGAAAGTCTTTTACGCTTGTGTTAACAGACTTTATTTCAGACTTCAAAAACCCATTGACTTAAGGAGAGGGAACCGGAAGTGCTAAAATGCTAACTCATTTGTGACTTGATACTTGAGTCATAAGTAGTAGTAATATCCCTCTGGAGTCTGTCTATCCATCAGTGAATCCATGGAACATCTGTTATCTATAACATAACTTTATTTATCATGTAGAGACAAGCTGAGAAACCCAGTTGAAAGTGGTGATGAGGGGGCTTTCACACACAATCCCATTTACACCAGACTATAAGAAAATGTTTAGAATACTGTGAATTATCAATATTTTCAGTGATTTACAATGATATACTACTGACTGAAGAAGTAACATTAGTGGGTAATAGCAGCGTCAGCAGAAAGCTCAACTGTTTCTCACAGTTACTCACCAAACTGCACGATAAGTGTTTGTGACAGGAAGTGAGCATTGTGAGATGGCCATTTGCATGTGTGATTAATGATTAATGCTAATGGTTTCTCAGACAGAGGACAAGAGCAAGAAAACATCTTAGTGGTATTGACTTTCCGCTCTCAGAGGAAACAGAGAGTTTCACTGCTGCAAGAAGGAAGTATTGTCACTGATCAAAACATTTGACAATACTTGGCTCATTAGTAGGATAATATATGCATTAAGAAGGCATATTTTATCGTATAGGCACGAGTAAGGGTGAAGTTTCCACAGGAAATGAGGGCACGTGTCCCTCTCACTAACAGCTTCAGTTTGATAAACTCTCTAATATCTCTAACACAATCTAGGAGGAGTTGATAAAAATGTCGATATTATCTAGGTCTCTTTCAAGTAAGTACATGTATTCATGGTAATTAGCTGAACAAGCAGCAGTGAGTGATATAATATATAATTTGGAAAGCCCAATTCCAATATAGTATGCCATTTGCTAGACTGATATAGATATTTAAACACATGGAATTGCTTAAGAAGATCAATTTCTTGAGCGCAAGAAAAAAATTATTTTTACATTTGCCCGTTTCAAATACATTTACAGTCATAGTTGGGTTTTAAATGAGTACCCCGGTGATTTAATATTGCACTTATAAATAAAGCTGGAGGACTTGCAAAAGACAGAAAAAAAAAAAAAAAAGAATGGTCAAAGTTGAAGCAGCAGAGGCCAAACACTGGATACTTCATTTCCCATGATGCAATGTGATAGAATCTTTTATGGTTAATTCCATTTGGAGCGGGAAGTCGGAATTTCAGAGTTCCAAGCTGGAAGTTCTAACTGAAGTCGGATTTCCTACGAGGAAAGTCAGAAGAACATCACCCAATCTCAATCCCAATCTCAAAATCCAAGATGGCTGCTGCACTCATCAACTAAGTGAAAACTGTTGTAAAATACTGTTTATTAGCACTTCTGTCTTTAGTGTCTCAGTCGTACACACATTACTGTCCAACTTCTGTCTGTGGATGTTTGTATGAACAAAACACAGCGTAATGCATCAATGCAATTATCAACTGGTATTGCTAGAGCTTGGTTATACGACACGTACTGGAACACGGCCAATTCGGCTCATGCCCAGCTCTGACAGTACGTGTCATTACAACAGCATGCAATAATACTTACTGTCAGTTAGACACAAGATGTGGCAGTGGAAAAAGCTGTAAAAACAACATACAAGTCTAACATGTTACCATTAGCAAACAGTTATTTTATTTGATCATGAACACATCCAGCAGGCACAGAGCAACATTAGCATTCCCTTGGAATGTGCCCATATAACTATATCCCCTCAAATTATGTTATTATTATTATGTTAATGTTAATTATTATGTCTCTACACGTTTTTGCTCACAGGAAACACACAATGCCTCATGAGCAGCAGCAATGAGGTTTCCAGGCACTAGATTAAAGTGTTCCTGCTGACAGGTGCTTAAACTGCTCATTATATAACAACAATTATTATTTCTCTAGAATTGTCCCAATGAGCCTAAATATTTTTTCTTACACGCTGTGTAAACACATCTCATTTCCTGAACAGAATAGGTCTCATAATAGCACTTTCTCTTATATTCTGCTCTGGGGCACACACAGATTACAGCATGTGCACGAGTCATTCAAAATCAATCAATACTTCCTCTTCACTAGAAGCAAATTAGCTCTTCAGTCTGTCCAGCAATCAGAGAGAGAGAACAGCCCTCACATCAGCATCCTCGTGCCACTTTACACGTTAACATTCAGGTTCAGGACTGGATTCAGCATTCGGAAGAGCCAAAACACACGCAACTGGTTGGTTCACTCAAATTACAAAAGAAAAACGTTCTTTTCCCTTCCCTCTTCTCTGGTATGTAGTGTTAGAGAAAATAATTCAAGTCCAGTTCAGAGGTTTGCTGTAGTGGGGTGAGTTTTATGACCGAAGGGTTAAATTGACAAGGAGACAGGAGACAGCAAGAATACACATTTCGTATAATGACAAGATCAAGGGTGCATATGACAGATCAAGGAACCAAACGAGCAGAGGCTGGAAACCGCTCCCAGACGTCACGTGATTAGCAAGTCTGCTCATCATTCGTCAGTAGCAATGCTTTTGTGTGTCCAGGTTTTTCTGGGAACTCTGCCTCCACCCTAATGCAATTTAAGTAATTAAATAAAAGTTACTCCAACAGAATTTGTTGGGGACCATTTTCAGTGTCAGATTAATCCACATTAGGTGCTCTAGTGAGTATTTGGGCCAAACAGATGCTGTATATGGTGTATGATTGAGTCAAAAATAAACTACAGTGTGTGTGTTCATGGTAATGAAGGAACATCACCCTGGGCGCAGATAAATTATTTCTAAATCATTTATGTGATTGCGAATATATAATTAATAGAAGCCAACTGGTCTTTTAAAATAATTCAAACATAAACACAACAGCTTTTGTAGGTTTAGCTTTAAGAATCTGAATCAGAATCAGAATCACTTTTATTCGCTAGGTATGTGTGCACATACAAGGAATTTGAATCCAGTTTTATGTTGCTCTCAATGTACAAACACAGATTAACAGT
Source organism: Morone saxatilis (assembly GCF_004916995.1). Taxonomy (NCBI): domain Eukaryota; kingdom Metazoa; phylum Chordata; class Actinopteri; family Moronidae; genus Morone; species Morone saxatilis. The sequence continues at coordinate 22,026,903 of NW_023340268.1, forward strand.
ATACATAAACAGAACAAGTTCAGCAAAAAAAAAAGACAGACTTATATGTACAGTTACACATATCTATAAACAAACATTTGTAGACAGTATCTATCAACGCAATAAAAAGGTTTAAAAATGTAACTGGTGAATTAACTTATCCCCCAGCCAGATCCATATAACCTCGTAAAACCTCAAATAATAGTCCAGGCATGTACTTGTTTGAACAGCCTTTATTCGAGACAGGCCGTTACTTGAGACAGGCATTTATTCTTAATTTTCAAATCAGGAGACTAATTCCGGTCGTCTAAGTACCATAAACGTTTATTTCACTATTCAAATGTGCGCTGGACGACGTTAGTTTGCTGCTGTGAACACCCATTGCTCATTACAGAATTTAGCATTACATTAGAGTTAAAGTGTACGGTATCTCAGTCAATTTTGCTTGACCAGTGAGTTTACAGAAAATTGTAGCTGTAATTGTTCATTTGGGTGGGGGTGAAAAATTAGCCTAAGGTACGCTCAGGACAGGATTAGAATCACCTCACTCCTTTAAAATATATATCCAGTCTAAAGGAAGCTTTAGCCAACTTTGTAACTAGCTAAAATCTCATTCTGAAAATACTCAACATCTTCAAGCCAGGGACTGAGCCAGAGGAACCTGATTGTTTCACAGATGATCGGTCTCATGTTCTACTGTCAGGATATAGAGAAGGTTTTAGCAAATATGACAAAAAGTATTTTTTTTACTACTACTTAAGTTACCTACTGCAGCTTTGAGAGTTATTAAGATGATTTAGTACAGTTAATTCTAAACAGGGTCATATTTGACCCACTTATGGGGGAGTGCTATAACCTGGTTATATTATAACCTGTCTAAGTCTAAGTCATATATGTATATGTTGCTATGTGCAATTTTGTTATTATAATTTTTTTTTTGTGGGCTAAATACACATCCAACAGCCAGGTACTTCCTTACACACACACACACTTAACAACTTCAATACTCACTTCCACAATCTCTCTCACACAGAGCAAGCGTTCATTATTTTCTGATATTTTGATTTGATGAATTGTATCATCTTTTACTTCTGCTTTTTGGCGATAGTGTCTTTATGCAGTCAGTAACATAACAGACTGACAATTCTCCTATGAGCTGTTTTTATAATGTTCCCACATGGAAACAAGCACAAGGGTAAAATATTAAAAACATACCTCATCAACTCACCGATTTAATGAGGAACATTATAAAAACAGCTCATAGGAGAATTGTAAGTCTGTTATGTTACTGACTGCATGCCAGGGATTACTGGCTGAGTCAGTAGTCAAACTGGAAAAGTTGACTCCAAAAGCTCCTGAAGGGACTGTTGCTGTTTGTTTGTTTTAAATACAACAACATTTCTACTTAGAAGTGTTCAGCAACAGTTACCCCTTACCATTATGATTAAAAAAATACTGCAATTTAAGTCTAACATGATAGCATGATGATAATCTCTTCTTGGTTACACTATTTCCATCAATCTGTATTGCTTTCCTCAGGAGGCTGCAGAGTGGTTCTCTAGAATCTGATGTGAAATACACACGGGACGTTTTCTACACCACTTTCCTGTCATGAATGTTATTACATTCACTTATTGTTCATTTCCTTTATTTTGAGTCGGGGGAGAAGAAAAATGGACTCAATTGAGAAGACTTACCCAGCCAATAGTGCAGGTGGTAGAAAAAGCTCTTCTTCTGCTGGATAGTTTTTAGTGCTGCGAGCGATCACATACGATCTTCCGAGTGCTAAAAGGGCTCCCATGCCCAGCGCATCTCTGGCCCCCCCACAGCGCGACCAGCTCCAGAACTCTCAATCCCCAATAAACCTGCAGGCGCCTGCCTGCTTCTTCCCCTGCTTTTGGGTGAAGCCTCTGTGTGTGTGGGTGGAGCAACCATGGTCTGCTGGCTGCTTAGGCCTGTGAGGATTGGTGTGCAGCGATCCCAGGCCGAGGCGTGGGGCAGCAGGAGCGAACACACTGCTGCTTCTCGTTCCTGGAGCACTCGACAGACTGCTAGGTGTAGCAGCAGTTGCTTTCTCACTTCTGCCTTTCTCTCCCTTGGCCTTAGACACATCACCACAGTGGGCCTGGTCCACATGCTGCCCAACATACACCACACCAGCATCCTAAACACACATGAATCGGCAAGCCTTTTTCAGCCCACTCATGTCGTATACGTACTACACACACACAACACACACAGCACACACACACACACACACACACACACAAACAACACAGGAAGTATATACCGCTTGCATGTTTTAAGGCTAAATGAAACAACATTACTTTGGATAATTTCGCATAACTTATAATAATATAATGTCATGTAATTAAAAGCATAATTTTTAAACACATTTCGCCCACATGCCCATTGTATGCGATTAAAGCTTAAATTTTTGGGGGCCCCACTTGGGCCAGCCAACATTGACAAACATTTAAAATCGTTATCCCCTGTCAAATGCCTAACGCCTCCGCCCAAACAGTTGTCTATTACACAGCCAGCAGTCACGCAGCAACTATCATTCATTTGCCGAGGGCCATGTTTGGCTTGTCCAAGCTTGAGTGTTAAACTGAGTAACAGCTTCTGCATTCAAATTTCTATGGAACACTGTCGTATGCTTGGTGTGCCTATATAGGCTGATTGTGTACTGTGTATCATCCCAACAGCTTTTTCCAACAATGTGTCAAACTCAGAGAAATCTGTTCATTTTATTCAGGTTAACGCCCCTGCCTGTTTCACTGTCGCCCTGGCAATGGCGTCATATCCCCTTTGGTGCATGCGTCAGCGTTGGTCGGCTTGCTGCCAAGAAGCTGCTCATATACATGACTGTTTATCCAGTCTGCCCACATTTTACCATCCACTGTTTAGGATTCTTAGGCTGCTTTTCTAACTCTAGCATTTGAACCGGATGGGAAGGGATTGTTGAATCAGCTTTGGACGTCTGGATTTTCAGCGTATCAGAGAAACGAGCTGAGCGCTAACCGTGTAGGCACGCAGCTCAGCTCGCCAGGGCCACCTCCAGGACGCTTCCTTGCCTCGTCAACAGTTCGCGGCGAGCCGGAGCAAGCCAGGCTGATTTTTAATGTGGAACTGCTTAATTCAGTGTTTTTAGCGATTTTAATCAGTGGGGAATCAAAAAGTTATTTTTATAATAGTTACAAACCGCAGCTTTAAATGAAACTTTACACTACTAGCATATTTTCTCTGTTCATTAAGTATTCAATCTGGCAATCTGATCTACAATCAGAAAAGCTGTATTTATTCCTACTTAGGTATAATACAAAAGGGCTCAGTAGAAGAGTTCAAGAGTTGGTTTCTGTTAGACTGTTCCAAACTGCTCAGCACTTAAGACATAAAATATTCCATTATTACTAAATAAAAAATGAATGGTCTGGACCACACGGTGCCTGGATTTAATGGGTGGTTGCTCTACCATCAGAAATATATTTTATTTCGGGATATTTCCATTGCCTGTGTAAACTCATGCTTTTATTCATTGACTTACTTCTAATACATTTCATGGTGGTTTATTAAGTGGCACTGAGGTTAAAGGCAGGAAACTGCCATCTGGTATGACTTCCTCTGAGCCTGAGCCTACTGCATCAGAGTGCAAACAGTTTACCTCCATACTGGTGTAAAAAGAGATGCTTGGTCCGCTGCAATGTCTAAGATATACTCTGCACTATAAGTAGCCCATTTCTCTGGTTTTGAATGTACAGTACGAAGTATCACAGAGTTGATTTTTGCCGTGTAAAGACTTGGTCGCCGGTTGCAACAGTAGACTTAAAGTTAAGCACGGTGAGAGCAAATAGAGCAGGGAGTGACAGTAAGAATGTCCCTAAAGGTAAATATGTAAGTACACGTGGATGCTGGAGGTAAGCAGACCTGATACAGCGCTAGAATGTGAACATAACTTTGCGGTTGCAGACTAAAGGCAAGATAATAAAGAGTGCACTGGCAGTTTTAATACAGAGCTTAATGCTTAAATGGCTATGAGAAAGTCTGTGTACTTAAATCACTGGATGCAAATTCTTATTATAACATTGTGAGACATTATTAATTTCACTCAAGTGTGATTTGTGCAGATTAACACACAACTCTTCCCCAACCACTCTCACCATATCTCTCTGATACTGTTTTGTTGTCTGCCCGCTATACTTTTGTTTCTCTTCTTTGGTACATAAACAGGGAAGCAAAGCAGTTCTGAGACAGGCATGGTTGAGGGGTCATGCAATATCATATAGTAAATATCCATAAGAAACACTTGGAGAATCCTCAAAACACTCCATATAAAAGAATTACTTGGCATATGTCATGTTTGCAGTTGCGCCTTACTGTTGTGATCGCAACAGGGTAACTTGTTGGAGTGACTAATATCCCTATGTAAGAACGGTTGGTACAATTTAATCACACTAAGCTCAAACTCATATTACTTGTACAGTTAGTTATAGAATACTCGGTTATGCCCAGGCTTTCTGGCCACAGCTAACAACATTGAGTATTCAGCGCCACTTTAATGGGGATGATCAAATAAATGGCGCTCCTCTAGAGAAATCAATCTTATTTTAAATCAATACAAATATATTTACATCTCACAGACAAAAGCAAGAAAATATGCATGTAAAACAACCACGCATACTCACAACAACCGAAGAAATATGATCCTGTTCTTCATCCACTGCTGGAATTTTTCTGTCCCCATGTAAGTCAGACCTGTTTTGACAATACTTATGGAATTTAGACCGACGCTTTGTGTCCCAAAGGTTCAGCCCACCAACCCAAAGCTTAAGTATATGATGACCAGAGAATGAGACTCAACAATCAACTATCTTTTTTGGCTCTGATTGGTTGTTCTTTGTTCAGGCCCGGTGCGGATTCTGCTGGAAATGCCATTAGAGCACTACGGAGGAGCCACGAGGGAACCTGATTGTTTTACAGATTATCTGTCTCCAGGCTACTACTGTCAGGATCATAGGTGAAAGTTTCAGCAAATATGACAAAGGTTATTTTTATAAAAGTTACCTACTGCAGCTTTAAGGTTGCCTCTGCATAATTTGATATTTAAAATTTTCTTCTTCTACACTGGTGTTATTCTTTAGACTTGAGCACAGCTCTGCTGTTTTAGTCCAGATTTTAGTGTTGCTATCTTCCTCCTTACAACTCTGGGATGTTCTAATTTTGGTCTGGAGTTAGATGACGTTCTAGTGAAAGCCTTCAGTCTCCTGTAATATTTGAAGTACACAAACAAATCGTTTGCCAGAGCCAGAGAGAGATCATTCGAGCTGTTTAGAGTCGAACCGTCATGCAAATCCACCTCCTTAGTGACTTCAGTGTGATATGAGGTTTGGTGTTATCACATGACCAGCAGTAGTCACCCCAATCTGAGTACATTTGTATATCAGGATCGACAGTCTTGCACAACAGCTGATTCAGTTTATTTAAACAGATGTTCTACGCCGATAACTCGCGTGATTAATCACATGATGAAGAGGATGCAGTGTCAGTTTCACGTGAGTAATGTTACTGTCCTCTGTGTCACACCACTGGCAGCTGCAGTTCACTCAGGGAGAACAGCAAGATGTTGGACCTGATGCTAAATGTTTTTATTCTCTCAGACCGGAGAATGGCTGTTGTTTCAGTGGACACATATTGAAATCAGATTAGGCAGTTTAGAACAGCCGGGTTCTCAAAACGCAGTATTCTGAAAATATTCTGTTACAAACATCATACAAAAAAACATTTCTAAACATTTTATATCATCTTTGGTGCTGACAGCCAGACAACAAATGAAGTCCTGAAATCTGCTCTCTTCTTATCAAACGCTTGCACACATTTGCAGGCACCTTTGCAATTATTTTGCACCAAACGAAATACATTTGAAAAAATGTATCAGAAATGCATCAGGACAGTGATTTCAAGGGGCGTGGCCTCGACACCAAACAAAGTAGCAGGAACTGCGAGCTGGAAGTCAGAGTCTGTGTCCACGCTGGAAACAGAGTCCGCTGGAGCTCTTACAGTCACTACAAACACATTCACGGCCGTTATAAATGTTTCTGTGCGGTGCCTGTGTTGTATGTTTGTAGCTGAGCTAGCAGCTGTGTTGTAGCTAAGCTAGTGGCTCAGAGAGGCTAACTCTCTGGTATGTGTGTGTGTGCGTGGGATCAAGGTAAAGACTGCACAGATAATCATGTTTTAAAACTTTATTCATGCTCCCACAAGAAACAGTCACTATGAATAATGACAAACAAAATGTTTAGTGACATTAGAGGTAGTCTAAATTAGAGGCGTCTAAAACAGCTTTTCAAATGTTAAATGTTAATAAGGTTAGAATTAAAAGAACTAATCATAAATGTGCTTTTCTTCAAATCCCACTCGGTACAAATGTTACAGCTGTAGTTTATCAAAGTCTGTATGAAGATATTATTAAGATCATTTCTAAGTATTTACAGGATGTTGATATAAATCATACACAATTTTAGATATGCCAAATGTTATTGAAATTCAAAATAGGTCTGGTACACAACTCGACAACATTCGGTCAAAGATGAAAAAATATACGACTTTTTAATCAACAAAATAAATTAGATGGAATGTTGGAGAAAATATCGGTATTTTCATTTATATAAGGTAGAAAAACTGATTCATCATCATCATCATCATCATCATCATCATTTCTAGGAGGAGACCAACACAAGTAGACCTGTCACCATAACTTCTTTTGCTGAACGATATATAATGATCATATAATAGTATAATAATGTACTGTATGGGCTCATATTGGAGCTTGACCACACACACCTGTAGTGTAAGAGTGAAAGAAAACGTCAGTGTGAGTGAGTGTGTGTGTGCGCGTGTGTGTGCATCCACCTCCTCGTGTCCATATATGGAACCATAAGTCGGTAATGCAATTATTGCGACAGGCCTAAACACAGGTTGTAGTTAGTATGCATAATACGCAATTCAACATGTAAAGCTGTAATGGCCATTCAATCACAGGATGCCCCAAAATACTTCAATAAAACACCTATCAGCAGGATAGGGAAAGTGGTCTAATGATGCATTCAAGAAATGTTGATAAAAAAAAAGAAGTCTACTACTAAGTTGTCATGTTTGGATTATGGACAGACCGATGAATCAATCATCTAAACAAGTGCAACAAGTAACTCCCCAGCTATCAATTCACTTAAAAGATGAGTACTGAACAAATATTTACTTACTTTGCCCTCATTAGCAAATCTAATGCTTGTGGAGATTCCACTGAAATGAAATTCTGATGGGCGCATTTGTCCTCAAGGATTAAAATTAGCTTATGTTGCAGCCACAGCAACCCTTTCTTATGAATAGTGGTTAATTGAGGGTTGATTTCAACCAAACCAGCGTTGGTGATTGTTGGAAAGACCAAAGAGTTTTAGAGTTCTGCTTTGTTTCTTTCTGAGATGCTGGTACTCTAGTGCAACATCCAGTGGCAAGTCAATTTCGTATATATGCCCTTTAAGTCTTTAAATAGCAAATTATAGATTTAGAGGATTTTTCACTTCTATCTTCATTTTGTAACAAAGTTGTAGACAAAAAAGAAACAACAGTGTATAAACTACAAGAGTGAGCAACCAACAACCAAATACTACAGTAGGTAAGACAGTAGATTGTACAGATCCATAGCAGACAGTGCAGTCAGACAGAAACCCTATGACGACATGAGCTAATCTCAGAATCAGATACAGCAGCATCTGCATTCTCTAAACACCACCTTTTGTTGATCCCAACACACTGCGGTGGAGGAACAGGCTTTAGAGACCTTGGGACCGCTAATAAAGTGTGCATTTTAAATAAAGTGCATTACGGTTTGTTAGGTAGTGAATTATCTCTGTCAAGTTTTTTTCTTTTTTGCTTAGGGGCACAACTGGTAAACCATAAATCATAGATCAAGGTTTAAAAGACAAGAGTGTAGTCTATTAATCGCAGTGTCAATACCACTGGAAAGAATCAAATCCCATACTAAATCATATCACAGATTCTTTGAGAGCAGTTGTTATCTCTGGAACATAACTTCATTGTTGCTAATCATTGGAAGCCTATTATTCAGAGGCAACATTCAACTACAAGGTTATCTTGAGATATCAAGTATTCTCATCATTATTCATTATTAGGATTTTCTCTTTATAAGCACTTAAAAGTGTCTTTATCTCAGAAACGCGGGGTTTGTACTTTGTGGTCTAAACATCAGTGTTTTGGAATCTTGGAATTCCTCCACTTTTTCATGACAAAGAAGCAGCAAATAGCAGAGCAAAAATGATAAGTAGTGTTCCTAATACTGCTTATTATTTCTTCCAAGTATCACATTTCTATATTTTTTGGAATACTAAATACTTATACTGAAATAATAACATAATAGAGACATTGATGGGTGGATCACGTAAGTAGAAAAAACATTTCTTGTAATTTAGAGGTAATGACCTTAAAATTACAAGAAGCTTATGTCATTATATCTATGTTACCAGGAAACTGTTTCTTAATTATGTGATTGGCATCTTGGATTAAACAGTAGTTTTCCTGTAACTATGAGATAAGGATATCATAATATGAGATTATGTCTAGCACTTTAAATGTATGACATGAAAAGTCATAATGATGAGCTATCTCCATTTGTGTTTTTCTTTGCATAATGCAAGTCATTTCCGTAAGAAACTAAATCTTTTTCTTATGTTGGTGTGGATTTCTTCTAGCACTGATATTAGAGTGAACACTGTGGTATCGTAACAACAGGAGTTTGTTGCAGGTGGAGGAGAAAGGAAAACTGAGTAAAACCATCTAAGGCCAACTTCCAGGGCCCGAGTCAGGGCTGGTGAGGGGGACCAGGGCTGTTACTCAGCAGGATGCGAGATGCTCAACGCCTTGGTCATCCCTCTGATAGAGGTGGTGTTCCCTCCACAGTCGACATACTGGTACATCTCCTGAGACACCTGCTCCGCGTGACCAAAGTACGTGGTGGTGACGGTCACTCTGCGAAGAGGGACAGAGTGAGGCCACGGACAAAAACCAAACACGGTGAGCTCAAATGTTTAGGTGAAGGATGGACAACTTACTGCATCATGACCACAATGTTGTGGACCTTGATGGTTTGCAGAGTGCAGTAGTCGCTGGAAAAATAGAACAAGTGCTAGTAAATATGGACAAACATGGACGGACATCTGGCTGCTACTCTCTAATGCACTGTTAGGGTTGTTCCATATTATATTGTTCATTGCAACTTTGTACATTAAGCAACTTTTCAGACCCTCTTAGGGCCTTTATATCTAAAAACCGGCTCATTTACAATCTTATTCAGACCATCAGGGAAATGGCAAGAAATATATTCAAATATATTATATTATAATTCATTCCCATGAATGCTGCTCAGAGTAATCGCAGTCCACAGGGTTTTCCTATAGCATAGCCTATATGTTCATAGTTTGTTTTTAGCTTTTAAATATGTAAATAGTTCCTTTGATGTTCTCCCACCCTTTTGTAGGTTTTCTTTTAACCTTTTTAGGTCAAATATAAGATATCCCAGTAGTGAGTTTGTGATTATTTGGTTTGCATTTGCACTGCAAACTGCAGTCATACATTTATTGATCACAAACAAGAAATAGGAACTCAACGAATGAGTAAAAGAACAATATAAAACTGACACACCTTGGGTGATTGCAATTTCTTATTCAGATAGGAAGTACATGATGGAAGTCAGAGAATGAAGTAAAAACTCATTTCTATTTGGGACCCTTGTTGTTAAGTCTGGGACAGCTGAAAAATAAAACCTCTGACTGACGTGTGGAAGCGATCAGAAGAAGATCTAAATCCGTTCCATACTCTGGTTTAGTGTACTCAGTACTTACTACATATAGTTCATCTCATCTGCGATGGTGGTGGGGACCATATAGTCAATCTGAAAATGGAGACAGCAGTACAGCGTGAGCTCGGTACCCACATAGAGGAATGGTTAACTGGTGAACAGACGCTGAGCTTTACCTGTTTCATGTCCAGAGGACTGATGGCAGTGGTGTTACTGATGCGAGATTTGCCGATCACCGTCTTGGCGAACTGCACCTGAGCTGTGATGTTGGCCACCTCCACTGAGTAGTAGTTGTTGTTGGTGATATTGAGAGTGTTCTGGAGGAGGAGCAGCATTGGGAGAGTTCATTAGTATTCAAGCAGTAGACGTGTTTCCTTAACTCATACAACTCAAAAGCAGTGTTTGATGATGTTACAGGTGTGTGTTTGTGGCTGAGGGAGTTTCTGCTAAGCCACTGGCACCACCTGCCAGCATTTAGTGTTTAACTCAGAGATAGCTCGTGTTATAGAAGATACAGACAGCTTCCGCCCCTTTACTGGGATTTTACAGTGTGCTGGCGGCTGGATATGTACGTGACATATCATTTATATCAATCATTGGTACATCTTAGGGACAGGTTGCCGTGCTGTGCCGCCCAAGTTACTTGCAATTAGGGATGTACAATATGGATATTTCAGCCAATACGATAACCGATTAAAACCTGCTTCTAATGGCTAATATCAGTGAGATAAGCGATAATTGCACATTTTTGTATTTTAAATAAATTGTAGTTTTTACACACCCGGTGGCAAGAAAGGCTGAAATGTAGTGAGCTAAGACAGATGATTTAATATTCCATAGCTCCTTTTTAACCCAATCTAACTATTAAAGAACGTCAAAAACAACTTCACAGGAGCATGAAGCCTGTCAAACATTTTCCATAGGAATTCAAAATAAATACATATTATCACTGTCTGGTAATACAAATATTTTATGTCAACACGAAGGTCTATCTAGAGCAAAATGACCTGAAATCATAATTAAAATCTAAAGTAAAATCAGTGTGTTTTACATCTCTAAAGATAGGATATCGTTAAGATTTTGTTTTTTGATCCGGTACTTTAAACTTTTTTTTAGAAACCAAGAGTAATGGAATTTATGAATGACCCAAACCTGCAGGTCTGCTCTCATGATTAGACCCTGAGCAAAAACAAAATAGGTTGGTAAACTGGTATACACTGGTCGCAGACTAGTAATTTACCAAGTACACTAAATGTTACTGTGAAAACAATCAGGTTCCTCTGGCTCCTCCTAGTGCTCCTAATGGCATTTGCAAGAATCCACTGGGCCGGATTGTTTCTCAGATTATGTGTCTCATGTTCTACTGTCAGGATATAGTGAAAGTTTCAGCAAATATGACAAAAACCTATGTTTTATTAAAGTTACCTACTGCAGCTTTAATACTAAGTTTTGGTTCCCATCTCCACACATATATAGATGTGATTTATAGGCTACTTGACTGACATGGTCTCTGTACTATCATCTCTTCCTCAACTGCAGCTGTCCACCAGTCTCATCTTGATCTGTTTTTCCTATGAGAGTTACCCTGGGCATTCATAATTAAATCAAAGATGTGTGATCTTGTTGCAAACTTTCAGTGAATTGCACCAATTGCTTCGTTTGTATAGAGTTATTAGCAGGGGGCTACACATTCACTGCCCAAAGATTGACACCCAGAACCCCAGAACACAGAAAACAAAGGAAATACACAGTGACATAGCAAACTCAGCACCTACAGACCGGCAACCAAAGCACTTTTCTCTGTTCTTTGAGATTATTAACCATTTATCCACCAGAGGACAGCAAAGACACAACTACTGGGCACTATAGAGGGGTGTCTAGTTTCATACATTCTCTCTGTTGGTAAAAAACTGAAAAGATGGTTCATAGGCAGTAAAAATATTGATGTGGAATACTTAGGCAATCCTTTTTCCTAAACATTAGCCATATCCCTTGTGTTGCTGCATCCTCCAGGTTTTGATCAGTAACAGGGTTAAAAGGCATTTAAATCACACTGTAAGCTCCAGCGGTTTCACTGCTCACCGTGATGTTGAGATAGACGCTGCGCTTGTCTTGGTCGTAGCTGACGAACACAGACTTCACCCCGACGTAGGACACATCAATGGAGCGAGGGAAGAGGAAGAAGACGGCCAGGCTGGACAGTAACAGGCAGACCGCCACTGACACTGATACATACAACTTCCTGAGGAGGACACAAGTCAACCACACAATGTCAGCTACAACATGTTACACAGATTTCACTTCACATTTATACATGTACTTTCATTTCTTAATTTCATTTTCAGAATGTTGGTGGTCAGTATACATTCTGTCCAGGTATCAACTCCACCACACCACATTAATCGCAGTGGGTGAAAGGGTTTTGATGAAACTTTTATCGTCCATCTTGACAACCACCAGAGAGACAGTGGAAGCAGTCTGGGAACCCACCGGCTATCGTCTGACACCGATTTAGCTCTGGAGGCAACGACCAGCTTTTCAGGGCTTGCAATGTAGACAGCGGATGTCCAGAAAATGTAACAGAAATCTGGGCCAAGACTTCCTCTACAGTCTCATTAGCAACTTCATACACACAAATGACAAAAAAAAGACACATTTTGGGAGCTATTATTTTAGCAAAACTATTTGCAAATGTGCGTTGAGAGTTGTGTAACTGTATCTCAATCTCTGTGTGTGTAATCTGATGTGTAAATGTGTTGAAATAATCTGTAAATATGTACTGAGATCTGTAAATGTGTAAAAAAAAAAAATCTACAAATCTGTGTTTAAATTTGCAAATGTATTACGATTTGTAAATATGTAGACAAATCTGTAAATGTGTATATAGATCTGAAAATATGTGGCCAAATCTGTAAGTACAGACATATTAATTATTTTATTATTAATTCATATGGCTGAGAAGTATTTACTCCAAGAGGTGTAAATACAGACAAATCATTGGTTACAACTTAGGCGGGACTTTCGTTGGCTGTCGTATTACACAGCTCCCACCTCCGAAGGCCTGAGCGGGGGTTATGGCAGGGTCAGCTCAGGGGCCAAACCCAGCAACAAAACACCACCTTGGCCTCACTGTCGTCAGACTGGTCTCCATCTGTATTCACACTGAGCTCAGACAGCTACAGTAACCAGCTGCAGTGAACTAGCTAGCTGCAACAATAAAGCGAATGTTGTGCGTCCACCAGAAAACAAATCACAAAAGAGAGCAGCCGGAGGACTTCCGAGGAAAAACCACATATTCATTTCTCCAATAAACATGATCCACTTTACCAAAATCAGTGAATAAAGTTTAATGTTGTGTGTTTGTACCATTAACAGAATATATGAGTTTTGTACAGTAATCAGTGAGGCCAGGTCATCAGAAACCAGGTCATTTCATTTTTCCAACCTAATTCTGGACTCATTTGTGTTCTGATAAACAGTAAATTAAGTAATTTAAGTGTCCCATACCGCTATTTTCCTAGTTTTATCTAAAACATAAGCAAATTATTTTTGAACAATGTTGGTGGCTCCGTCAGTGCTTTGCAAAGGACACACAAAGACAAAAGTACTTACGTCCTCCTGGGCCGCAGTCTTTGGTCACTGTATGGAATCAATGCCACAAGTTGATTTTCTTGTCCTGAAACACAGGTAGCAATCAATAGAGTCACCGTCAGCTGTTGGACAGTCTGTGATGCAACTAAAACCTGCTTTAAATGTAACTTCAGGATTATCACTGGCTATTGTACAATCATGTGGCTATGGAAGACAGGCAGCTAGCTCTTCAATTCAATTCAATTTTATTTATACGCATCAATTCATAACAAAAGTATCTCAGGACACTTTCAAACAGAGCAGGTCTAGACCGACCTCCAGGCTCTTCTGCCTGCTTGTGTAACAGTTAGACTGGTGTTACCTCTGGGGATCCTCCCGGTGCCCTGACATGTTGGACACGTCACACTGTCCCGTCCTGTGAACTCCACATAAGGAAACTGGGAGATGTCTCCGCCCTTCCCATCCTCAGTCTGGGTGTCCTCCAGAGGAGAGGTCAGGTTGTCGTGGCCCTCATCGTGGCCTGTCTGCTTAGTAAGGTGGGAGAAAGACTTCCCCATAGTCACACCTGGAAAACACAAGTAAGAATGTGACTCCCATCTTTCAGCTGTCCATACCAGAGTTCAAAGCTGATTGCCACGGAGCAATAGAAAGGCAATCTTTAACGAGTAAACAGTAAGAGCTGCGATAGCGATCGTTAGAAAATCAATCAGCAATCCATTTTGATTATCAAATAACTGTTTTGAGTCAAAAAAGGGCAAACATCTCTGGTCTCCAGATTCCAAATGTGACATTTTGCTGGTTTACGTCTTCGATGATTCTAAAACTGAACTATACAGTTTAGGTCCATTATATATTGTACACTGCCCAAGTTTTCGTTATTTTAGCTGTTTACCCAAACAATTGTTCAGGAACTCAAAAAGGCCTGGACGTCACAAGAAACAAACAGTGGTGGATGATCGCAGGATCCTTTCTATGGTGAAGAAAAACCCTTCACATCATCCACCAAGTGAAGAAACACTCTCCGGAAGTAGGGTGTATTCAGTATTAGTCTACCATAAAGAGAAGGACTTCATGAGGAGCAAATACAGAGGGTTTCACCACAAGCGTCCAAACATTAATCAGCCTCAAAACATAGGAAAGGCCAGATTAGACTTTGCCAAAAAACATCTAAAGGAAGCCAGCCCAGTTCTGAACAGCGTTCTTTGGAAGAGCTGAAACTAAGATTTCAACATGGTCCAGAATGATAACTGTGCTCAGAAGTGATTGGCGCTTCACAGGTACAGATAGGCAGTGGACCCAAAAATACTGCAAAAGCAACCCAGGATTTTTTAAGGCAAAGAAGTGGAATATTCTGCCAATGCCGAGTCAATCACCAGACTCAACCAACGAGGCATGCATTTCATTTTGCTTAAGACAAAAGTTAAAGCAGTACAGGACCCACAACAAGCAACAACTGAAGACAGCTGCAATAAAGGCCTGGCACAAAGGACCCAGCGTATTGGTGATATCATGGGTTCCAGACTTCAGGCATCATTGCCTGCAAAGGAATTCTCAACAAAGTATTCAAAAGCGAACCATTTTATTGATGGTAATGTTAATTTGTCCAATTATTTTTGAGCCCCTTGAAATGTGGGAGACTTTGTATCAAATGGTTGCACATTTTAAACGTTTGGATTAGGATATTATTGTTAACCCCTGAATTAAACCTGAAAGTCTGGCAGTTCAATTGCAGCTCAGTTGTATTCATTTCAAATCCAACCTGTGGTGGCATGCAGAGCCCAAATCATGAAAATGGTGTCACTGTCCAAATATGTCAGGGCCTAACTGTATTTAGGCTGAGACTAACAGATAATCTCATGTACTACTGTAAGGATAGAGTAAAAGTTTCTGCAAATGGGACAAAAAAAATGTCTTCCATACTGCAGCTTTAAGGGTATTATTGTTAAATGTAAGGGGAATGGTTTTGGCTGCAAAACCCCTACAGTGAGACTGAGACTGATGTACATAATGGAAGAAGTGACTGCACAACAAATGGAAAAGATACTTTTATGCAGAGATGGACACCTGGACCTCTGTAGCTGGCTGTTTGAGTTTATAGACAACCTTTTTTTGTCTTGTCTTTTTCTCCCCTACAAGGTTTTACTGTTCATTGAAAACGAAAAAGAGCTTTGTTCAGTGCTCTACAAATAATCAAAATATTATAAAAATCGCTTTAAGGCCAAGTGCAATATTAAATGTGACACAGCATTATAATGAAGAGATTCCCGGCCTACAAATCCTGTTCTCCACATATTTGTTTGGTACAACAAATGTCACATCATCATGATTTATGGTTTTATTCAGTAAAAGTTTAATTTGGAATATAAAAATAATCATCCCCACTAATCGGGAATCAGATGGCATTCTCACTATCTGTCAAAATAATCGCAATATGCTTTTCTTTTTTTTTTTTTACCATATCAAGCAGTCCTACACGATGCAAAAGCGCATACCAAACAACACAATGAAGAGTATTAATGTTACCAGTAATGTAACGTTAGACTAAACATGACAATATGCCTGAATGGTAAGTGAAACAGCTCTGCATGATAAATGAGCTAGGCTGATATGATTTGGTGTCCCCACTGCCAGCCTCTGGCTGACGGACAGTTAGCATAGCATGTGTGGCCTTCCTCGGTACAGCTTCTGTTGGTAACATCTAAACTAACTCCGGTCCACCAACTAAACTGACGTTAGTTAACGTGAAGTGTAGTTAACAGCGCTAACATCAGCTCAGTTTCGGCCTGTGAACTTTAGGTTGGAGCTAGTGGCTCAAACGTGCCACGAAGGCAGCTAACGCTAATAATACACTGGCAGGGGAGGAGTTACTGTCAGTGTCGATGTAGCAAACAACATTACACAACAAACCGAAGCTAACAAGGAAACAAAATGCCTTCTTAACAGAAACTGACGTTAGCCTGCTAGTTAACTTCCAGACAGCTAACAAACTGTCAAAATCTGAACATAAGCCGTGTATAAGCTAACGTTATACGGTTAGCTAGACTACTCAGCTAATGTCATATCAAACACAGTCTGTCTTTAAGAAGTCAGTGTGCGAACTGCTGCAGTAACCTGTAGACAGGGTCAGAGAGAATGAACGTTACCTGAATGTGACTTTATTTACCAGATCACTGCTGCTTGCTACACGCTCAGTTTGTTTATCCTCTGAGAAACAGACATGCGCGGGGATGATGAGTTCAAAAGCGTAGGAGATACCGAACTCCAGTTAAGAAATGCAATTCAGTTCAATTCAGTTGTATGCCACTAAGAAAAAGACTTGTAGAGTCGAGATACTTGGAGAATGAGTGATACATTTGCCTACGCTTTAAGCTGATAAAGGAGCTACTACTTAAAGCTGCAGTAGATAATTTTTATAAACAAATATATATTTTTGTCGAATTTGTTGAAACTTTCACTGTATCCTGACAGTAGTACATAAAACAGATAATCTGTGAAACAATCAGGTTTCTTCGAGAAAGGTAGCAGAATTTATTGCTGTCACATAGGCTGATAAGATGGCTTTTTTATTTAAACAGCACCGATCAAAATAGATTTTCTTACCACAGCATTTTATTTCTTATGTATGGTAAAGTCAGAAAAGTCATAGAATAATCATTTTACTTTTGGATTTGCTGCAGTTTACACTTACACAGTAGGTCTCATGTGTACGGGGAGCAATTTGAACCAAAAGAAAAACAGGAAGAAAAGAAAAAAGAAAACACAACAAGAAGAGCAAACATGTTGTAAATATGTAGTCTGCACTGCAATGCAAGCAGGTTCAAATAATCCTGAAATAACCAACATAATAAGAGAACAGTCTGAAGTTGTCGTTTACTCTATAATTGGATTCATCCACTGGGTGGCAGTGTTTATCCAAGTTCCCTAATGTGTGTGAGGACATCAGAGCTGATCCATTCAGTTATCTGGCAGTGTTCACCTCGTAAGTTATCAAACGTTTATCTATATCACGTAAGATGATTACAAACCTCATGTTTCAACATATTGATTGCTTTTTCTTTTTTTTTTTACAAACTTTAGAAGAAACTGAAGTGAAGTCAAATTGAATTATGTCATTGGCAGATTATTTTTGTTCTTGTTTTATCAAGCTGTGATAAAAGACTAAATGACGTCTCTCCAGTGTGATCTCTAGTCACTTCCAAATATAAATGTAGGCTTATTGTATATAATTCATGACAGGTGCTCGTAGAAGAAGGCTAACCTTGTTAAAAAAGACAGAACTAGATTGTAAATGTAACTAAGTATGAGGACAATGTGAGTGAGATCATTTTTGAGCTTAATTTAAATGTAGAGGAGGACATTTGACTACATGTTGACTCACATTATCTGGTGCTGATTATGCTGTCATTTGCCACAAGGCCTGTCCAAGTAATGACATCACTGCTGCTCAGTCTCCCATGCTCTGTCTTTGGCACGACCAGATTTCAGTTACTGAGATAAATAGGACATGTCAGCACAATATCCCCATCATCACTACAAACACTGACGAAATGCTCTGAAACCCAAATGTGCTGTCAGCAGCAGGAGGACAGAGTCTGCACTCAGCTCACACTCAAACAGACAGGCTGAGAGGACTGGTTTTATTGGGAGGACTGGTTATGGTGGGACATAGAGGCTGAGAGGACTGGTTATACTGGGACATAGAGGCTGAGAGGACTGGTTATACTGGGAGCACTAATATAGTGGGACATAGAGACTGAGAAAACTAGTTATACTGGGACATAGAGGCTGAGAGGACTGGTTATACTGGGACATAGAGGCTGAGAGGACTGGTTATAGTGGGATATAGAGTATAGAGGACTGGTTATACTGGGACATAGAGGCTGAGAGGACTGGTTATACTGGGATATAGAGTATAGAGGACTGGTTATACTGGGACATAGAGGCTGAGAGGACTGGTTATACTGGGAGGACTGTCAACTTCCATGCACTCTTAACCTGTGACTGAACCCACACACTCTTGTTTTTTTACCCTCAGACCTCAGGGCCTCTGTGTGTGCTGAGTTGTAGTAATTCATCAACAATTCAGTGTACATTAAAAATTTAGTTGGGGGGGCCCAGTAGCTCACCTGGTAGAGCTGGCGTGTTTGGCCTTTTACATTACACACAGTTGATTAAAGCTGCAGCAGGTATTTTTTATTAAATGATTTTGTCAGATTTGTTGAAACTTTCACTATATCCTGACAGTAGAACATGAGACAGATATCTTTGAAAAAAGGTTTCTCTGGCTCCTCCTAGTGCTCCTAATGGGATTTGTAAGAATCACGATGTCAAATATCAACTATCAAATATCAGTTGATCAACAACAATCAACTCTTCAAGTCACCAACCCAAAGCATCTTTCCATCTTACTTGGCTCCAATTGGTTGTTTTTATACAAACTATTGACTTGAGCTTTAAAGCTACTCAAGGGGGAAAACTGATTACAAATATTAGGAAGTGTCCTTTTTGACCATTATTTTGTAGCATGAACACCATGGTCCATCTATTCATTTGGTCCAAACCTATCAAGGCATTAAAAGGAACAGACCATGCATGGTCCCATTCCAAATTAAACAGGTCATACAATTCGCTTGAATAAAGAGCTCAGCGATTTTGGCCATACGTTAACATTTTCAGCATATGTTTGGGTAGTATTTATCATATATTCACTGCAGCAGTTTAGCAGTTTTGCTAGTGCAATATGGTGCAGTACTTCCAACTGCCTTTGGTATTTGGTGCAAATATAAACAGTTTTAAAACACTTTAACTGCTTTATGCTTGGGGTATGGTTATCTAACACAACAGAAATATTTAATTGCCAGTTTTAAAAAAAAAATGTACTTTATTATTTATTTAGAAGCCAGTTCAGAGAGTCAAAATAAAATGTGAAAGCCTTTACTTTTCTGAAACGCTAAACACTGAGGCATGGTAGTAATCTAGTTATATAAATAATAAAGTAAGATATTGAATCAGGTCCTCAAAGTTCCTACTTTCTTTTCTACATAATGCATGGCTGTAGTTAAGATCACTGTGTGGAGACCAAGCCAAATCCAAGACCAGGGACAGCTGAATGTGATGCAAGACAAGGTCCCGACGGGGACCAGACCAAATCCTGACTGAGACCAGAACTAAAACCAAAATAACCAACGTCTTTCTGAAATGCTTCTAGTTTCCCGAGGGATCAACGGACATATGGAGTCATAAATCTGTTGGAACTTTTGCCAATATCGTCACTATACACAAGACTGTAATCCCTTCAGCTGTTAGTGGTATTGGAAGGGAAAAAATATCAAATTATGTAAATTGGCAGGAAGAGTTTCAGTCTATAAAATAATATTAAAGGACCATATCAATATTTGGACCCGTTTTTACATCCTTAAGTGCCCACCATCTTTCAAAGCATGTTGACTCCAGCATCTGGACTCCCCAGGAACCTATGCCAGGATCCTGTTTGTGGACTTCAGCTCTGCTTTCAACACCATCAT
>NW_023340268.1:22046967-22051633 GCF_004916995.1 Morone saxatilis
CATGATGTTCATTTAGTAACTGATGGTCCCATTTAGAGTAAAATAGACCATAAAGCAGGGTATGCTTTAGGGCGGGGCTACCTTATGACTGACAGGTCATTCTCAGTGAGTCCTTCCAGCTCAACGCACCAAACTCAGATCAAACTGTTAGAGATATTCTGATATTCCGATACCTGAACTTTGTCTATCTGTCAATACAATGTATTAGTCTGATACAAGTTACCTAGTTGGACAGACTAGTCATATTGCTGAGATTTAGCTAGCTCTGTCTAATTCTACACCACCGGAAATCAACTCTTCCCTGCCGCTCTAAAACAGTGGCAGCACAGGGCACATGACCCGCCCTACTCTGCCGCTGATTGACTAGTACTCATTGTACACATTGTACACCTTCGTTGGTTGTTAAGGGGTTAGGGTGAGATTATCAGGTTAAGCCAATCAGAGTCAGAGAGGGGCGGGTCATGAATTTGCACACAAAAGAATAGTGTATGGGAAACTGTTGGGAAGTAGCAGGGTCCTGTTTTGGGGCTAATATATTACCCGGTATCGGATTGGTGCACAGACACCAGTACTCACTGATTCCCAATCCAGCAGCATTTAGGCAGCATCGGAGGCATTACTGGTATTGCTATCAGAACAACTTTGCAAACTGTCAAAAAAGACAGTGCTGATCAAATATATGTAATGTGTATGTATAACCAACTGAAAATAAGAATTGTGTTTTTGTTACCTGAGCCATTTCTATCTACAGTGGGAGCAGGTTACTATAGTTTCTCCTACACACTTGGTTGAGTCAAGGAGTTTCAGATAGCCGCAATCTGCAATTTCAATGCAGGATGCCACTAAATCCTACACACTGGTCCTTTAAGCTGATGAAAACACTTCCCAGTAAGCCAATTTAGGTGATTTCAAAGGAAACACATATCTTGATAAAAGCTGTACAAAAGCAGTCAAAATAATTTTTTGTTGATACCAGCTCTCTACATTTCATGCCCTGAAGAATAATAGAGAGAGCCCATGGGAGCAGATTAATTCATGTACCAGAGTTAGACAGTAGACTGAAAAAAAAGAAAATATAAAGATGCTTTGGGTTGTAAACTTGAAGACTGTTGATTGTTGAGTCTCATTCCCAGCATTGGTATTTGACGCCTTGGGAATGAGACTCAACAATCATTTATCTTTCTTGATGCCAGCACTACTGTACATGAAAAATCATATACCAACACAGTAATGGCTGCTTTACAGTGTACAAACTGGCCTGTTGTTAAGTAGGAAAATACATGAATGTCTGTAATATCAAAATATACAACATTTGAAGTAAAAAAGAGTTTGGTTACTATTTAATCAGCTTGAGTCACAACAAAATCCCTGTTTTCAGTGCCGACTGGTTTCCAGTGTCTGTCCAGTCAGTGCACAAGTTGAAGTATTATGGTTTTCATTCTCTGCAGTGCAAAGCTGTCATATCTCATCCTGGCATATGCGACAGGACACTCACCCTTATCAAATCAAGCCAGAGGTTGCAACCTTTCTATGCACTTGTCAGCAGCTGAAGAGCAGCTGTCGCCTGCAAGAGTCACTGTCACTATCCAGCAGTCAATCCGGCAGCACTGTTTCTGTACACTGCGCCCTCGCTACGTTCTGTGTGACCAAGATTAATTGCTGCTGCTGTATTGTGTAGTTCTGTTGTTCTGGTTCACTGTACCAACACTGCTTTTCTGTCTGGAGTGGACACAATCATTTTGTACTAAAATGTGGCCGCAGTCCTTTATTCATTTGGTAGCCTATCCCAGCATACACTGGAGTTTGAATTTTTTTAAATGTTCTGCCTACAGAATAGTCACTTTAACTTGCAGCACAAACTGTAGGATAAATCAATAGATATACTGGGCTGAGACTGTTGATATTTAATAAATTATAATTATTGTCTCCATTTGTGTCTAGGTCACTTTCTCTGCTGTCTGGGAGGCCCCTGACTAAGTGATATAGGTATTTAATTTGATATTCAAAACTGTGCAATGAACCCAAACAGTGAACTCAGTATCTGCAGAAAGTGTAAAACAAGTGATTTGGATGAATAATGAGCAGATTATTTCCTGTTTAGGGAACTCATTTTTTCTTGTCCATGACGCTTGGATATTGTTCTATGAGACAATCAGCTTTACATTCAACCAAATGCTGAGATATAGGTCTACTGTGTACATTTAAAAAGGCCTCGCAAACCCCCATGAAGTTTTGACAGCCCTTAGTAGTGGTTCCGGCCCCCAGGTTGGGAACCACTGTTCTACTGTATCAGCCAGGGCTGTAGCTACTATTGATGACAGCGAGGTCATGCCCTAACTATTCATAGTTTTCATGTGACGTCACACCCTCATTGGAACGCCCACTTGGAGGGCAAAACAAGGCTTTCTTCTGCTGCTTTCAGTGACTGAAATACTGCAGTGGGTGATGTATGCGGCTGTGGCTCAGAGGCAGAGCGGATTGTCCCCTAATCGGAAGGTTGTTGGTTCGATCCCCGGCTTGTGTCGAAATGTAAAGATACTGAACCCCAAATTGCTCCCGACACCGTGCATCGTTGTGTGAATGTGTATGAGTGAGTTAGTTTCTGTTTGATGGGCTTGGCTTTCTCACTCACTGAGTAAATGTGTGTGAACGGGTGAATGTTGCATGTAGTGTAAAAGCTTGGTTGTTGGCGCTATACAAGTACAGGTCCACCTGCAGCTTGTTACACCAGCTGTGTTCAAGTTCAAACTTAGCCTAGTTATAACATATTTATTTCAAATTGTTTTTATTGATATGTGGAAAGCTACTCATCTAAGGTGGTTGCATCAAATTCACTTGTAAAATATTCTAAAAAATCGCACCAAGTTTTTTTCAACCTATTTACAGAGCCCTGAATTGTGCATCTGATTTTTTCTAGCTTAAGAAACGCCATCACCTCACGGACCCAACGTGAGTGGGATGGAGGTGTGGTCGATTTCCAACCAAAAAGGATAAGTCGGCGGGCTAGTAATGTTGAGAATGCTATGAAGTCTGATAAATAATATCCATAAATAATCCTTTACACACAATTAGGAAATAAGAAAAAGATTGTTGATGCATTAATGTAAGTTAAATGATCTAATTTATTATTTCTTATTAGTATTTTTATTTGTTTGTTTGCAAATATTCAGATTTGTAACATTTTCTTTTCATATTCCTTTTGTATAAAATCATCCACCATCCACCTGTTTGAACCATCCTTACCTACCCATTGAATGAAAAAAATATTGAAACGGATTTCTGGATCCTGTGTTTAAAAATGCGAACCACATCAAATGTTCTGTGTGCCAACGCCACCATCGCAATAGCCTTTTCAACCCTTCCTTCCTCTCGTGTCATAGTCAGAATCTCCTCATCCGGTCCACCTGAACAATTTAAGTTTAGCCCTTTAAAATCGAACCCAATCAGACATCATTCGATGAGGTTTTCTGCATGTTAAGTTGTAAATACAGATATAAAAAACAAAAATACAAAATAAAAACACAAAACAAATTCAAACTAATTTGAAGGAGTTACCAGCCATTGCATTACATGCACAACCGTTGCCATGGTAATTCAAACCCCATGCTTCCTTTCCCAATGACTGTAGGCAATTTCTACAGCTAGATAGCTAGATAGCCTACCGGTCACAGCATCTAAGTGTGCAGCCGTTGTCATAGCAATATGATAAAATATAGAAAAGCAGAATATCCCCACATTAGAGAAAATGGAGCCAGACAATGGTAAATGACAAAAACGGACAAAAACATATTAGCACAATTATACTCAGTGGTGACCAAAAGTGTGATATTTGAATGTACATATTACATGTTCTGTTTGACCTCCTCACTGCTGATTGAGTGACTATTTTTATTCTGAGTGTCTCTGATGAGCTCCGGTCGGCAGTTCAAATCAGCTGCTGCTATGATTAGCTTCTGATTGGTCCTAATGCTGAAATTGCAGTCCTTGTCATTTCCATTGACCACACAAGTAGGCAGTGATTGTGTCAGAGGGAGTGTCGGAGTAAATCAGCAGTTCTCAGAGTGTTGTCTGAGTGTCTGCATGCTGAGTGGGAACCAAAAGCGCTGTGACAGCACATATTTCTTAACCTTCACTAACATGAGCAGGGACATAGTGCCCTCCTCCAGAGAATAAGTGAGGATGTGTGTGTGCCCACAGGTTTATAAGATGGAGGTTTTTATCCATGTATTTGCATGGATTATGCAAGTAGAGGGGTTTAATACCAACCACAAACCAAGTGCCAGTAAATTTCCTGCTGACTTTGTCAATTGTATGACACAAACCAGCAGGTAATCAGAGGCACAGGCTCCCAGCATGCATTGGATAAGGGCACACCAGCACATCGTCTGCTCACTGGGAGCAAACCAGAACATTTGAAGGAAACCCACACAAACACAAGGTGCCAACACAGGAAGTCTAACCAGGACACAGCAAACAATGAGCCACTGTGCTGCTGTCCTCTCGGAGTTGTCTTACTTGACAGCATACAGTGCTTAAAGCATGACTGGTTTAACTCAACCTCCTCCATATTTGAGGTCTATGGTTCCTGGAGAGCAGTGGCTCTATTTTGAAATATACACTTGCCAGACACATTGCATGACCAAGAATCTGTGAAAAAATCAGGTTC
>NW_023340268.1:22051733-22062399 GCF_004916995.1 Morone saxatilis
ACCTGCGTACCGGCGGGTTTTGGAGATGAAAGCAGCATCGGGACGATACTGATGGAGTTCGTGGGAAGCAGAAATCTGCAGCAGATCATTTACGGATGTGCAGAGCCGCTGGGGGAGGACCGGTGGCTCAGGTACTCCACAGACATTGTACACGGCCTGCGGTTCCTCCACTCCCACAGCGTTGTGCATCTGGACATAAAACCAGCCAACGTGCTGGTGTCCAGTGAGGACGTCTGCAAAATTGCCGACTTTGGCTGTTCTTTGAAACTGGACCGCGGGTATGAAATGAGCCCCATCAGCCCACATCTCAGCCACGTAGGCGGCACGTACACGCACCGAGCCCCGGAGCTGCTGAAAGGCGAGGGGGTGTCTCCTAAAGCGGACATCTTCTCTTTCGGGATCACCCTGTGGCAGCTGATCAGCAGAGAGCAGCCCTACACCGGCGACAGGCAGCACGTGCTCTACGCGGTCGTGGCGCACAACCTGCGGCCGTGCGTGCAGAACCTCCCGGTGTTCGAGTCCGAGCAAGGGCGTCTGTGTAGGACTCTGTTGAGCCGGTGCTGGAGCGGAGAGGGCCGCTGCAGACCCAGTGCCGAGGAGCTGCTGCCTCAGCTGGAGCAGCTGCGCTCCCAGACCTGACTCTGTAGGTGCACAGACGTACTTTCTCACAATGGATACGTTTTAGAACATTTTACTAGGTCCTCTCCGGTAGTGTCAGCTTCAGAAGCAGTAGATCTCATGCTCACATTCATGCCGAATCCCATTTCAAAAAGCGCACCTTCTTGAAGAAGTGCCTTCTTGTGTATTGGCGGAAAGAGGACGTGCCTCACCAAATTAAAATGGTTAGGCTACACTACTATATAGCCTAATGATGCACTTTTCAATTCGGCGCATGTTAACTCTCTGCAAAGCACGCCCTGTGATTTAAAAACAGCCGTGAAATAGTTTTCTCACTCTGCCTGAATGCATTTTTGGTTACAAAATAGTCCCAAGTAAAATGTATTGGTAATTATGTGCCTAATTGAAGAGGCTTCCAATGAACTAAGACACTTAATTGTGTGTCTATTTAAAGCTGTAGTAGGTAACTTTTATAAAAAATAACTTTTGTCATATTTGTTGAAACTTTCACTATATCCTGACAGTAGCACATTAGACAGATACTCTGTGAAAAAATCAGGGTTCTCTGGCTCCTCCTAGTGCTCCTAATAGCATTTGCAAGAATCCACCAGGCCTGAACGATAGTTGATTGTTGAGTCTCATTCCTAGGTTGACACTGGTAATGAGACTCAACAATCAACTATCTTCAAGCGTCCAACCCAAAGCATCTTTCTATCTTTCTCAGCTCTGATTGGGTGTTTTTATTCAGACCTCTCTGTGATGTCAGTAGATGTGGTTGATTTGTACATCAGTGTTCCTATACAGCCAAGACATGGTGAGTACCATTCTTGTTTCTCATTTGGGTGGATAAGGAAATGTCAGCCAGTGTGTCCCCTTTGTTTCTTTCTGCCTCCTACCAAGTCTCAATTTATGAATTGCAATTAGAAAAGGTCATACCATGTCAGTGTATACATGGTTTCCATGGTGGCAGAGAGTTATGTGTGTTGTCAGTATCTTCAATGGGGAAATGTGATTCAGGAGGTAGGAGGACCAGTGCTACCGATCCTGACCAAGGACTAAGGTGTAACAGTGAAATTCACTCACTGATTTGTAATGGGCACCAAAATTGCAGTATCATAAAGTATGGGGTCAAAAGTTGATAAAGAAAAAAAAAAAATTGGTGGCGGTGGGTTAACTTATTCTCCACCAGAACCAGTCTGAAATGATCTGTGCTCAGTGCTAAATATTCATGCAGCAGGGGGTTATCAAACTCCTTCAGCAGGTGCAATGCCATTGTTCCGACGGCCCATTACTACTATTTTTTGATTTTGTCAGAAGATATTAAGAGCAAGAAACTGCAGAACAATGGGCCTTCGGAGCAATGGGCATTTGTTTTTGGGATAGCTGTTGAACCAATGGGCCTTCGGTCCAATGAGACATTTTTCGGACAATTGAGGTTTAGAAATGATGGGCCATTGAAACAATGGGGGTCCCCCTTAAGCACACTCATAACATATTAGTGGTTCATTAGGTGTCTAATGTATGCTGATAATGTTCCCCTTTCCAATTTTGCTCAGTGCACATTCTCTGCCTAATCTGAGGGATCTGATTAGATCCTGCACTCCTGGTACTGCAAAGTAAAACAATAAGCGAGGAATATCATTTTTATGGAATCAACCAGGTGCAGGAATGAGTGTGTTGCTTTTAAAACAAGTTATGGCAGTCCAAAAGAAAAGAGAGAAAGGCTTATTATTCTTATTACACACACTGTACATACTGTATGTGCTTTTAATATCCAACACAGAAGCAGAGTAGTATGTGAGGTATTTGCTGTTGATGAAATTACTATGTACATCAAACTTTTCCCTGGATCAGCTTAATAATTTACCTAAACGTACAGAACACAATAAAACATTAATAGTTTTATATACAATAGTGCAATAAACTGAACTTTATTGTGGAATAGCAGCTTTGTTGGTCATTGGACTGAAGGCAAATGGAACTTTCAGAAGAGAAACACACCGTTTTGTATCCTTATTAAGGACAAAATGCACAAGTCAACAACATGGAGAGGGAAGACACTCCATTTCTGAAACACTCTCTCTGGGAAGGCATGTGGATTATGGAGCCATGATGTCATAAAGCAAAAAATTACTTTTCTTTGTTTTCAGTAAAACTTCACAGGGCCCCTTTAAATGGAGCATGTTTTCAACTAAATAAGGTTTCTAATGGAAAATCAAGGCACCATCCACCCAGTCATGCTGGTGGGTGCTGCCACTGAGAAAATTGATCACATCCAATCTAATGTTACACAGAGTGTAGCAACACAAATTGTGCTAATTACTTTGTGTTCAAACAGTGGCAGATCAATGCAAATATAAAATGATCATCATCAGAGGTGTGCCATGTTAATTTGATTTACACCATGTTTGAACAGCCAGAGTGCTTTTTGATAGGCCACATTAACAGCCACATTAGCAGTACACACACACACACACACACACACACAGGCAGACAGTAATGACTTTTTCTTTCTTTGCCGCTCTGACATCATTCCACATGGGAATTATGGGAAGCAATGTCTCAGTGGAGCCATACTGCTGGAAGAAGAGACACTGCTGGCTCAATTATTAATGCCCTTTAATTTCCCATGGTCCTTTGCTGGTCATTCATTTCCATCACTAATGCAATCCTATTATTAAGTATAGTGTGGATTGCACTGAGTAGCCAGTTATGGTTATCCCTTCATTTATATGGCTGACATGATCCACAGGTAATGTCTTCATGAGTTATACAAGATAAGCCCATATCCACTTTGAAAAGCCTATTCTTAACTATTATTTAGTTAAAGAACCATCTTCCTGTTAGCTTCACCTCAGCTGCTGTATATAATTATCATCTATTAGCTGAGGTGAGGACGCCATTACTGCTCGGCAAACATGTAACACAATGTTAAACACTGCTGCTGCTGTTCAGGAGTAAACTTAATGATCAGCGTCTGTGTTCCTTTCTCAGGCGTTCCAGCCCCATGGGAAGACAGAGACACTTTCCTGTCTCCTGTGTGTCACACAGTGACGGAATATAGATGAGTGGAAAATGTCTGTTTAGTTAAGACATAATATATGGATTTTTTTGTTGTTGCCATTGATTAAATTCAACTCACAAGCATCGGTGATGATTACTCTTTACCCAACCACCTTATTTTGAAAAGATGATCCTTTCTCCTAAAGCATCTGAGTGGCAGCAGGGACCAATCAGCTAACTCGCCTGTCATAACCAGAGATCTTGGCGGTATTTAAAGCTGCAGTAGATATTTGCTGAAACTTTTACTATATCCTGACAGTAGAACAAGAGACAGATAATCTGTAAAAAAAAAAAAATCAGGTTCCACTGGCTCCTCCTAGTGCTTCTCCTTTTGTTTTTTTAATAATCAGACGTATCCCAGCATACAATATAGAACGATTGTTGAATAATCTCTCTGATGCTGTGGTGGCAACAGGGGTCAGAGTTTAGCGTGTGTTGCAATGCTCAACTGCACTGTAAAAACTTACAGTTACTCATTCAAATGAATTGAACCTAACTCAAAAAATAATTGTGGAAGGAACTTCGTTATTTTGAGTGCAGCATTTTAAGTATTGGTGATATTGTTCCAGTTTGTTCTATTGACTCATTTGCCTGAAGTTAACTTGATGTCATTACAAAAATGGATGCTGTATAGTTACTGTATATAGATACTGTATAAGATTTTTCAATTTTTGTTTTTCTTTCAGTTTGTTAATCAAGATAAGCCCAAACATTTCGGCATAAGAGTGTAATATAAATACTAGTTTTAACTTCAAATAAACTTAATTTACCCAAGTTACCTTGACAAAAAATACTTGAGTAAATTAAATTGCTCATTCATAGTTTAATTGTTTGAGTTCATAAACTCCAACAGTTTAAGGCAATCAGATTCTTCAAATAGTCAAATAGTGTATCATGTTTTGCGGTATGTACATTTTCCATGTGTTCTTCTAAGCACATGGTCCATGATGTTTGTTTCATACAGCGTGTAAATGCTGCCTTTCCAGGCCACCTGAGCTCCGGGATCTAGGTCGATGGGCAAATTGTTGATGTGCATGTGCTGCCAGTAATCTACGATTGTCCGAATCTGATTAATTGAAGTGTAGACTGCATCTATGCGTGGTCAGTCAGTCTAAATCTCTCTGCCCTGAACAGGGGTCAGATAAACAACCATACTGTGTGGGCCTGTATCCTGCATCTGAAATGAAGTTTTTGTCCTGCCTGCCAAGGTCTGGGGAACTCAATACAATCCCCTGCCAGGGAAATTTTATACTTGACTTAATTTTTCATAGAAATACATCACTTACTTTTTTCTTGTTGTTGTTGAAAGTGAACAAAGCCTACACACAAATCAGTGGTGCCAGAAGGAGTTTCGAAGCAGGGGTCATCCAGCTTTGGGGAATGTAATACTCCAGTGCAGTTGTTCACAAGTACTGTTGTATAAAAGAGGTACAGTATAGCACCACCTGCAAAACACAAATATGCTACATTTCAAATGTTTAGAATCCATCACTTAATTCATGGCAAACACATTTTTTATCATCTTGCAATAATACTAAGAGCACATTGAATTTTTCTTTGAGAAAAAAAATTGAAAGTTTTCTTGATAAGTTCCACTTTTGCGCATTGGTTGAACAATTCAATAACAGTTGTTGAACTGTTCAACCAATTGGCAGGGAGGCCTCTACAGTGACCAACCATTTCTAGAGATTTTAGGGCCATTGACTGTTTACGGCAGTTGCAGACAATTGCATTGAAAAAGGGAAATGTTGAATATAAAATGTCGTTTATCAAACTCACATTTACATTTTTACTGAACTTACTGTAGAATAATTATTTTAGAAATGATGCATGACTGATATTTTTTAAATTAACATTTTAAAAAATGTCACGTACTTTCTGCAGTACTCGAAAGCACCCCTTGGGGGTATGTGTAGTGAACTTTTCATGTCAACTTCTTGCAATATCAGCCTAACCTAGAGTTTTTGTATAAACAAAATATGATGAGAAGTCAGTGGAATCAACATAGTTAGGAAAGCCATCTCTCCTCTGAATGCCCTCAAAACCTGCTAGATGGCAGAACACACAAACCAATTTCTGAATTTGACAGAGATACTGACATTAATTACCAAAGTCAGTATGCACCTTCCCCTAAAACTGCAATTTGTGGTTTTAACACTGTTTGTGTAGGGATAAATCAAATGAGCTAC
Organism: Morone saxatilis; assembly: GCF_004916995.1. Classification (NCBI taxonomy): domain Eukaryota; kingdom Metazoa; phylum Chordata; class Actinopteri; family Moronidae; genus Morone; species Morone saxatilis. The sequence goes on from NW_023340268.1 coordinate 22,057,604, forward strand.
AACAAAGACAAGATTTCCAGGTGTCCTCAGAGCTATGGAGAGCTTATACCGTTTTAACATATCTGAGATACTTTTGGCCTCAAACCACTAAGAGATTTTAAGTGAGGAGCTGTATTTAAAGTCAATATACAGTGTAGCACTGGACTGAAAACTGAAGGTAATCTTTTGGGATTTTCCCCTGTGTTAAACCAGTCTTATATGCAGCATACTTCAATAAAAATAAATCAAATTTCATTTGTTATGCTGTTCAAGTGGGCGGACATTCCATCTCATAATACTACTAAATATTTTACCATCTTCACTCCCCTTCCAGAGCATACTGTTTGCACCTTCGTGTGACTTCCATTAAATAGAAAGGATCCCATGTGTTGTTAAGTTAGATCAGTGGTCCCAACCTTTTCCCTTAAGGGACCCCTTTTCTATTATTGAGTAAACTGACCTGTGACTAAGTGACATATTTTATGGAGTATATGTAAAACAGGTTATTTGGATGAATTTTGAGCAGATTATTTCCTGTGAATATTGATAAAAGATGAATTTCCCTGATTTAAAAAAATAATTTATTATGCAATTCTCTGTCTGTAATACAATTTATTTTTTCAAACATACTTAATAGGCTCTCCTTTTTTTATTGATTCAGTGTTTTATTAGTTCTTTGGTTGTTTGAACTTTTCTAATGCAGGCTGAGGCTGTTTATCAGAGAGTGAGGGCTCTGTGAATATAGCTTTTGTAAGTTTAGATCTTAAATAATAATAAAAAAATTATTTAATTTAGTTTTTTTTTTTTTTTAGATATGAATGAAATGCCAAGATAAAGGCCTACTGTGTATGTATATTTTTAATGTTACATCCCTTAATCAAGACTTTGTGACTCCCAATAAAGCTTTGGTGACCTCCTAGGTTGGGAACCACTGTGTTAGATGGTGTTTGGGGTAAACAATGCAAAAGTCAATTTTGTCTCACTATATCCTGACAGAAGAACATTAGACAGATAATCTGTACAAAAATCTGGTTCCTCTGGCTCCTCCTAGTGCTCCTAATGGTATTTGTAGCGGGCCTGAACGAAAACAACTCAGAGCTGAGAAAGATAGTTGATCGTCAAACACAGACACTTTAGGACCCTGGGAATGAGACTGAACAATCAACTATCTCCAAGTTTCCAACCCAAAGTGTCTTTTAAGGGACCCCTTTTCAATCATTTAGTAAACTGACGACCCCTGACTCAGTGACATATTTTATGGATATTTCATAGTATATTCAAAACTGTACAATGAACCCAAAAAGTGAACTGTAAGTAGTTTGTATAAAACCAGTGATTTGGATGAATATTGAGCAGATTATTTCCTGTTTAGGGAACTTTTTATACAATTATCTGTCCGGGTTTTTTATTATTCCTTTTTAAATTACACTCATAGTTACACATACTTCTTTTTTTTGTAAGTTCTGTGTTTTCTTGTCCCCAACCCTTGGTCATTGTTCTATTAGAGATTTACATTTCTTCACAGAAGTGAATCAAATGCAAAGATATAGGCCTACTGTGTATATTTTTCAAGTTTGCTAGTGCCTTAAAATTAAGAAGGCCTCAAGACCCCCCCATGAAGTTTTGGTGACCTCCAGGTTCATTTCCAAAATTCAGCTGCTGAAAAACAAGACGTCTCCTACTCCACTGAAAAATATATTGTCAGACTTCAGAGCTTTCAAGTTACATACTGGACTGTGATTGGCTCTAAAATGGTTGTGATGTCACAGATCAAGCTGGTACATCCAGGTGTTAAAATGAGAATTAAGCTGAGCTCAGAGAAACTTTCCCTCTTCAGCAGGTGAATGTGAAAACTAACACAGATGTCTCACTCTACTTTTTTCTGTACAATTAAAAGACATTTTCCATTTTATGATTTAGAACATCATTCTTGAAATATCATGACCTTTTCTCAAAAATTACAACTTTGTGCAGTATACACTGCAGCCTCCAGGGGCCGATAGAGAGTTTTCTGACTGGAAATCTTGCATGTGTTGCTGGGGGGTTGCTGCCTGGATTGGTGCACTCAGCCTCTGTATGGTCTGTAGAAATGGGAGTGGTCTGCGGCTCCCCTGCCTCAGTTGCAGAAGAAAAACATGGCTGACCCACATTCTAGGAATATCACCCCTCAGTACAGAACTTGAATAATAGATACTTTGTCACAAACACACACGGGACGCTGTCTGCATCCGTAAAAAACTAGATCACAAGTCTTCACCTATAGAAAATTGAGTTGCCTTTCAGAGCCACTGTGGCAGATCAAAGACGAAATTGAAATTCATATTAGCTCTTGTATTGCCTCTTTAACACCTTCTTCCCTGTCTCTTAATGCCTGGGCTCCCCTGCCACCTGTCCTCCACGTCGCCCCCGGATCCCTCAGCAGACCGTGTTGGGTGTCATGGCGAGCAGAGCGCTAGTTAAGAGCGTGACATTTCCAATACAGCAGCCAGGCAAACCGGGAACATCAATTACCCGTGTTTACAGCACGCAGAAACAAGTGGCTCCTATTAACCCCGCTGTGTTCTCACAGCCAGCCCGGTGCTTCCCCAATTTCCCAGCATCCTCGCTGAGATTGAGTGGTAATTCCTCGCTAAAGCTGGGTACCTGACAGGAGTCATAACGCTCAGGAAAAAGCTGATTCCTTTTGTCTTTCAGCACATTTTATCGATTTTATTGCATCACCTGCCTTGTGTCCTGGAGAATGCTGAAACTGGAAGGAAAAGTACGCCCTAATATAAAAAATCTCCTTCCCTGTGCATTTCTTGTAGATTTTTCTAATTTCTGTGCATAATTTGTGAATAGTCCAGCTCAGCCACAGGTGGAGTTTTGGAGGTTTTGGGATCAGGAAGTCAAAGAGCAAAGGCTTAAAGTCCAGCGTTAAGGGCAGAGACCAAAGCCTTAATCAGATTGGTACTATGTCTAACATAAGACATTTCAATCACATCTACAGTCTTCAAAAACTTGCTCAGGTGAATGGTTCAAAGATGGTCTCTGGTGTCAGGCTGGTCTTTTTCTGGATGGCAACTCGTCCTCGTGGTGACTTCTGACCCTTTCCAAGCAAAATATGGTAGCTTGGTCGGTGACCCTATACGCTTCAGGGTAGGGCACTGTAGGTAAACCTCTGGCATCCTTTCTGAATGAACCCGTCTGGCAGAATGTTTTAATAGAAGTCAGGTGACATAGGACTTTAACTTTAGATTGTGGTTTGTTTCCTGTGTGAAATCAAACATAAATGTTGACTTCTTTTTAACCTGTTGAAACCCAACTTTCCACCAGCGCCGAGCTTAGGGTTAGGGGTATACAGAGGTTAACTTAAGTTATTTAAGTTACATTACATATGTGATGTAATCTAACTTACTCCTAGTGCTCCTAATGGTATTTGCAAGAATCCACTGGGCCTGAACAAAAACAACCAATCAGAGCTGAGATAGACAGTGGATAGTAGATGAAGGCACATTTTCGAAATCAATAATACAGCATGAACATAATGTAATTGTGTATGAATCTATTATCATATATTGTATCTGGTGTCTATGATGTACAAATGCAACCCAACCATGACAGGAGACTTAACAGCAGTGCCAGAGCATTGCTTGTTTCATTTCTAGGCCTGAGGACATTCTTACAAAAAACTGTGGAATGAAGGCTGCATGTCAGTATGTCAAAAACAATGCTCATATGCAACAGCATAATGCAAACCTGTTATTGAGAACCCTTCAAGCAATGCCAAACCTTTTGTTATGCGAGCCATTGCAGCAATCACGCAATTAATTACACAGTTAATTAGTGATGGCGTCTCTGGGTCTGTCACAGTACCACCCAACAATGTAGCAATTTCTAAATGAGAGATAAGACAGGATGCACCAAAAAATGACATCACTGCATCACTCTTTAACAAACTGCAGATGGAAGGAAGGAAATGATTTCAGAAGCACTATCACAAACTATCAAAATGCCCATTTTCATCGTTTATGGTCGCTCAAATCGATCAAACTGAGAAACCACAAGGAGCTTTTACTGAGTACCAAAAGTAATTTTTCATAAGTTAGAAAAATGCAAGAAAATGACAGAAAAATGCTGTAAAAAACCTTGCTTGCGAATACTTCCATGGATGAGGCAGCGGCAAAATGTAGCTTATTTTTGAACTGTACGCTGTATTTAGAATATTTGTCCATTCCGATGGGGAACAGAAGCCGTTATATCCATTTATGCTCTCTTCAAAGCCAGTAGATTCCTTTAGTGTTTTAATGCGTTAGTTTCGACCACCAAAGTCACAAAACAACACAAACAAACCAACCAATTGAAGCAGCGGTAGATCAGCAACTCCCATCTTCTGAGGTAGAATGACTGTTATCAAAAGGAGTCTGCTGGCTTTGAAGAGAGCCATATAACGACTTCAGTTCCCCGTCTGAAAGGGTAAGTCTTTCAGTGCAGTTGAAAAATCAGTCCTCTTCATAACATAAGAGTCACGTCTAACACATGTTGTCATTTTCTGTTTGTGGCTCTCTCTCTTTTTATATTGTAGAAACTTGCACAGCGCTGACTTTCCACCATCTCATCCATTTTTCCTCTGAAAGCATGTACAGTAAGTAAGTAAGTAAGTTTATATAGCACCTTTTTGACACAGAGATCCAAAGTGCTTTCCAAACAAAAAATAAATAAACATAACAACACACAAAAAACAAACATAAATAGCATGTAAAACAAACAAAGGAAGATAAAACAAAAGGGAGGGATAAATTAAAAGAGACACGACAGATGGAGATCTATAAAAAGGC
>NW_023340268.1:22062499-22071811 GCF_004916995.1 Morone saxatilis
CGGGTGTTGGGGGATGGGGAAAGGAGGGGTGGGGGAAAGCATGGGGGAAAGATGAAAAACAAGCCTGCGTGGTTCCTCCAACCCTCGTTACAGCTAATATCCCGTCAACTGTAATCAACGCTGCCACTTTGTAGCGTTTCTTTAAAGTTCTGTCACTGGGGTCTCCACAGACGCGGTCTCATTACCGCATGGCTGCAAAGCACGTAAAATCCTCGCCTCAGCTCAAAACATGCGTTTTATAAATACTCCTACAGCCAAAATAATATGCATGGATACAGCATCAATTCTCAGTCTCACTGTTTGAAAATGCTAATGTATGCTCACCATCGGAAGCTGTAGTGGGAGAGGGAGAAGGGCTGATATCCTTCACAAATATTAAATAGTCAATATTATTACATTGGAAACTTTGCATACTCAAAACAAAATATATTTTTTTATTCTTCTCATGTGGAAAAGCCTTTATTTAGAATAACAAGATAATTGTAAGACTAATAGTTTCAACAATAATACACTGTATATGATAAAACTGAACAACATTGATGAACAATGAGATCAAAGCATCCAGTATCTGTTCTATTGTAAATGTGCCATTAAACCAGCTAGTCTTGCTTAAAAATACATTTAAAAAAAACTATTTTCTGGCCAGTTTATAGTTCAGCAGGCAGATACTACAGATAGATATACACTCACTGTCAATAGCTGCTTGTCAGATGCACAGCCAATTTACCATGGCACCTGTAGAAACCTTTCTTTCCCAGACCCAGCATGTAGGTAGTTCCAGAGGTGAAGGTCCTCAAACACCTTTTTTGTTCTCACCATGGTGAACAGCAAAGAAGTGCAGAAAACCAAATGTTAATAAAATATGTCCATGTAGACATCAGTGCAACAAAAGTTTGAAGCCATTATTTTGTTTCTGTGGAAATATTAATATATATTTCAATACAAAACCAAGCGAGCCCTTAAATAGGAAAGGACCATACAGAAAGACTAGTATATTAATCCTACAATCACAACTGAAATTACCCTTCTTAAGCCCCGCCCCTTTTGGAACCCAGCTTTCTCCTTTCCTGTACTTAGATATGCTTAGAAATTCATTGAATCATACATTAATCTTTCCACAGAAACAGAATAATGTAAAATAAAGAATAATGCTAGCTAAATAGATAGCTAATCTACAGAAGGATAGCTAGTTAGCTAGTGTTCTGCTCTGTAGCAAAAAACACTAACCATCTAACTGACCAGCAACCCTAAAATCAAGATGGCCTCCCTGCCCCGAATTAAGGTTTGGCGACCCCTAGTGTGGGTCCCGACCCCCAGGTTGAGAACCACTGCTGTATGTGTTGTATATATATATGTTATATGTTGCTGTATATATCTTTTATCTTTTAACCATCTTCAAAATGTGGTCTTTTCTTTTCTTCATAAATTAGCCTAGCACATAGCATATCTAAGTACAGAAGAAAGTTTACAGATGTTCTGACCAAGGCTTGCTCAACGGTCATTGGAGCACAGAGCAAAAAGGGCGGGACTATGGAAGGGTCAATTAAGTCGATGCCAGATTTCTAGTGGTTGGCTGGTTTCATGTGAGTTTGATTACGTTATATAGTTCATTGATCTGATTGGTTGAAGTTCGCCTGTGATAGACAGTGATAGACACATAGTTCATCCATCACCTACCGAGTATTTTTTTTGAAAATGCCTGACCTTTTTCAAACCCAGATGGTTCTATGTAACAATTTGTTACACAAAAGCGAGGTTGGGAAAAACGTAACAATCCTGACAAGAGCAGAAAGAGGTCTGTTAGCAAGCTTTATTGTTTGTTTATTGGCTGCCTAATTCATTTACAGTAACTCCATCTGTTGGAGCGATGTATGAGATATAAATACAACCAGATCCTGTACTGTGGGTCCCACAGAGCTGACAGCTGGTGAGTCACAAACATGCCTCGCTTTGTCTTTACATCACCAGCATCTCTCCAAATTCCACTGGGGATCCGAGACCGGACGACGACGCTTCGTGTTTAGGTGCAAACCATCCCGCTAATGGTATTAATTTGCTCGAAAAGAATTGAATTAGTGTCCCAGCGGAGGCTGCAGTCCAGGCGACACGCAGCAGGCCATGATGAAAGGCCTCTTCACCCACGCTGCTGTTACGGTGATGTTTGTGCAATTACAAATCAATCAATCAACCCCAGCATGTGGAAGATGAGATAAGGAAAATGAGTTAGTGTACATTGCCACGTGCTTTCAGTGACACTGGAATGAACACTGGCAGTAGGCCTCGTTATTCGAGGTTATTTTGGCAGATAAATATGTCTGTCTTCAGAGCAAATTTGATTTTCAGTGAATAAAATGTCATAGTGCAGAATACAGCATGAACATTTAGAAATTGAACAGAGAAGCATAGTTGTCAGTGCGAATGGCACCAACACGCAAAATCGTTATATATTACAAGCCAAGAAAAAGAAACTTTAATGCAAATCAACTTAAAGAAGTTTATTTAAAAAAGCTCCTGTTCATCCCTTTCTGGCATCAGGGAGGATTCATAACTATAATTCTATACTAGCCCAGAATGGACAAACCAAACACTAGCTCTAGATAGGGGCTTTTTTTGTGTGCAAATTTCACGGCCACCGGAGTTCCTTCTTCACGCTTGGAAGAATGAGCAGTATTCAGTTGGTTGCAATCTGTAACTTTACTGCTAGATGCCACTAAATCCTACACACTGGTCCTTTAATATGACTGAGAGCTGACAGCAGTTTCTGTTTCTGTATTCCCTCTCCAGCAGCTCTCTGCAGATGAAGGACACCTTCTCCTTGGGCTCAAGCTGCGATGGACCTTCTCTCAGTCTTGTCTATGTCACCAGACCCCTGAGTGCTGTGGACGACAGCAGGTTACAGTCAGCCACCACGCATCTGTCAGGAGATGACAGGGACAAGGCTTACCTGGGCATTTCACCTTGTCTACAGGGCAAAGTCAGCTCCATTAGCATATAAGTTCAGTGTCTGGAGGATTTGAGAACAGCTCGGTGAATTTAGCCCTGCCTCAATAGACGTGCGACGGAAACGTTAGAAATCACAAGCAGGTGGAAGGATACGTGCACAGTGGGAACGTTGTTAGATAGACTGAGCAGATGTTGAGGCCCAGTCACAGCAGAGAAGATCTTGACAGCACAGCTGGAGCTTCACCAGACACACACACACACACACCCAGACACACACTGTCTAATTAAGTAAATAAAAATGTACAGTATGAAAATTATTAAAACATCAGAAAATTATCCAGCTAAATCAAACTTTATATAGAGCAGCTAATTAATATAAAGTGATCAAATAATTGCACTGCGTGTATAATTTGTATAAAAACTGGAGAGAATTGATCATCTGGGAGTGTGACAGTGCCCAGTAAATTTCATGAACATCTGTTTTGCCCAATGGTGGCTAAAATACTAAAATGTAGATTAATTGTCATGTTAAATTGTTCAGATGGTTTTTGTGTTACTTGTCACTCTTTGGTTGCGGTTGAGCTGGACAGCTAATTCACCCTCTTTCAAACCTTACATTCAACAACAATAGGAACCTAAAATTGTCTGCTCCCTGCATGAGTTGCTTGAATTTTCAAAAGAAAAGATGATTGGTCTATAATTTGAGTTTGTGGAACACAGCCATCTTTGTTAACTATTGGAGCCAGAAAAAAGCTGGTGGAGTCAGATGAGATGAGATACAGCTTTATTCATCCTGAACTACAAGTCCAAGTTAAGTCTCGAGTCTTTGCAGCTGCAGGTGTCCTTGCAATGATGTTGTTGGTTCCACTTTACAGTAAGCAGCTATTCCTTAATGTTAATGGGACATAAAAGTAAAATAAAGATTGTTCACCAGTCCTAGATCTCGAGTCCTTATCGAGTCTCAAGTCTTTTGAGGACGAGTCTCAAGTCTTTTGAGGACGAGTCTCAACTGATGTCTCAAGTCTACCCATCTCTGCCACAATGGTGAGAGGTCTTGTCAGCCAAGCAAACACATCCAAAACATAGCTTTATGAATGGCGAGTCTGTCTGAGGTATCTGTGACAAAAATGAGAACGCTATTAAAGCAAATGTCAGAGAAGCTGGCAAGAGGGTGAAATAAGGGCCAAATATTCTTGTTAGGTAGGTACTAAAACACAGACTCCATATTAAAAAATGGACGTAGTGTCCGTGACATCACCCATAGGTTTCTGAAGAGCTGTTGTGAAGTGCGGTGGCCTTGACCTTGGCAGTACTGACTCCGCCAGCTCCCAGATAATTTACCCACCGTACAGTGATGAACAGGAAACTTAGCTATACAGAAAGTGTTCTTTGTACCAGGCTTGTACCATGTTTATTTCTGCTGTAAAGTTGGGCATTTAAATATGGGGCCTTATTGAGATTGACTCACTGCTGGAGCCAGCCTCAAGTGGCCATTAGAGGAACTGCAGTTACAGTTACAGTTACTTCCGTGTTGGTTTCATTTGTCAGCCACAGAGGTTGTCACTTGCTAAAGCAGCTCAGCAGAGCTTCTTCTGGAAAAATGACTGACTTCAGTGAGTGCTCTTGAAGTCATTTCAATCATTTACACATTGGCTTCACCAACACAAAGGTGAAGGTGCTCATCTCAGATGGTCAGTGAATTGGCTTAGCCACTCTCCTATTTGCATGTTAATGTCATTCCAGCTGAAAATTGAATTTGAAGGCATCTGGCACATTGAAGATAACTATGTTAGAATGACAACTCAAGAATCTTCATGATACGGTCAGATAACTGTTGAACTATCTGGTCAGTGATTTGGTCAAAATTGTACAAGAAAGGCTGTTTCTATTTCATTTTTTATTTTTGGAAAGACACTGCACTCGAGACAACCCAAAGTGTCTTTATATCTTTCTCAGCTCTGATTGGTTGTTTTCGTTCAGGCCCGGTGGATTCTTGCAAATCAATCTTGCAATTACCATCAGGAGCACTAGGAGGAGCCAGAGGAACCAGATTTTTTTTTGCACTACTGTCAGAACACGGTGAAGATTTCAGCAACAATGACAAAAAGTTATTTTTTATAAAAGTTACCTACTGCTGTTTTAATATCAGCAAAATAATAACTAGACATCAGATTTTTTATCAGCCAGCCTATTGATTAATATTAGCTTACTGCAGAGATAGCTAGTCACTGTGTCAGATGATAGGTTTGTTTTTGAGCCATAAAATATCACAAACACTACATATAAAAAACAAAGTTAAGTGACCTTTCACAATAATATTTTCTTATGTTCTTATGCATAAAATATTAAACTCTTAAATACTGATAACTGTGTCTGCGTCAAAAATCCAGTAACAGTGGAGGTCATTCCTGTTGGAAAATAAAATTAACAATGGTTACCGGAATTAAGAAAATATGGAAAATTGGAATAATTAAAAAAAGTGATGATGATGAATGAGAGGGGTGCAGTGAGGGTGGGGGTGGCTTGTTATGTCAGTATTCTTAAAGTCCTGGTTACGGCCCTGTTTATCTTATTTTTTTATGTGTCTTGAGTGTCAGTGGAGATGACCAGATGTTCTTCACCAAAGACAAGACAGATTTCTGGGTGTGTTTTTTGCAGGTTAACATTAATTTATAAATAAATAAATAAAATCACCCCTGCAGTCAGTGGGGGGCTGGTTGAGTTAACAGATTGACAGACAGTTAGGCCCAGCTATTACACAATGGCTTCGTGTTTGTTTGTGTGATTCCCCAGAGGTTGCTCTCATGTTGTTGATAGCAACCCAGTGAAATCCTCTTTTTGGGGTAGACAGTCTGAAGTGGGACTTTTTCAGGGCTAAAAGCAGCACCCCTCCCCACTCACCCCTGCTTTGTTCCCCCAATCTGGTTACCGGCTCTGAACCGATGGAGCGGAAGACAATGGAGAGCAGGGGATGAGGCTAAAGGCCGGTTGCAGTCAGGCCTCCGCCTGGCTGAACTCATTTCAGGGATGATTTGCTTTGACTGATATGAGCTGCTTGGATTACTGTTGAGTCTCTTTGTTCCTGATTGGGGAAGGGGTCACAACAAGCTCCTGAGAGCTTAGCAGTTCCACGTAACATGCCCTCTGACAGATTTAAATTTTAACACCAGTGCTGTTGCTCATATCGTTGCCCTGCACACTATTTTGTGGGTGTGCTTGACTTCAGAGGAGGAGCAGAGATAGATCTGCTCCCTTCGGCTCCAACAGGAACATCCCTGTTGTGAATGCACGTTTCTTTTCAGCAGACAAATGAGCTGCTTACACCGAGATCGTTATTTGTGTGAGCCCAAGACTGCTTTTTTTTAATTTCACGTGAACAAATTAACCTTTTCATAGCACACATGTCAGTTCACATTTTACTGCAGACCTAATCTTTGATCCTTTTCTCCCCTGAGCCTTGACAGAGACAGTGTTCCCGTTTTTCACAACTTCTAAATGCGATAATTGATTTCTCGATTGCGCGAGCCAACAATAGCAAACATTTAATTACATTGTGACCTGTTTTGTTCTCGGTTCTCCCTCATTGCCGCCTTGTTTCTCCATTCTGCTGCCTGCGATAACATTTGCATATTTAAATTGGATGTGCTTGACTTGGCCCTGCAGCACCCCTGCAACCCCCTCCCCAACCACTATAACCCCCTCCTGCTAAAAGCTGAAGAGCCTCTGGAAATGTGTTGGAGAGGGCCAGGGCCTGACAACGCAATACAGAGCGCAAAACAGATGTGATACTGCCCCCACACCGTTACCTTACATTCATCTGCTTTAATGTCAGAGAAATTATAACAGGACTAAAAATCAAGTGGCTCCTAGAGGCTGCAAAGTACAGTACACCCCACAACAAACAACATATTGTCATTCTCAGAGCTCTGTAGACCAGATATAGTCCAAAAATGGGTGAAGAGGCGGAGCGTGGGTGGAGCTGAAGCAGGCCAGATGAAGACCACAAAATACAGAATGTAGATACCTCATTGGCCACTGCTGTATGCCGCTGCTATACGTCTGTGCGGTGGCCATATTGCGGAGGTCAAGACCTGCTAGTTAACAGTACTGAGAGATGCAGACTGCACTGCAAACTCAACTGTAACTCGTTTCATTCTGTACCGATTTTCATGAAATTTGGTTTAAACATGAGAAATATAACTTGATATTGGTTACTGGTTGGAATTAATTCAGATACTAAACAGTACAAACATGACGGAAACTAATCCAGTTATGTTTAATATTGTGATACTTGGGCAAGGTTCCTGACTACATTTTTTAACAGGTAATAAGTAACTGTATTGGATTACACTTATAAAGTTACCCTCCCAACCCTGGTTGTAGGCTGTTTCTGTGGCTGCAGCGTTCTCGCTCACTGGACCAAATTCAAAACATATTGTTAGCCACTTATAGGTGTGAAAGTAACACAACAATATGAGAAATGCAATTAAAAAAACATAGATCATATTAAAAAAAAGTAGTACAGTGAATTAAACGTGCTAATCATACACTGTTGTACACAGTTATACAGTTCTCTTAAAACTATTATATTGTTTTTACTGTTGTAAAGGTTGTAAATGTAAAAAATTAAATAAAGGACATAATGTGTTTGAAGTTATATATTTACACGGTCTGACATTTTTAATAATAACAAGAATAATATAAACAATTTTAAGCTGCAGTGGTTAACTTTTCTAAAATAACTAATAACTTTTTGTCATATCTGCTGAAACTTTCACTATATTCTGACAGTAATACATGAGACAGATAATCAGGTTCCTCTGGCTCCTCCTATTGCTCCTAATGGTATTAGCAAGAATCCACCAGACAATTGGTCATCGCGTATTTCTCTCCAAAATTCAGACTTACGATGATTCAAATCCAGTTTTGTTTGTTGAAATCAAAGTTTCATAAACCATAAATATATATACAGTATGAGTGTACTTTAAGTGCTTTGCTTGTGGTGTGTTCAAGCGCTATTCAATAGACTTGTTTTTTTGTTTGTGTCTTCCTAATCTGAATTATAGTAACTGGAGAGAGAGAAAAAGAGAGACAGAAAACAATTAAGATGGTAAAATAAGTAGAAAAGCATCCTCTGATCATTTGTAGCCTCGTGTTATGGCAGCAGCTCTGAGTTATGATGATGCTCTACTAATGGAGACAGCAATAACTCTTTTATGTGCTGCCGCCAGCCTTTGTGTGCCTGGAGGGTTTTATTACATGGCTTACTGTGATACGTTCCGTTACTAGCACAATGCACAGAGCTGGTAGGCTGAGTGTTTGGATTGGAATTAATGTGTTGTGCAAGATTTGCATTAGCTGTGATGTGCATCTGTGTGCCTGTTGATCAGAAACCATCAGAGAGGAGGCTGTTGCTGTGCGAGCATGGACTAGTGTCTTCATTATTCTGCCTCTGCTTGGATCTGCTCTACTTATACAGCCCTATTATTCAAATACACAACTCCCCCTCCCTGGCTTTCCTACACATATATCTCTGCCCTGGATGGCCACCATCTCTCTCTCTCCCCTCATCATCATCTCACCTGATATGTCTCTATGGAGACCTGTGATATCTCTCTTACACACACTCATACATACCAATGTCATTGCTTTACAATGCAATGATATACTCCTGTGGATCCTTAAATACCCAGTGTGCTCATTCAGTGGCTGTGCCAGTCACTCTGCATGAAGTGGCTCTTGGTTCATAAAGATTGGTTCAAATGATGAAATATTTGATAAATAGGACATAGCACTTTTTTTATGCATGCAAATGCTAATTTTATGTCCCCTGGGACTATTACTGCTGAGTGAAAATGATATCTTAAAAATTTAATAAGTTTTAAAACAAGATGCAAAAAAAGATGCAGCATCTTGACTTGTTTGTTCTGCCAGAGACACGTTTTGCTGTGTTAATAAATACCTCTAACTGAGTATTATGTTTTGCTGTCGTTTCTTGAACGAGCTTACACTGTATCAACAATAAACTGAAGTATATTCATACCCTGGCTATTCAAGATATACAAAACTATACTATACTATGTTATGCTATAACAACCTATACTATACTGTACTACGCTATGCTAAACAAAACTATACTATACCAAACTATTAAGTACTATACCATAATATGCTATACACAACTCTAATGTACTAAACTATACAGTTCTATACTATACTATACTATGCTATGCTATACTATATTCTATCATACTATACTATACAGTACTATACTATGCGATGCTATTTTATACTATAATATGCATTGCTATACTGTACTATGAGGATTTGAGCGACTTTAACAAGGGCCACATTGTGATGGCTAGACAA
>NW_023340268.1:22071911-22074605 GCF_004916995.1 Morone saxatilis
AGTGTCTGTTGGTTATTGTAGTAAGGAGAGGACACACATTGCTGCTAGCACACTGTAGTTTATTGTCACGTGTGATTGACTGTGTAAGCTGTATGATTGTATGGACATCCAGCGAGTCAAACTGTGTATTCATTTGCCCTATATTGGCTCCCTTTCCCGCTAAATTTTGCCTTCTTATACTTGATCTGACTGAGGTTTGAGCAAATTATTGGGAAAATTCACAATGTCGACCATAAATAACTACAGCAGGTCACTGATGAATGTTAATCAATGACCCCTGGTGCTCATTGTAATCCGTTCCGACCTATCTGTAGAAATAATGATCTTATTTTAAGGCCGCTGTGCCATCTGATATTATTCTGGCTGCTGCTGCCGCTGTTGTGTATACTGTTCATTAGGAAAGCGGTTAATTATTATAATAATAATAATAATAATAATAATTAATATACACATGTCACTAACATTGGCTCTGTGTGTGTGTGTGTATTAAATGTTGTTAGTTTTGTGTGACAGTGGGGCTGTGAGGTGATTATTTGTGTGGTTTGCATTTTATTTTTAGAAATTAGTTGTTTGTTTTGGTAATAACTGTCACTCCCTCAGTGCGGGTTGCATTGGGTAGACTATTAAAGCTGCAGTAGGTAACTTTTATAAAAAATAACTTTTTGTCATACGATTTTCACTATAGTAGTACAGTAGTACATAAAACAGATAATCTGTGAAAAAATCTGGTTCCCCTGTCTCCTCCTAGTGATCCTAATGGGATTTGTAAGAATCTACCGAACGAAAACAACCAATCAGATCTGAGAAAGCTAGAAAGACACTTTGGGTTGGAAGCTTGAAGATCCCAGGGTCCCAATAAATGAGACTCAACAATCATCCATCTTTCTTGCCTCTGATTGGTTGTTTTCTTTCAGGCCCAGTTGTATTATTTTTGTATTATTATTTTTATCCCAATTAAAACATGAATCATGCTTTAGTTGTCACAAAACTGAATTTTAATGTATATCATTAAAGCATTTCCTTCCAAAAGTGACAGCTGTGACTATAGATTAAATCACTAGTGCATTCTATCAGTCCCATAAAGACAATCAAAGTTCAATCATTAATGTGAGCAGTGATTTGCGAACTGTTGGTTGCTCCTCATCCCCGACTGGCAGAGGGGTCACAGCATGTGCACACTCCTCCTGCTGCCAGGCCTGACGACCACAACACCCAGACCCTCCCTGCACTCCGCAGACAGCCTCCCCAATCCCCCCAGGCCCCTTCAGTCATTTCACAGCCATTAGCTTCATAAAGGAACATTTCACCCGCTGCTCGATGTGGACCCCACGACAAATTAGCCCAGCATCGGCCATGATGGGCCCCATCTATCCCAGCTGGTGTGATGCTTTGGTCAGAAACAAACACATAAACTGCAAATGGCCATAACGCGGTGTATATAATCACAAGATAACTGAACACCAACAAAATGGAGGACTGCATTTGAAATGAATGTATTTGTAAGTGCAAAATGTGCAATGAATGATATGACTTGGACTATGAATCCCATGCTGCAGATAGTGAGACAACCAGACTGAAATCCTCATCAGAGGTTTAATGATCCTCAGTGCTCCTGCATGACTCTGTGTGGCACACTTTTTGACAGACAGCCCTTTCCCACAATTCCCTCTGCCATTCAGCACCAGGTGCGCATTTGGTAGGACAGCCTGCGCAGCACGGACAAGTGGCCACATGGGTCACTGGGACATCTCAAGGAGGAAGAAGATGGCGTGGGGAGAAAGCGAGTTGGAGTTAGGATTTATCAGGGCTTTAAGGGGCTTGAATCTGACCCTGATTAGTGGGAATGCACTGGGTGGGATTACAGTCTCTGCTGCATTTAAGACGACAAACAGATACTGGTAATGAGAATGAGCGAGAAAGCAGATACCAGTGGAGGAGCTGCACAGCAGAAAGTCAAGGACGGCTCTGTATTATGATGACATACAGTTAAAAGGTAGATGAAAATGAAAAAGTTAATGTTTCGGGTGGAAATAGGACAGCAGGTTTTAACATGGGACATTACAAGTAAGAATTGCTATAGTACATATGTATATGTACATGTATGTAGTACAGTGTAATATAGTACACTATCATATACCAAAATACAGTAGAGTATAGAATATTATATAGTTAAAGTTTAATAAAGAACTGCAGTAAAGCGCATTATACTACAATATAATATATACAAAATAGCATAGTACCTAGTAGTTTAACGACATTTTTCAGTAGCTTGCTGCTCGTTTTGCATAGTTCTTTACTACAAAGCTTTTGTAAGCTGGATTGTCCACTCACCTGTGAAAAACATTTGGCTATAGTTTTTAATATTTTTAAGCTGAATTTGTAAAACTAAACTTGAATATATTAGGTGTATTGATTATTGCTATTAAGAATCTTTTAGAGAAGTTGCTTCATGCTATTTTAGAAGTTATCTGGCTAATTACCCCCACCTGGTTTCTGGAAGGCAGGTGTCTGACTGATGGACCTTGTATACAAAACCAAAGCTGACATTCCTGTGCTTTCTATGAATAGTAGGTGTGAAGTTATTGGCAGCTTGCCAAGCTATGCTTTCAAAGTACTATAGTGTAGTATAGTATAGAATCATTTAGTATAACATAACTTGTTATAGTTTAGTATACACTGATCAGCCGTAACATT
>NW_023340268.1:22074705-22091159 GCF_004916995.1 Morone saxatilis
ATCTCGGCATCAATAACAATAATAATCTTGTCAATAACAATGTGCAACAATCAAGGGACAATAATTACTGTGCAATCTATTGACCATGTGCAACTGCTGCTAGTATTTGTGTTATCTGTGTTCTTTTTTTACTGTTTTTTTCTTTTTTCTTTATTTTCTCTTGTACAGTGTTTATTATAATATTTTTTCATACTGTTTTTTTCTCTATCCACTTTGCTGCTGTAAGATTCGAATTTACCCATTCTGGGACTATGAAAAGACTCTTATTTTATCTAACAAGCCCAGTGTCATGTAGCGTAGGCCAAACCTAAACTGTAGATTTCTTTCACTGGAGGTTTAGTGGCAAATGTCTTCAGGCTCACCAGTCGGATTGAATTTCATCCAACTATATTTTAAAAATGGTAATGTCAATTATGCACTTAAATGCATTTAGTTTTAGTTTAAGATTACAGATATCTCTTACAGCTTGTCCTAAGGCTACCACAGCAAGACACCACAAGTGATGAGGCACTTTCATCAGTTATAGTCAGAGCTGCACCAAAATTAAAAAACTAAGATGTAGTAGGAGAATCACGATCACGATGAGTGTCTATCCGTCACCAGTTTGCAGCGCTCACCTTTTCCTCTGATCAGCCAGAGAGCTGCCTCTCGTCTGGGCAAACATGTCAAACTCCTCTTCCTCTTCTGCAAGACAGAGGATTAACTCATTAAGTCACAACTGAATGAAATACAACCTACTCCATACTGGAATCTAAATACCCATAGCAACACATATCTAATAACGAAACCACAGCATCCTGTTTTTTTCTCAACATCCTGAAAATACCAAAGCAAGTCTTCAGTTTGATACGTATAGATGTCGTAAGGGAGCGCGCATAAAAAGCAGTAGTTATACAAAGTTATCTCACTGTGGTTGGGTGAATGCCGCTCATTGACCCAGGTGCTGACTGCTGGTTGGCTAGTTGCTGTGATGACAGCAGGTTGACTGATAGTGGAAGGCTCAGGGCCGAGGTTGATGAGGCTCTGGCTTGAGGTAGAGCTCTGATAGAGTGAGAATATTTATTGTAAATTAAGATGGAAAACCTTTACACCTCACAGTTTTCTGACGCAGTCCAGCATTAATTAATTTGAACAAAAGATAAGAGATCAAGAGCTTTCTTACCTGTTGAGTATTTGTCATTTGCGCCTTGTTCAGTCTGTCAAACCTGAAACACAATTACAATACAATGAAAATGGAATAAGTACGATACACACTGCACTCTTAAAACTAACAATTTCGTCTTAACACAATCCAAAACACAAAATTAGGCTGCAGCACACCTCTCATAACGGATGAAGGCGTTGTTGAGGTCATCGTTGACCACAAGCAGCTCTCCAATAAACTCTTCATCCAGCAGCTGGGGGATGAGCTCCACCACTCGAGTCTGCATGTTCTTACACACCGAGTACAGCTGCTGCTTGGACACCGGAGGAGAGAGAGAGAGATTCATTCACTCATTCATTAATCTTTGATGGAAGCCCAAGGTGTGATCTACTTTTTTTGGTGTACCCAATTTTCTACATCCTGCTTCATCTACTTTTACATTAATAACTGGTTTCCTGCATTTTACTCTTTGACAACATGATGCCAGTACATGCAGTACAGCACAGTTGTACAGGCAGCATGAACAAAACAGAGAAAAGTGTAATAAAGTAAAGCAAATTAAAAATCAACATCTCTGCCTCTTCTATAACCTTTTGTCCAAATAAAACATTTACACACACACACACACACACACACACCTGTAGCAGCTCTGTATCATCTTGCTGGCTCTGTCCAGGGGTTAGCTCATTCAGCATTTCTGACATCACAGTGAGATTTCCCTTCACCAGCGCCAGCTCACTTCGCAGCTTCTGTTCCTAGATAAGAAAGAAAAAAATGTTAGCGTAGGACTTGACTGGAATGCAATTATATTTTAGGAATTGGCTTTTTATTATTATTATTATTATTTTTATATTTCTTTGACAATGAAAATAAAAAAGATCCTTTCATGTCAACGTGAAAACCAATTGATCTTGGCATATCACTACTATCAGTCAGTCCTGGTTTTCTTCACCAGCTCAATGTAGTTGTAGTGGACCGGTCAGGTGTTTTCGGACAGTGGTACCTGTTCTGCAGAGAGAGAGGCTGGTCCCTCACTGGGCTGGACTGGAGGTAAAGTATTCTGAATGGGGACACTGGCTGGTGCTTGTGGTTGCGCCTGTGTGGGTGCAGCAACAGAGGTCGTCTCAGGAGTCCCGTTTTCTGGGATACTCTGCAAAATGAAGGCAACAGTGAAATCTGTCAGAGGTACAGTTTAGAGATAGATATCTGTGCATGCATTTGATTTAGTTTGTTGTTTTCACTTTGCAGACAGTCTCACCCTATTTGGGGTGTGGATGGGGGACAGAGCATCCAGGTCTGTCATGGGGAACTCCAGACCGCGTCTCCTCAGGTCGTCATATACGTACACCACTCCCGCCAGGGAGGGAGAACTACGGAACGCATCAGCCCACGACTGTGGGTGGGAGGAAAAACATATGACAAAATACAATGCGATTAACTGATTCAGTTCAGAAATCAGTGTTCAATAAGATATTACAGAGGCCAGGGCGCCCAGTTAGCTCAGTCAGTAGAGCTAGCGACCCATGTAGGGAGTTGCTGCAGTGGCCCAGGGATCGAATCCGACCTGCGGCCCTTTGCTGCATATCATCCCCTCTCTCTGCCCCCCTTTCCTCTCTATCTTCAGCTGTCACTATCAATAAAAGGCAATAAAAGCCCCAAAAAATACTTTAAAAAAAGAAATTAACATGCTGGACTATTTCATAGTATTGTAGCTAACTGCATAGGGATCTATGTCCAGGGCAACTTGCTAACCAAGTCTGATTTTATGCTAAAATCACAAACATTACTTATTCATCATTGTTCTATAGAATCAAAACAGCTTTTATTTGCCCTTATATACGTCTGTTTTGTTTGTGTTTACTGAATCTCTACAGTGAAGTGTAAAAGTCCAGTGTGTAGTATTTAGTGGCATCTTCCGGTGCTGATTGCAATGCCCTTGTCTCATCCTCTGGTTCAACATGGCGGACTCCATAGAAGAGGAACCGAAAACAACGATTCTTATTTTCAGGTGATTATACACTAATGAAAACATACCTATGAATGTTATATTCCTGCCAGTTGATCCTTATTGACCTTTAATAATGACCATAGTTAAAAAGACAGAAGTATAAGTAGTTGGTGCCACCAGCTGAAGTTACAGTATGAAATAAAAAATGTAGGAAAAGTGTGTGTCAAAAAGTGTCAAGTGAGAGAATAGCAATGAACTAGCCCCAAAGGTGTACAGATACTGTAGAGTAAATCAATTAAAAAACCCATACCATTCCCATGGCTGGTTTGTGGGAGCATGATGACTGACACCGTCCATTTGATTTACTGACCCACCTGCCGCTGATCAAATTTATGATGTGCTTTCATTGAGTGCAGTGGTTGCCTCTCATGAATAATAAGTACCTCTTCCAACTCAATGGTGAATCTTGGGCTTGAATATCATGCAAGGTCAAACTGACTGCCACACCCATCATTTGCTTTTTTCCCCACACTTTTTGGATATCCTTTTTAACATGTTATTTCTCACTAACACAGGAAGATACACAAACAATTAATCAACGTTAAAAACTCCCCCAAGGGAAAAAATGGAAGAAACCTTGGATTATGTAGAAATTGAGGATTATAAAATATGAAGAATGTGGATCCAGGAGGCTGACAACTCCAGGTGCCCCCAAACAGCAAAACTCACACAGCTTGGAGGGTTACAGAAATGCATTAGAGAGTTTACAGGTTTATTCTCATCAACGGGACAAACATGGACTACAGGGTAAAGAGATTCATTCAGACTGAGACTGACCCACTGAAAGGGTAATGATATCAGGTGCGGGGCCTGTACTAATCTGTGAATAAGCACTAATTAAAATTAACAAATGAGTTTAAAGTTTGGATTTAAAGGCCTCAACAGAGTCATATTGTCTGATGTCAACAGGGAGGTTATTCAAGGTGAATGGAGCACAACATCTTTTTGACTCTGGGGATACATAGGATCACAGTATTGAGAGAGCATAGAGCAAAGGATGAGACATAAGGTTTAATGAGATCAGAGATAAGAAGGGGCCAGCCCATTTACCATTTTGTAAGTAATTAGAAGCACCTTAAAGTCTGCTCTGGCATGAACAGGGAGCCAATGAAGTGAAGTTAAGGTTTGTGTAATATAGGAATGCACGATAATTATCGGGACAGATAAATTATTGGCCATTGTTAACAATGGGGGTATCAGGTAGATTTGGTTAGAACAGAGCTATGGAATATTAAAAATTATTTTTAAAATACAAAATTATCCGTATTAGCCATGAGAAGCAGGTAATCATCTATTATCATATCGGCTGAAAATCGGCTGAAAAAATCTATTTTGTGCATCCATGTGTAATATGATTACATTTTCTGACAAGATATGTCTCATTATCTTTCAAAAAAATTGAATTAAAATGATAGGTAATAATAGATTATCACAGCATTATTACGACCCTGTCAAGAAAGAAAGTCTAACGCAACTTCTGGTTTCACACTGTCACTGAGCATGTAAGGGGACCGCTTATGCAGACAATTACGGACAAATTTAAGTGTAGCAATTTTAAAGAAATCATAGATGTTCAGTTACTAATATGGCGGCCTCCAATCCAAGTGTGTGACTCCTGTTGAAGCTGCTTGTACAAGATATTGTACATCTCAAACCCTGCGACAACTGGGTGGGAAACTTAGGAAATAGCTAGATACAGAGATACAGAAGACAATATCATCTGCATACATAAAAATCTGCTACATGACTAAATACTAAAAATGCAAAAATGAATAGGACCAAGGACAGAACCCTGTGGAATCCCATGTTTTACTCCCAAAGGAAATGTATTTATTATTGTTGAGGATAATACTGTTTACAGTTACAAACATGAGACAAATGTAAAGTTTTTTCAGAGAAGTTGGATTTGAAGGAGAATATTCTGGTTCAGTGGGTAAAACCCAAAAACACCTCCACCTGCCCAATCTAGCTGCCTACTTCGATCGGAGTGCAGAACAGCTTCACTGAGCCCTTTGAAAAGGGGATGAGAGACGAGTGGGAGGGAGGGTTAGAGAGGGTGGGTGTGTGTGCGTGTGTCTGTGTGTGTAAGAGAGAGAGAGAGAGAGACAGAGAGAGAGAGGGAGGCGCTGCATCAACTGGCATACAGCAGCAGCAGCGGCAGCAGCAGGCTGGGCTTAGGGATCTATTGTTCCCTGTTTTATTATTGTCAGACCTTGTTCTCTCTCATTAAGGATCCAAGAGAGAAAGAGAAACGGAGAGGACAAGGAGTGCGAGAGGAGACCTCAGCCCCATTCGCCCGGGATTACTTCTTCTTGGATGCACTGGTGTGGACAAAGCACAAGCAGAAAACACACACACTTCAGTTCAGTTCTCTACCTCGTGGCCAGGCTTGCTTTTTTCCCCTCCTCACTGCATTGGGAACTACAGTTCTTGCCGTGCAGGGGCCATGGGGCTGGCCGGCAGAGCCATGGGGACGCTGGGGGTATCAAGAGTCTCTCTGTGGAGGATAGCACTGCTCTTTCTTTCCATCTGGGAGCTGGATGCACAAACCGCAGCGGAAACTAAACCCCTATACATCTGGCAAACAGGTATGGTCCACCCTCTCTAATGTTTCGCCACTTCTCCCTTGGGGTTCAGAGGGGGGCTGGGGAGATGATAAGAGATGCTGAGTGGCAGTATGGATGTCCCATCCACTACTACTCTTGCAGTATTGATGAAATATTAATACGTAAATATTTGTGTACATAGCAGAGTGCAGGAAAGCTGGTGAACTTGCTCAAAGTGTTCTGCTTTGTGGTTTAGATTTACTTGCATTGATTGTATTGTATCATTTATCATATCATTTTATGATTTCATGAAATCATTTAAATTCAAAAGTTTCTTCCCTGAGCCTCTGTTCCTGCAGTAATGCACGTGGCAGAGGTGCATTGGAGCCATCTTGCTACTGTATAGTGTGGTAACATATTTACTGCAGTCCCTGATGTGAATGTCTCTTTGCCCCCAGACTGGGGGTTATAGGAGCGGGGCTGTGCTGGCTGTCTTTTGGCTGCGCCTCCCCCGTTCTGGGCTGAGGCAGCTGGGACTCCTCGGCTGCCCCGCACTGCTATTGGACTCATTTATCACAGTTTGACGTGTGTGCAATTGATGAAACGGTGTGTGCACTGTAGCTGCATGTGGCTCTTTTATTCTGAGGGTGGGGAGGAACACAAGCAAGCCGCAAAGGAGATGGCAAGTGAACTCCATAGTATTTTAGTGCTGATGCAGATGTTTGATTTATTAAAAAGTAACCCAGCGGTGGATGTTGAGATGAGTTAAACCAGTGTGATGCGAGTACAGTAGCTTTACAGTGTAGGCAGCGGCGCAGTACAATACAAGGCTCCCAGTTGCTGCTGTTTTTGGGTGGTGCCTCTCACCGGTGGAGGCTCATTTTACACGAGAGATCGACACATGGTCATACTGATGCATGGTCCAGCGAGCAGAGTGAAGGAGTGGGAGGAGGAGGGTGGAGGACGAGTGATGGGAGCAGGAGTAGGGGGATGGAACCCCCCCGACCCATCAGGACAGGAGTGCCCTTTGGATGCAGCTGGAGATCAATGTTCTCTTTCACAACTGTCTTATCTCTCTCTGTTTCGCTGGATCAATGAACTGGTTTCACTGGGATCCTGCAACCCCCCCCACCAGTAGGAGCTGATCAATGGGTATAGTCCTGGCAATGCAACTCAGCCGGTATGGGATCAATGCTGGCTTTGGGTGGAGTCTAAAGTGTAATCTATACTTGTTAATAATCTGTGTTTGTTGGATACAAATGCCTAATGCTTTTTTAGTCCAACTGAAATTCTAATTAATGTTCTCTAAGAAATCAACACTTATCATTGGTTTGTTTTGAGTTAGGTACTTCATCAAAAAACCAGATTTATTTGTCTGCAGAGATAACGTTGGTGTTGTCCAGGGGGCTTGAATCTTTGGTACCGTTGAGAATGTCAGTGCTGTAATTTTTTGTTAAATATTTGTGTGGTAAGGCACTAAAAACATCATTTGATAGCACTTTAATTCAAACAAGCTAACAACAAAAAAAGCTAATTTAAAAGTGGACTGTCCATTAAATCATTGCTGCCAGTTTTTTACAGTCTTACAGTCTGATCAAATGCTATCGCCACGTCATCAATGCCAGTGACTCAGCAGGTGTTTAAAAACATTCACGAGAGTAATGTCTCATACAATCAGCATTACAGCTGCAGTAGGTAACTTTTATAAAGAAAAAGTTCTTTACAATATTGCTGAAATGTTCAGTGTTCTAACAGTAGTACATGAGACAGAAAATCTGTGAAAAAAATCTGGTTCTTCTGGCTCCTCCTAGTGCTTTTTTTAAAATAGAAAATGCCTACTGCAGCTTAAACGTTAGCAAACCTGTCTAGCTTTCACTTTCTGAATGCAATACAAACCCACATTTTGGAAGTTGTAAAGGGGCAGAAAGCTTAGATTGGTAAAGAAGGACATCCAAACTATGTAGAATTGTATCAACCTTTTATAAGGAATATTGTGAAGGCTATATGTTTTTCAGCAGGGCGTCACCTTGCAATGTCATCACTCAACCACTGCCATGGAAAACACCCATACAGAGGGTTGAGGTTTACTCAGATATGTCTAAAAACAATTTTATAATAATAATTATACACAAACTTTAAAGACATCTACAATTAGATTTGTTTCACACTGATTTCAAACTTAATATGACTAAATATAAACCTAATATACACAATATCAGTCACTTAAGCCTGGCATGCTGTTGTATTTTCTTTACACATTTTAAATTTGTTAACTGTCCAGCAGTGGTTAAGTTAATTATTTTTCATTTAAATTCAGGAACACGCATGTATTTTTTGGCAGAAAAATAGCAATTACAAAGGAATTCAATCTCTGTTTCCCTTTTTTCACTCCTGTGGGAGCAAAATTTAGCAGAAGAGGGGAAACTGAGAGCTAGCTGGCTGTGGAAGCTTTCGGTGCCAAAACCTACATTTCTAATTAATTTAAAACTGTGTCACAGATTACCAGGCGCCTCAATTCAAAAAACTTTTCAAATAGGTCAAACTCTTTTTACATTCTTTGTTGCTATACCATAAATTCAGATTTATTTATTTTTTGATTGTTGTCCTCACATTTATTATTGTTTACCAGCTTCATTGTTCACACCCAGTGCAAAGGAATGGAAATCCTATGGCATTATGTGCTGTACCTCCCACCGTGTTAAGGCAGGGAGGAGATTAAGGGTAGAGCAACCAGAGCAGATTGGCCAGACAAAGTTAACCTAGATACGGTATAGACATGTTTATATGTGTGTCTCCCGATGGCTTAAGTGCGTCGGCACTTGGCTCCCTGATGCTAGTTTGGCCCGCTGACAGGGCCATGGCACCGATGCTGGGATGAATGGCGGCAAACCAGTTTTGCACGTTGGTGTGTCTTTGATGTGACATTTTTAGTAAGAGCCTGCCTTCCTCTTGGAGGCTCTGATCCTTCCCTGTGTGTTCAACACAACAATGCAGGAAGCCTTTTACACCTCAGCACCTCTTGTCTGGGAGGGAGGGGGCAGGAGAAAAGAGCTTGTCTGTTTAAATCTTGAAAAAGTGGATTTTATAGTGGAGTGTAGTATATACTTCTACAGTGACAAATGGGCTTAATCCACACCTCTGGTGCAGATGGGCGGCTGAAATTAGCCACGGGAGTAATATGGGGGGGTGGGTTCTCAAGAGACTGCTGTTCCTAGCTATATGAGCGGAAGTGCCAAGACTATGATTTCACTAAATGCACTATGGTAATATTAGTATTTAATCCACTTAATCATCCCCTGTGGACCACTACAAAGGCTGATGTGTAACCAGGCCAAAAACTGCTAAATGAGATGAGTCATTGTGTGTCACACTACTCCCCTACACTACCTGCATATGTATGGAATTCTGTTGCAGTGTGTGTTCTGGCACTGTGTGTGATGTCTTTTGGCAGATGACTTGTTTGTATTGTCTCAGTCTCAAGCCATGCACAGAAGGTGGAGATTTAGATTCCTGAGTTTGCATGTTGTTCTCTCGGTTTTCTCTCACCCAGCCTACTTCAAAAGATCCTCTGCAGACAAGTTTTCAACATTTACAGTCTGATGTGGGGTTTCAACATAGTTCTCCTTTATTCAAGCATCAAGAATCTATGAATATGAAACAAATGGGACACCAGATGTTTTCCTGCTTCACTTAAAAGTCCAGTTGTGCTGTTCCATCAGTGAGGCCGATGCGGTACGCATTGCCAACAAATCGATACATTGAAGATGCGTATGAAGTAAAACCATTATTATACTGGACTAGTTAAGATAAGTTGTCAAAATAAAAAAGCAAAATAAGTTAGAAATGTGTTTGTTTATTTAATTCTACTTCAGGTGAGGTGGTTCCTCTGTTGGCTCTGTGTTTTTGGGAGGTTACAGCCGTTGTGACGAATGTGTCAGAAAGAGAGAGAGAAAGAGAGGGAGAGAAGTGTGAAACTGAAACTCAATTTGATTTAGACATCACTAATAATTCAATTAAACTCACCACTCAATGAGAAATTAGGACACATTCATAACTAATCTGTCATAGTGTGAACAATCGATACCAGCAACTGGCGGAGGGTGAGTCTTTTCTCTGTTTTTATCTCATCCCTCCTTTTTTTGTGGCTGACACAATGGAGAAATACTCCATGGAGGTATGTGGTTGGGAAGAGCAGAGAGTAGATACTCGGTAGATACTGAGTTTCAAAAATTGAAGGGAATGCACATTTACACATTTGTTTCAGCGTCTGTACTGGGTTGTGGCCTGATCGTTGAGAATCACTGCTGTAGAGGAGATTGCCAGTTTAGAAGTTGGTTAAACATGTGAATATGCTTATAAATTTCATCTCACTAATGAGCAGACATTGAAACATTGCTAAGAATGTATCTAAACCAGTCAGACAGGTTGTAAACAAACCCTTAGACAAACCTTTTGAAAAGAAATGATAAAGGCGAGCTGTCTAATTATGACCTGAACTAACCAACCACTCATCTCTTGATGCACTCTATATTGTCAATATTTCTAAGGTTTTGGATGAATAGCATTCAGAAATAAAATCTGCTAAATCACAGTGGCTGAATAACTACTTCCAGGGTGCACTTGTTGGTCTTTTTAATGCGGCAAGCAACCGGCGGACACCATGGGGCTGGACACTTCCTGGTACAATGCAGGACAACAAAGGTCTCTGCAGAGCTGAACAAACCAGCGCAATGACTGATGGTAATTAGCGGGGCAGCTCGCCTGTCCAGACCCAGTCATCTTCAGAAGACCCAATGAATGGAGGCTATTTAGGCCTGTATAAACCACACACGCACAGAAAACAACACAGTGTCTCTGTATTGTCCTCACAAAGCGTGCAGCTCTGTTCGGGCCCTGTGCCGCAGATGCTCGTGTCCACAAAGACTTCACCTCAAGTCACATGGCCCTGCTCTTTGTTCTTCCTCCAATGTCCCCATAGAATCACCCCGCCACCCCCCACCCCAACACACACTCCGCCCACACCACCACCACCCTCTCCCTCTCTCAAGGTGACCTTTAACCTCAGAGCTGAGAAGGGTCTCGTGAGGGTATCCACAGTGAAAAGAAGGCGGGGGTGGACTGTGAAATACAGCAGCTTCACCAGATCAAGTGTCAAGTGCTTAATTCAGCCATTTACACCAGCAAATTTAATAAGCTCCAGGTGAAGTGGAGGTCGCCTGATTTAAGGTTGATACAGTGATACCAATACTCATATCTTTTCATTAAAGATGACAGTAATTTGTATATTTAAAGCTTTGCAAGATTAATGTGAAAGTGGTGAAAATAGTGATTTAATGCATATTTTTGGGGAAAAAAAACCCTCATATCTCTGCACCCAGTACAGAGCTGGGTCCAGGATATGTATGGCCAACCTTAGCATCCAGACTGAAAGCAAGAGAAGCTGCTAGCTTAAATCAAAAGAGCATCAAATAAAAAGCAGTTACGGTTCACTTTAGAATGGGAACATATTGTGAGTTAGAAAGACTTCATTCAGAGTCGTTTGAACATTATTAACACTTGTAGAGTTGTTACATAAGAATAGACCAGTTAAGTGCAAATTATTGTGGTACCTTATAAGGTCGATACTGAACAAAGCATATTAGAATCATAATTCATCTACAACAACTTCCTAACTTACTATCAATAAGCAATGATCAAGTTGTTCAGGGAAAACTTTTAGTTAAAGCTGCAGTAAGTAACTTTTTAAAAAATACCTTTTTGTCATTAGTGCTGAAATTTTCACTGTGTTCTGTAGTACATGAGGAAAAATCTGTGAAAAAATTAGGTTCCTCCTAGTGCTCCTAATGGCAGTTGCTAGAATCCACCGGGCCTGAACGAAAACAACCAATCAGAGCCGAGAAAGATAAAAAGACAGTTTGGGTTGGAAGCTTGAATATACTTGACTGTTGAGTCCCAAAGTGTCTGTATTTGACAACCTGGGAATGAAACTCAACAGTCAACTATCTTTCTCAGCTCTGAGTTGGTGTTTTTCGTTCAGCGCCCGGTGGATTCTTTGCAAATTACCATTTAGGAGCAACTAGGAGGAAGCCAGAGGAAAGTGGAATAGTTTTTCAGCAAATATGACAATATTTTTTATAATAATGACCTACTGCAGCTTTAATGACATAGTAGCTGTAGAATATGCCACTAACATGCTAACACTAGTTAACAGTGAATATGTGTGTGTTAATAGTGTTAACAAAGTCTTATTTTCCAACTGTTCAGTGGAGACCGCCAAAGAGGGAACTAATTCCAATTTTATGGCAGTAGAATGCCTAATTGCGGGAGTGCCTGTTTACGTTTTCTTGTTGTGCAAATAACAACTGTTGTCTCTCAGAAGAAAAGGTGGAAGTAGCTGTCGTCATTAAACCCCAGAACCTTAAATGGAGGAGTCCACACGTGGGTTCTTTTAGTTTCATATTACTTTAAGTTTATCTTTATTTCCAGTATAACTTTCCGGTATAACTTAAAGTTCTGAATGCTTGTTCCACCGCGTCAGTGCAGCATCTCAAAATACTTTCAGGTAGTGAGGTATTATTTTGGAGCTTTTTCCTGACTAATCAAAACCCATGACTCCTGGATGTTTCAGTGATTAGCCTGCCACTTTAGATAACATTGTAGTGAGTTGTTAGAAGGTGCAATTTTCACTTTTGACAGAGATAAGAATTTTTCTTGTCTTTATGCTACCCTAAACCCATCTGGGCTTATCTCTTCTCATGACTCACAACGATAACACTGATCGATTTTTCAGAGCTCGTTTCCCAAAATGTCCGACCGTATTGATGAACTCTTGTGCAGCTTTAAGGGGGGTGTTTTTCTTCTTTTTCGAGTGTTCGCTGATGCTGAGCAGCCGTTTCTGTGAAAACATATGGATGTTCACAAGTGATTAAAAGGCATTTGTTGTTTTGAACAGACACTTGAGCGTCAGATTGGCCCCGTGCAGACGGAGCTGGAGGAGTGCTATCAAGGCATAATGGAGGCGGGTGAAATTATTTCTGTTTTCCCTGGGATTCATCAAGTGCCAAATTGCTGCCATTATTCTGTGTGGGTTTGAAGAAGCTGCATCCAGCTGTTCAATTCTGCCTGGAGGGCCGCCCCAGGTGGAGGAGGGATGTGTGTATGTGTGTATATAAACACTAAACACACAGGTGCATGTGCACACCAGTGCTCCACAGTACTCAGTGCTGTGTCTTTGTCTTTCCCTCAGCCTTCTGCTGTCTCTAATCGTCCCTGTAATCCCCATTAACATTAACACACTCATTCCTCCTTTTTCTTAACTTGACAAGTAAAAGAAGAATCTATAATCAGATAGTTTAGAATCTCAACACCCTCACAAAAGCTGAGCGACAGTGCGATTCGTCCCGCACCCACCTCCTTGCTATTTTATGCTATTTCTTTTATTTCCCACTCACACAAACAGCTACAGCACATTCGCTTACACACACACACACACACACACAGATGGGCTTTGTGCTGAATGTGTCTGCATGTGTGTGTGTGTGGTGTGCCTCATTACTCCCAGTGAGAGGGTTGACAGTGGGGGAGGAGTGTTACTGTCAGTATCCCACCTACAGGCAGTGGACATGGGGAGGCTGAGTAATTACATGGGAGTGGGGTTTGTTCGATCTGGGTGCGACTCTACTGCATGGCCACCACCTTGTCAGTTAACTGATGAGAGGCCAGCACAGACACACTCGGGTCTGACTGACAAACGGGTTTACAGATGCAGGGGCAAATTATTAACAAGATGTCTAAACATGTTCATTACATCCATGCTGTTAGGCAGGACCAACAGTGGAACTCGTAGCTAAATCTTGGCTGTTCTTGGAGCTTTTACAGTTGTGGGGTTGAAAGGCATGTTGGTGCTGGAAGGTTCACCATGTGGAAAGCATGAATGTGCTCAGCAAATTTCAAGGAAAACTGCCACTTAGTTTTTGATATTTCTTGAGAGTCATCAAAAATATTAGGATTCATGCTCTAGTGACCACAAATATCCAAAGCAAATTAAATGTGGTCACTCATTTTTGAGATACCTTGTCACAGAATGTATAGATCATGGGTAAATTTTGGCCTGATTGTAACGGTAGAGGAAACATTAAGGGAATCGTCAAAACGTTTAGGGGTCATCCAATGGGGACCATGAACATACACAGACAATTTCACCATGATCTGTCCATAAGCTCAGGTGGCATCTTGTTTTGAAGCAAAGAATTGGATGGACAGATAGACCGACCTAACCACTCTTAGGTCGTGCTGTCAGCAAGAGTGGTTTTTGGTCTCCACCACTCCTGACAAAAATATTTGGCTCTTTAGCTCCTAAATGCTCCTGTATGTTCACCAGATAGTCGTTTTATCGCTGTTGTTGCTGAAAACCTTTTGTCATTTGATACAGTGTAATAAAAAAAAAAAAAAAAAACGATTATAGCCGCTTTAATGGTGTGCTAGATGTAAAATCAGGGGATGACCAAAGTAATTACAATTCATCCTATGGGGAACATGAATATCTGTCCCAAATTGTATGGTAATGGTCTAGTTTATGAGATTTAAATGTGAATTAGCTGAAGGTGCTACTTCCTCGGGAAACCATGAATGTGTAGCAAATTGAGGCAAATGGCAAGTAAAACCATGGGGGAGAAAATGCTAAAGAAAAAAACAAACAAACATTTCTTTTGGATAAACATTTAAAATGTGCCAAAAACACAGTGACAGGAATGTCTCTAAGGGTAACTGATGAGATGCTGCTGTGAGCTGACTGGTTTGACTGGTAGTGTGTGTACACCATGGCTGATGAACCTGCATACTGTAGCTGTGTTGTCCCTGCACTTGAATTTTGGAGATGTTTTTGGAGTGTGGATGTCTACAGAGTACAGGGTTGAGCTCAGAGCAAATAATGGTCTGAGTAGAATTTCCCACTACAAGTAATGTCATCGATAGGTCCAGTTTGGCCTTCTTCCATCTATTTCACTATAATCCTTTAAATAGTTTTCAAATGCATCATGTACCACCCAGCAAAAACAGTGTCTTCACCATAAAATGGCTGCTTACTAACAAGCAGACCTAATTATAGAAAGGCCGAGAGATAAGAATGGAGGCATGTGGAGCTAGTTGTGATGGCCAAGAGGAAGCACTGTTGGATGCAAAGCAGCTGTTTGTGTGTGGGTGCAGCCCAGCAGTCCAGAACAATACCAGTCCAACTGACCACATTACAGTGATTAGCGATGTCTTCCTGTTCTGAGATAAACCCTTGTTTCCCTCTGGCTAACTCATGCTCCCTGTGCGGCTTATTTAGCCCTGGGAAACGTGCCGGAGGATTGGCCTAAGCAGCATAAAGAGCTTTTCATCAACCTGATTCTTCCTCTCCTTGCCATCCTCTATTAGCGCTAACCTCCAACTAACCCTCACTTGCATATGATCTAAAGCACCTCCCTTCGCTCAATATTGGGTATCTTCAATTCTTAACTTCAGATAGTTAACAGACTGACACAGGCATCTACAAAACTGTGGTTTTCTGTGCTTGTGCTCACCTTCTGTCACTGAGGTTGTGTCCTCAAATAGCTTTTTTATTTTACAGGCTGATTCCAGTATGTAGAATTGTATTTTTGATGTTTATGTTTTGAGTTTCATAGTTCTGGCAATCAAACATTATTAAAACCAGTACGAATATCACATTAATTTCAGGTATCTAAAACTTCAGCATAGCAATTTTACAATTATTATGATGGGCAGTTCATGTTGTTCTTTCCAAAACAACAAATGTGAGCATTACCAAAATGATTCAAATGAGAATAGTCTCACCTGCCACCACAATAGTTAGGGTTTGCTTAAGTTTATTGCAATTAAAACTGCATGGTTAAGTTTAGAGGAAGATGCAGTCATGGTTTAAAGAAACTGATGGTGACTGTTGGTGGTAGTGTGTGTGCACAGAAGTGCCTGCCACCATAATTGCATTTGGGTTAATAGGGGAAACCCACAGTGTGTAAGTTAGCAGTCATGGTGCTCAGCCACATGATATAATGGCTTTAATGATGGAGTCACACACTAGCAGGGCACTAGACTTAGACGATTTAGTGTTACTCTGAATAGTATCTCTACACTGTGAGGCTGTGCTGGCAGAACCTCAATGACACACATGTACCAGTGGATAGTACTATTTTAGTTCTGTGTGATGTGTTATAAATAGCTAAGGCGCTGACACAAGCAGAGATTCACCTCTAGCAGTCAGGACTGTGCAGCTAGACAAGTAAGATGGAGCACTCAAAACACACGGACACACACCCACACAAACACATACACGGACACACACACAGAAAGCTAAGCCGAAGATTTTGATGCACACAGTAATGAACAAAAGATCCCATTTGCATAGAGAGAAAATCTAAAACTCATTTATTTAGTAGAAGAATATCTTTTATCCTGACAACACTCCAGACGCAGTGGGAGGAAATGTGTTTCTAGTATTTTAGTAATTACTGTTTTTACAATGCCCATAAAGACTTTGCCTGGTTTGAAGCAGGGCTGAACGGTGGTCATATTAGTTTCCTTTTTCTGTCCAACACTTTAGATGAAGATATCTCGGTGCCAGTGGCGGTTCTAGAGAAATACTCATGGGGTGGCACAGAGACTTTAAAGGGGAACTTGGCAACTTTTTCAGCTTAATAAACCCGTTTAGAAATCATTTGGATGGTTAAATGGCCTGTTCCGGTGAAAATGGCGACCC
>NW_023340268.1:22091259-22095713 GCF_004916995.1 Morone saxatilis
AATTGGAAATAGGAAGTATTGCGAACAACCATTACTGTGTTGGAAAGTTGTAGTGACTCAGCATGGGTAGTTGGATTGACAAAGATAGGCAATGGCCTCCAGTTACTGATGAAGGTACATTATATGGATGGCAATCCTAGCCTTATCGAAGTATTAGACATTTGTTACAACAATAGCCAGAAAAAGAATAGAGAAATAGAGAAAAAAGACCACTTGTGATGTACTGTGTGATACTACTGCACTAGCTAGCTAGCATAATCAATCAAGAGTTGCATTTTTTCCTTTTTATTGTTTTAGTATGTATTTTTGTTTAATCATCGCCTTGTCTTTTATATACAGATCAGAGAATACTCGTGCTTGCAATTTTTTCTAATGCTGTTAATTACCTCATTATCTTGTTTTTTCATTATAACAGGTTAAGTTATCTCATTATTTTGAGAAAACAAAAGGCAGGTTTTTTTTTACGAGATAACAAGGTAATGTGTTTACTTTTTTATTTAACCATATTGTGCATATACAAACAAGGTGTCGCCACTCCAGAACAAAGACAGAATGTAAATATGAGAGAAAAAGGGAAAATATATATAAATATAATAAAAAAAAAAAAAAAACACAGATAAACAGAGGCTTGCGTGTTGTCAATATTTGCTTGGAAAAGCAGCCAAATGAAGATATTGAACTCAAAAACATTAGTGAAGCACTCAATAGAAATATCTAAAGGTGGCATTAGAAATCCATTCATTCATTTAATTTCAATTTCATTTCCAAATCTTCAGACATTTTTCCAAACACACGAACTGAAGAAGTTGGCCATAACAGATCATTCAATTATGTGTTATTTTCCGTTTGTGATTGTAAAATGAACTCAAGTATATCTCCTGTTTGCTGACCATGTCTGTACCATTTCTTTTGATTACTGACAATAATCTTTCGTCCAGTGCTCACTGTGCAGTGTTGTACTGTACATTCTCCAAAGAGAGCAAAACTCTCAGTACATGATATTACTCGGAATATCCAACACTCTCCTGGTGTGTCATGAATACTGTATTGCGGCCTTTAGGGGGGTTTAAACTTCTAGTCTTGTTTTGAATTGAATTAAATTTAATTCTGTTGAGAAGGAGAGACAGAGACAGATGGAAAGATATTTCTTCTTTAGACCAGCAAACACCACAGAAACTCTCTTAAATAGCAGCACTTTAACTGGAGTCATCACTGTATTATTCATCAGGTCTTGCAGGCAACGGCTCCCTTGAAGACACAAACACTGTTACACCAGTCATCCTCGGCCTAATGAGGCCCCGAGGAGGCCGCTCAAGTCAAAACACAACCAGAGCCCAGCAAGTGAGCTTTCTATCTCACGGTCGAAAGAGACACACCAACCCTTTAATAAATCATCCTTCAGTAGTAAAAGTCAAAGGAGGAGACACTCTCCTCTGAGTGAAAGGTTAAATTCAGGTCCCAAAGTCAGTGTACAAAATATTTCACAGCAGTGTCACTTTCTTTCAATGTAATCTCACCATTTACTGACAGCCCAGTAGGTCAGCTAACTGAGATGAGAGGATGTCGTTTCCTGAAAAAGGGAAGTAGATAGCTTGATTGATTACAAGTGGATGCAATGCACTGCAAAGCTTTTCATTTAGTCAAAATAATATAAAGCACATCTGCTTTATAGTAAAACAGCTGTAACTGTAAACAACAACAAACATAAGCACCTTTCTGCAGGCAGCTTGAGGGGTAGGGGCAAAAGTTGTGATGCATTTATGGTAAAAGAGCTTATTCAGGGTTAGGATCAGC
Organism: Morone saxatilis; assembly: GCF_004916995.1. Classification (NCBI taxonomy): domain Eukaryota; kingdom Metazoa; phylum Chordata; class Actinopteri; family Moronidae; genus Morone; species Morone saxatilis. Next base: position 22,093,054 of record NW_023340268.1, read on the forward strand.
ACCTTGGAGGGCACTTCATCATGTTTTAACCACCGGTGTGCTTTTCTCATTAGGATGGAGTGGATAAGAATGCGTTGCATCCTTCTCATGTTTTCATTCTTTATGACCTAAATCGTAAACTCCTGTATTTTACTTGAATGTCACTTAGTGCTTACATAATAACACTTGACACTTCAACCTCATTCAGCACTTAAACCAATACTTCAATCCCTCAACAGTGAGGAGGCAGAGCGGGTCATCCCCCAATCGCAAGGTTGTTGGTTCGATCCCCGGCTCCTGGTGCCACATGTCGAAGTATCATTGAGCAAGATACTGAACCCCAAGATTGCCTCCTGATGCATAACATTCGGTGTGTGAGAATGTGTATTGATGAGTTAGTTTCTGTTCAATGCGACTTTGCCATCACTGAGTGAATGTGTGGGAGAAGGGTGAATGTGGCACGTAGTGTTAAAAGCGCTTTGAGTGGGTCGGAAGACTAGAAAGGCGCTATACAAGTACAGGTCCATTTACCATTACCACAGTGGGAGGAGGTCATGTCTCACTTGTGGGGATTGAAGTTGTTTTCAGCATCTTCCTGGTCCAAAGACAATGCAATTGGTTGCGACAGAGCGGTATTATTTTAATAGTTCTGTGTCTACTATAATCTGGCAAGTCCCAATATGAGTCAGCGATGAGTGCTGGAGAAAACGGCCTGACAAGCCTTTTTTTGGTCTATCTTTAGTTCTCTTCTGCATTTCAGCGATTACATAGTGGGGAAGATTATTTGTATGGTGAACAATCTGCACTTTTAGCCTTTGGAGTGCTGCAGGATGAGGCAGATTAAATGTCCCCACACATCAAAAACATCTGCCTCTACCAGAAATGAGACATTTAAACATGTAGAGACCAAAGTATGTGGATCCGTATCTGCATCAGGTGGTGTGACTTTAGATGTTTTAAATGCCAGTCAGGAATGCATTAGTTACACCCTACTCTTCTAATTGCTCTGGCAAGTTGGAATGCTGATACTTGAATGGCAGTAAACTCTCCTGGATGAATTATCAACCAACCAAAGAGTAACTGACTTTCCACTCACATACTCAACAGTCCACAAACAATCAGCTTGTCTTAAATTATTTTACCATGCTGCTACTGTCAGGCTGAAGTTAGAAGTGAGCTTTTGTATAAGATCGCTGAATACATAAAGCCATTTACGTTTGATTCTGAATTAATTTTAGATCAATTTAGAAACTACGTTTTTTAAATTTGCTAGAAATTGGACATCCAAAAATGGCAAGAAACATGACTATGGCTCTGTCAACAATTTATTATACGCTCCTGCAAGCATCCTGTTTGCTGGATAATGGAATTCATAAGGCCAAGACTTCCTCTGCAGTCCGATTAGCAACTTGATACACAAGAATTACAAGAAAAACTCTAATCTCTATGAATTGTTTTGTATTGTAAAAAGCTAAATTGTCATCAGATAATAGCTGATGAGGTCTGAAATAGCATTTTGGCGGTCTGCCTCTTTTTCTCTCCACACCTTACCGTGTTCTTGTTCACCTTCATGCAACCAAAGCCTATTCAAACATGATTGGTCAGTACTACTGGCACTACAAACAGAAACCAGAATGGTTAGAATGCCAAAATCTTGGTCCCTTGCCTACAGATTTTGCATTCATTCAGATATCTGTTTATAGAGATTACCCAGACACTGACACATTCATTTTGTGATCAGTTTAAAAAGCTGTTAAAGAATTAATAGCAATACACATAAAATATGGTACCTCTCCTCCTTTTATTCCTACAGTTCATTTTGTAAATAGTGGCCCACCTCCATAGAGCACTGTGGGAAACCTTTCCAAACAAGAAGGTGTAGCTGAAGTCTTACCTAAATTTTAGAGAGTTTTTATCTGCACTTTATTATCACAAAGTTCTTTAACAGCTCAAAAACTATTTTTGCATTTAATTTCTCTTTAAACAAATATTTGACAGAGCTGTATTTAGCAGAGTGTGACCAGGCTCATAAAGTGCTCTCTAATAACTGGGTCACATCACATAATCTGACATGAAATAAATACAGTGGTGGATCAGGAGTGGTCAGGGAGCTCTGCAGGGAGCTCTGCACAGAGCTGTGGGTCAGATTTGGCAAACTGTGCCTCTGACCTTGATTTATGGACAGAGCCATTTCCTGACCATGGTAATTCGATTACTGAGAGATCTGTCTAGTCATCATGCTACAGCGACACCAGTGAGAAAGGACTTTGCAGACACACGTTCCTGTCTAATAATAAACACTCCTGGTTGAATTGTTAGATTGCAATATGTCAGAGTGCAGAGTGAGAAAAAGAAGCAATCGCCACTTCTATGAAAGAGAATTAACAGGAAGAATATGTGCAGAATGAAAGAGTGAGTAAAGTGTCGATCGCAGTAGAAATAAAGCTGTGAGGTAAATTAGCATTATTTCTGTGTTTCTCAGTCTCATGTTAGAAGTGAGATTAAAGCAACTTTCAGGCAGCATGTGTCATCCTCAAGTGCAATGCTGATTTCCTTTTATCACATGAACACAAAATTCAGCGTGTGATGAGGATGCAGATGGAAAAACCATCTAAAACCAACTAAAAACAGTAAAGTTTGCTAATGAGTCTATGGTTTCAATCTCTAGTTTCAGTCTTCTT
>NW_023340268.1:22095767-22097671 GCF_004916995.1 Morone saxatilis
GTAAATGATGGTCCCATTTAGAGTTAAATAGCTTTAGGGCATGGCTACCTTGTTACTGACAGGTCATTCTCAGTGAGTCCATCCAGCTCAACGTACCTCAGATCAATATATATCATCATGCCTCGCTTACAATCCTTCCAAAAAACATATTTTAGTGTACTGCAGTACACACACTGTCATCCAAATCACTTCTGGCTCCAAGGAAACAAGACGCTGACGACCATAATGCCAAACTGATAAATGGACCTGTACTTGTATAGCGCCTTTCTAGTCTTTCGACCACTCAAAGTGTTTTTGCACTACATGACACATTCACTCAGCAAACCATCAAACGGTAACTAACTCATTCATACACATTCACATGGGAGCAATTCGGGGTTCAGTATCTTACTCAAGGATACTTCGACATGTGGCAGGGGATCGAACCAACAACCTTCCGATAAGGGGATAACCTGCTCTGCCTCTGAGCCACAGCTGCCCCTGGCTTCTAAACAGTTGTCTAAAAGAGAACAAGGAGGTAAATAATATATACAGGGTTAATATTCCCTGGGTCTGTTAACAACAACTAGCCCAGACTGGAATGAATCGGGATAGCCTAAAACATAATTGTATAAAAACTGGAATGTGTGTTCCATAGTTTAGTCAGGTGTTGCTACACTTCAAGCCTCCAGAACATCTTCAGTGCTCTTTGTCATAGGCTCTCCAAAAGATATTCCCTCATTTGATGTTTTGGTGATGGCAGTGGAGAGTGCCATCATGTAGCTCCAAAATCTTATATATGTGGAGTGTTGATATGGGTGGTCTTGGTACACTCTTTCTCCATGACCCAAATTATTGCATGACCTAGAAATTGCTGTCTGTGCCCCCTGCTGAAAACAACACTATAATTATTCGATAGTGGATGAGTTAACTGACTTATTCAGCTGCTAGGGCTACTACGTTACCCCTCCTCATATGTCCATTATTCACCTGCACTGCCACTACAATTGTTCACTTCTGCTGAGACTGAACAAGCTCCTCCAGAGCACACGGAAAGAGATGTAAGTGAAAAAAGAGAGACAAACTTTGTGGATAAAGAGGTTGGTTTCATTCGCGTCGTTTGTCATCTGCGGGTGTCCACAGGGCCCAGAGTTAAGTGAGTTACAGGCACCAGTCGATTCATCATACTTGTGGCAGTCACTGAGCTTCCCGAAGGAAGGCTCCTTCAAATCATCCTCCTCTTTCTTCCCCACGATGCACCATTACCCACAAACCACCAGCTGCCCTCTGCCACCTCTGGCTCATCAGGTTTATGCAGTAATAGGACTCACCGGCTGATGGCTCTGTGTGGACTACTGCTGTTTCTACTGCTGGTCTCATATCATATGAACTGAACTGCCTCTAGTGGTATGCGGAGGAATCTCTGAAATATATATTTTTAAATTTAATAAATTAATTGAAAAACATTTAATACCATTAAAATACTTCAAAATTTCAAATGAAAGTACTTAGACGATGAGATTGATGAAATATAATTTCAAATAATTTGTACTATTTGTTTCAATATCAGCTTACTACTGTATCATGTTACAGCCATGATCAGTCAAGACCTAAAATGTGATGGCAAGATAGTAATTTGAGGTAAAATGAATGTTTCAGTAAATATGACAAAAAGTTATTTTATAAAAAAATCTACTGCAGCTTTAATCCTTTGTTAAAGATAAATACAATTGACCTTGCAAGAAGATTACGGTTCCGGTTCATAAACCAGAGCTAAATTGGTTGAAAAGGGGTACTCCTGGTCCACACTTTGAAACCACGGTTGCAGTGTTTTTGAACCATTCACTATATTTTGACAGTAGTACATAAAACAGATAATCTGTGAAAAAATCACAGATTATTTCAGAGAGATGCTAGTGGAGATC
>NW_023340268.1:22097771-22102494 GCF_004916995.1 Morone saxatilis
GGGCGAAGTGTCCCTTTAAGCACACCCGCAGTCTAAATAAATGTGTGCTAAATCTTTATGAAACAACACTTTATGGTCAAAGGTATGTGCACACCAGAACATTAGTAAGGGAGGACTGATATTGGTCAATGTAGCCTGTCTCACAGTTGATCTTCCGATGAATCTCAAATGTACAAACATTGTCAAAAAAGTATGGAAGGGCTAGGCTGTCAAACAACAGTCTGCTTAACCAGGAAAACTGAAATCAACCTTCTACAAGCTAGCCAGTGCAGCGGCAGTGAGCAACAGCACCAGCAGGAGCAGCAACCAATCTATAAAGGTTACAACCTTTCATTTCAGCCAGTTCAACAGAGAACAATTGAAAATCCTAGTCTTTTAGACACACCAGCAACTGAAATCAACACTGCACAGTAAATAGCATTTACATTCAGATTAAGGGCTTTGCTATTACCAAGCCCTCTTCAACATCTCCTTCATATAGAAAACAAGGAGAAAGAATATGCTGAAGTCACAGGGAAAGACTGTTTATTAATCTAATGACCATACTTACACTAATTCCCAGACACTGTTGATATAAATATTCATGGCTGGATTACAGATTAATAAATGTTGCTTATAAAAACTTGTTTAGAATGCTTTAATAGGATTTGAGGACTATGTAATATGCTTCTTATGTACAAGCTTTTCCTGTCTGCTTTAAAGCTCTGAAAAAGGTGTACAGTCATTGGAATTAACTGAGCCTATGTACAAATAGTCTGCAATCCTTGCCAGAGAAGATATTTTTATTCTCATTGTATCCAGTTTAACCCAGTTTCTCATGCCTACTGTTTCTGCTCAGTGTGTGTGTGTGTGTGTGGAGCTCATGCCGACTCTGTTTGGCTGTCTGTCAAATAAGATTTTTGCAATCTCAACAGAACAAGGAGCTGTCAACAAAAACATAATTTTATTATTGTGTGATCATAATGCAACAGTTTTGACAGCTATGGTTAATTGACCTTTCCTGACCCTTTTAAAACCTTGGTCAACTTTCTCCTTTCCTGTATGTAGATATGCTATGTTAGGCTAGTCTATGTTTAAAAGACAAATACTGAAGACGGATAAAAGATAGGTGAAATATCTATAGTCATATCTTAAGTTAGCTAATGTTAACAAAACGTTAGCTAACTAGCTACATTAATCATTAGTTGCCTAGCTTGCATTTTCTTAACATTAGCTATCAGATGTGACTAGCTAGTAATGTAGATTAGCTAGCTAGCAAAGACTTTTGCTCTGTGGCAAAACACAAGCTAACTAGCATTAGCTAACTTAAACAACTAAACAGCTAACTGTTGCTATTATCTTTTAACATCTTCAAAACGCAGTTGTCTTTTCACCATAGATTAGCCTAGCACATAGCATATCTATGCACAGGAAAAGAGAAAGTCGAGCCGAGACAGTTTTCTCATAATCATAAAATAAAAAGTGATCTTGTTTACTACGCAAACAAGATTCATGAAAACTTTCTCGAGGTCATGAGAGAAAGAGAAAGATCTATGTAAACATCTGCACGAATTCACGCAGAGAGGGATGTTAATTGAAAGACATAATCCTGACCGTCCACCTTTGTGCGAGCATGAGGGTTCAAAACCTGAGGTAGAAAGTTACTACTCATAACGTGTGTGTAATATCATTCGCCACAGGCTCCCTGTATCATCGCTGCTCATTTTACACATCAACTAGCTTTCATTCCAGCCTCATGGCCCTCATATTGCTGTTTTTGTGCACTGCCTCAACCTGCCTGCTCATGTCAGAGAGCCAACATTGTCTCTGCACACTGCCAAGCCTTCCCGCCTATTTAACTTCACTACACTGCGTTGAATATCTGAGGTGTGTGCGTGTATGTGGAGTGACATTCTCTGGTGCGTCTGTTTCACACCACTGGCCAGCAAAATCAAATGGTCTGCATGCTTGCTGCAGTGACATACTCACACGTTTACAAATGTATCACAGCCTATTCTCACTCTGTAACGCACACACACGCTCGCATCATTAAGGCTCTGTTTCTGCGGACTGCTTGATTCAGTCTGGCCCTTCATCACCTTTCTGCTACAGAAGATTATTCTTTCCACTTCATCATTTACTGCCAGCGCGTTAAACAAAATGTCACAGACCGACAAGCGCTCCACCTCCTCAATAGCTGTAATTTGCTCGCCACTTGAGGGCCTAATGGCAAGCAAACATGACAGTTGGAATTGCTAAGTGTTGGTGTCTGGCTTGCACTAAACAAAAGGGCAACAGGCCAATTCAGCGTTTTTGTTACGCTGCATAAACTGTTAGCTGTCTTTCTGTCTGCGTGCAGCCTGAGATGACTGCTATAAAATCACAGTCATTTAGTCTGGTCATATGGCTCCACATAGTTAACACTGTAGATAAACACAGAGCAGCACTGCAAGAAAGGGAAATAAATGGTGTATATACTTGCTCCAACAAGTACCATCCAAATCTGATAATTTCACCAGATTCTTTAGTTTCTGTCGACCTGTGGTGAAGACTATAAAATTGCACAGGTTAATGACTCGGTAAGCTTAACAGTCATAAAGATGGACTGCTACAATCTCTGGAACCAGTAATTATCCATGAATGGGCAGTATATGTCCACACGGTGTCAGTCAGTCTTGACTTATGAGTCCTAATAGGTGCCCTAATTATGGATGGACTGATATTAAACCATACAGGCCAAACGCCACAAAGATTATTCTTCTCAGTGTGTGGGCCTGTGAAACTGTGTTCATTGACACTAAAACACTGTCAGTGTTTTCTAATCTGCCACCTCTAAGGTTTAATCAAGTCCAGGGAATGAAAACTACTTGGTTAATGTTTGTGAAAGATGGTGGTTCTGGGTAAACAAATCCAATGTTGATTGTTGGCAGGAGACACGAAAAGGATTATGGGGTGGTTAAATGTGTAACGGTCCAGTGTGTAACATTTAGAAGAGACATTGTGAAGCATTGGTTTTTCAGCCATGGATGTTGCTGCTCAGTTCATTATGAATGTTTCCTCATTACAGTATGTCGTTAATAAACAAAGGTGGTATTGCTTTTCTATCTGGATCAGTCATTTCTGTAAGACAGGATTGTGTAGGGATAAGCCACTGTATTATTTCCCATCTTTGCCATGCTCTTTAGAAACAGAACAGTTCCCTCATATTGGCCTCCCAGACCAGCACATCCCGCCTACAGTACTGTCTATATGATGTGTTCAGTGGCCACTGGCTACTGACTATTGAGACCAAAGCGTAAAAAAGCCAACTAGAGGCAGTAAAGCAGCTTACAGTGACACTGCACAGGGCATCTGGACATTAACCCTCAGGTGTTGTCACTGCGGGGTCACTGGGCAGTTTGCTAGACCATATCCTGTCTGTCAGAGCTGCTGTTTGAACACTACTGTGCTTATCTCTGTCCACTCATACACCTGCTCTGTAGGACAAATGATACTGGGGAGAGAGAGAGAGAGAGAAGGTTAGGGACAGGCCCTCTCACATTCACATTTTTTCTCAACACCTATACTGAATGTCAACTTTATTAAATATAACATTTCCCTGGGTCAGTGCCACACAAGTCTGATACAGTAATATCATATAGCATCCAAACTGTTACAGAAACACTACAGTTCAATTTCTAACTGCTGATGTAATATATTAGAGTTAGTCTGCTAAGTATCGAATGAGCAAAATGTGTCATTATCCGTACTTTTAAATAGCTTTATGTACAGCTATAATTTAAATGTTTTAAAAAGCTTGTTCTGTAAATAGTTATTTTATCAAAAACATTGCTCCAAAACTCAGTTCTATAAATAGTCAAATAGTCAAATTCTGATTAACTCATATCAATTTCTGGCTAAAATTAACAACTTAGGGTAAGTTGTACACACATCCAGTTTAAGCCCCGCCCATTCCGATCACGGCTATGAATTCAGATAATTTAGCTGGTTGAACAGATACAGATAATGATGTACTCGCCTATCCCTATAATCTATTCCTTTCAGGTGCTTTTTAATATATAAAACGATGTTCATGGATGTTTATCAGTTGAATCAATTATATTTATAGTATATGTTGGAAACGGAGACAAATGGAAGTGGCAGTGAAAGAGAATGGAGTGCAAGAAATGAGATAAAGGCAGAGGCAGGATATATTTATGAGGAGGGGCTATCAGGGTGTGTGTGTGTGTGTGTGTGTGTGTGAACTAGTGTATGTTAGGCTGTCATTCAAGAAATTGAGTGATGAGATGTCAGGATGTCTTTTTGCAGTGAGCCGCAATAACATCCCCTCTCCTCTCTCCTGTCCTCTATTCCTCTCCTCCTTCACTTTTGAAAAGAGCCTGCTGCTGTTGTCATATCAGTTTAACAGCGGTGACAGGTGGGAGCACTACAGGGAAAAAGGTGCCACAACCTTTTCTTATGGAGTGAAATATTGTCAGTTGGGGTTAAAATGATGATTGTTAATACATAAAGATCTACCTGAAATGATGACATAAAGTTGACATACAATATAAATTTAAATAATTATATAAAACAAAATATATATAGTACCTAATTAACTTAATTAGTTGAATATTGGCTTTTAAAAAATGTTAAGTTGAAGACTGTGACACATTTAGATATGGAATATAATATTCATAGGTATGTTTTCATTAGTGTATAATCACCTGGAAATAGGAAACATTGTGTGTTTGTTACCTTAGAA
>NW_023340268.1:22102683-22103508 GCF_004916995.1 Morone saxatilis
AAGTTAACATTGACTTCTTTTTCAAATCCTAACCAAACTGCAACCGTTAATGTGTTGTGTATTGATTGGATATTGTTTTTAAAAACACATTTTTCCTTCTGAGTGCTCAGGTAAAACACAATGTTGCAAATGAAATATGATGGTAGCCCTAACTGTCAGCCCCTAAAACCTCACACAAGCTGAAATGTAATGACAGTCGGACTGTTTTTTCCAGATGATCTCAGAGAATGGATTTACACTGGAACAGACATAACAACACAATGTGATAACAGCAAATGAGGAGCAAATGGCCTCATTGTAATTAGCTTGCTGCAATGTGCCATTAGCTCAGACAGGGTCTCTTCATATCTTCCTCTGGATCCTCCCACCGTGCCGCTCGAGCCCGGTCTCATTAAGAAAAACTCAGAGCATCAGCAGAAAGCCGGCGGTGGGGAGCAGTCGGGGGCCGCCACCCTCCCTGGGACACTCACATCCTTGAATATTCTGCTGTGTTTTAGCCAGGGTGGAGGGAGAGGTGCTGCAGCATTTATGCTAAATCCCCAGTGACTGCAGAGAAAGGGAGATAAAGGGGAGAAGGGGGTGCTCGGGCGGGTCAGTGGCTACTTTTGATCTTTCCCCAGCTGATAAAGACCAGGCTTTAAATGCAGAATCCTGCGGATTGACTGACAGTTAAAGCCGAGCTATCAGGGAGTGCTCGGTTTCACAGAAGGGGGAGCTTACTGCCAAAAGTACTCTTTTGGCTACTCTACTTCAGTTTGTCTTGAGAGGAATCTCAACTTAAAAAATATAAATAGATATGATAAAAAAAACTAAAACCCCTGACAT
>NW_023340268.1:22103690-22103826 GCF_004916995.1 Morone saxatilis
AGTATGTAACTTTTATAAAAATAATGTAGCTACAAACAGTAATGTTCTGCTGATATAGGCGTCAGATCAGCCAACAATACATTTAGCCAATAGACAATGGATTATTGTTTTATTATTTTTAGGGTTAGGGTTTTTA
>NW_023340268.1:22103940-22110086 GCF_004916995.1 Morone saxatilis
TATCTATCTATCTATCTAGCCAACAATTTCTAGCTTAGAGGATGAACATATTAGAACGAATTAATAACGATCAAACATTTCTAACCCTGTATTGGCTCCTCACTCCCATACAGCCAGTATTATGTAGCGCTCACTCACATGGGCGAGTAGTAACACCTTCCCCTCAGCTTCCTATCATTGTTCTCCGCAGCTGCCTGGCCTCAGGCTGTTTTGACCACACTGGCTGCTTTGGCCCAGATCTGCAGTGTACGGCTTAGTCCTCACAGAGATTTCATTTGCTGTTTTGATATAGCCTCCCCGTGGGTGTGAAGGAGCCACCCACCACCAAGACCGCACCTTTTGACTCTCATGTCTCTGAACTCACCCCAGCATATGGTTTTAGGTGATTATTCTGAGAGTTTTTGTTAGTTTATAGAGGAGCTGTAAAGGTCAGTAGCTGCAGGGCAGCATTGAGTCAAAGAGGGCACTGAGGAGACACAGGCCTGAGACTAGCAGTGCAGGGAAAGGTTATGCTAAGTTCACATTTTCCACTGACTGCATGCACCAAGTAATGCTGAAACTGATTGTGGAACTGGGATAAGCACTTCATAGTCAACCTTGTCCTCTCCCTGAGAACTGCACAGCTAACATCAGATTGTACCTACGTCTTTGGAGGCTCTGTTCAGGCTGACCTGCCCTTTATCACCTCCATCAAGGACATTATGCTTTTATACAATGAGTATTAGGGGAGGCTGCCTCTCTGAGGCAATATTGAGTTTCATTGTCTCTTTCTGCTTCATATCTTGGGTTTTATCTTGAGCTAGATAATTTCCTACAGTTTTTGTCTTGTTACAAAAGCCAAGAAATCCAGAGCTGTTCTGTCTTGGCATATTTAGCCACGGTTTAAGAGAGAATATTGATACAATTTGTGGATTATGTTCAATTACAATTTTTTTTAATAGGATCTAATTTTATTTTAACCTGTTAACACCTACCTACCTACCTGGCGAGCTGTTAGGTAGGTAGTACCGTTAGGGGTTAGGGTGGCCTCAAATACCAACATTTTGTCATGCCCTTGGCGTCTCCATACAGATGTACAAGGTACCCTTTAGAGTGTGTTTGAGATGCAGCGGGTTATCATCGATCACAAGATTAAACTGTTTCCCATTGCAATTGTAGCAGCAATTCCTAGTACATTTTAAATGAATAAACAGCAGTGCTGTTGTATTTATTATTATACAGTACTATGTATTGTAAATAGGAGTTTGTGTAAATAAGTTGTATGAGCGGTTTTAATCAGCTCTACTCCAGGTGGACTGCCCAGGGCTTGAATGAATATTCCATCAGAGAAAGTCGATCCACAGACAGCAGCCGCACTGGGAGCACTGGTTCCTTACAAGCTGCTTACAGCATGATGGCTTGTTTTAATGGTAGCTATAGTGTGTTTAAAGTACACAGGCGAAGAGAATAAAACTGCTGATGTACACAGATACTGCACCAACGCATTTATTACCAGACGAAGGCCTTATATAGTGATAATGGTGTTACCTGAAGAAGTACTCTGTTAGAGAGGTTAAAGGGGTTGTTCCGTTGTCTAGCCTTGTCTTTTTTTTAATCATTTTACATTAAAACATTCATTTCAGTCCAACTAAATGTCAGACATGAATACCAAGTTAGACAAATAGAAAACATTAATTATAGGTCACTGCAGTAATTGTGGTTTTTTGTCATCCAACAAAAGCAGCATGCAGGATTTTGTTTCTAAAGGACCCTGAGCTACCTGTGGTGAAATATTCTAAACTCAGGGTTCCTGTAACTGGCATTCTCCAGAGCTTTCAATAGCCTTCTTCAGCCAATTGCTGTATGAAAACAGTAACCCCTGTTGTATAGGTACAGAGATGTTAAGGTGTCTGTCACCTGATGACACTTTAGCCAAGTCCATTCACTAATGGAGACCTAGAAAGTTAAAGCTGCAGTAGGTAACTTTTATAAAAATAGCTTTTTGTCATACTCACTGAAACTTTCACTGTATCCTGACTGTAGAACATGAGACAGATAATCTGTGAAACAATCAGGTTCCTCTGGCTCCTCCTCCTCCTCCTCCTCTGTGGTTAACACAAGCTTAAGACATTTTCATGTTTTGTCCTAAGCCATAAAGTATGTCAGTGAATACCCCACCTGTGAATTCTGAAGCTTTTGCGTGTCTAAGTGAGTCTACAGAGGTTGTCAGTTGTGTCAAACGTCAGCGCGCTGAACACTGAGACTGAGCTACTCACTAGTCCGCCTTTACAGCCTTGTTGTATTTATACTCGAGCTCTTGCAAACTATTCTAACTCAAACTTTACAACTTGTAGATTTTAACTACAAGATTTAATTACTAATTGGAAGTTTAGTAGTGGTGACGATGAAGTCGTGACCATGGTGTTGTTTGTCTATAGCCTAACGTTAGCTTTTTACTCCTGGTGTTCGCCACAGAGTTTATTTTTCTGCAATAATCCTAATTCCATTTTTGTTGAAGGCACCAGCGCAATTCTAACTTCTGGTTTGCAGCACTCCCTGCAGCTCTCTATAGGTCAAAGAAACCTGAACAAAACTTTTACTTTTGCCAGTTATTGGTTTTTACAGTGCTACAAGCTGGAGCTGCTGCTCTATGCTCTCCTGCAGGTTTGCCACACAATTTTACACATCCACGTTGTAAACAATTCATGAAAAACAGCTTTCAGAGACATACGGCTGCACTGATGCCTGGCATCTGTTGTTTTATCCGAACTACACCCGACTTTTTCTACTCATGGCTTTTTAACACAACAATCACTGCGGCTGTATCATTAGATCTGTTCTACAGACACAGCTGACTATGGAGTGACCTCTGTGAGATCTGCATCACACTGCTGCAGGTTTTGAAAAGGTGCAAATGATCTAGTTGAAAGACCATCAGTCAGGTAACACAGTTGTGATTTGAAACTTTTTAATACACATGCACTCTCAGTTTGACATGATGAACGAGTGGGTGGACAAAGTGAACCCTGAAAAAAAAGGAAATCAGTGTTTCAAACACTGATGTTGCTTGCCACTTAGCAGCATTTGTCCACCCTCTGTGCACTGTACTTATATTGTCACTGAGTGTGAGCAACAAAGGCTTTTGTCCTCTGCATGTAGATTCCCTCCTCTCCTGTTCAGATGGATGCTGTCAGCCTCCACCCCACTCCCCCTGCTTCCACCCCAAACTCCACCACGCACCTCTCCCAGGAGCACTTACGGGCATTGTGGGTAATTTCATGCCATCGATGTAATTAAATTCAGCGCTGCAAACAGAGAATTGGTCCGGTTTTGAAATAAATGTGCAGTCCCTCTGAATACTAACCCTGCTGTGTGACGACAGCAGCTGAATGGTTTTCCTCCAGTTGTGTTAATATCCAGACCACTCAGGCATGCGCGCCATTATTAGCCAATTAACCACTGGTCCTTATTGCTGCTTCTGTGGGATCAATGAGTTATCAAAAGATGAGCTCAACAGCAGAATGTTCGTTGATGCTGCTGTGCAAGAATAAAAGAAACAATTAAAGTGGTCCAGTGTTATGACACATGCCATCTGTTACTGCATTCAATTAAAATACCCAAAGCCTAATGGATAGCCTAATGGATATTCATTTACATTTTCTTTTCTGCTATAGCGTATAGATCTGCTCTGTAAGTTACATGTCCTGTGCTAAGAAAAAAGTAGATATCTTGTCGTTTCTATGTCAAGGTAGACAGGGTAGACATGTTTTGTGGCCACTGTAGTTTCTCCTTCTTGCTTGGAAGGAGAAAGGAGGAGGATGAAACCACAGCAACTACACTGCTAGATGCCACTAAAACCTGCAAACTGGATGCAACATTGCTGATGTATATTCAAATTTTCTCTCTTTCAGTAATGCAAAAAAACTAATTATACATTTGGAAATCCCTTTGACAATATTTTTGAAATTTATGAATCCTTCTTTTAATGTTTGTTCCACTACAGTCCTATAGAAGGCTGAATATTCTGCTGCCATGTAGGGCGTCTACTAACAGCATTGTGTGCTGTAGATCTTTACACACGCAGATAATGCTGTGGATGTTTTAATTGGCTGCTCTCATACTGCGCAGATACAGCTGTAACAAGTAATACAGTAATATAGCATTTGAATCAGGCATTTTATTTTGTGCTGAATAAAATAGAAAGTTTGTAATGGTGTTATAGATCTCGCAAAAAATAAAGGGCAGCCAAACATAGGACGACAGTCTCGTGCTGTGAAAAGGGATTGGATTAGTGGGGCGTCAATGTGATTGTGGCTGACTTATCCACTGAAATATGCCCCCGGTTTATGTGTAATTCTGCACATATGTGTTCTCTTGTGCATTGTCATTATGTTGAGCAGTGATTAGCATGTTGTGTGTGCAGTTTTAGAGAAGCAGGCTCAGTGTGGATTAAGACATACACTCTCAGCTTTTTACACAGGTCCTGTGGGAGTCTTCAGCTTTCCATTATGCCCAGCCAGGTGAATATCACTGCAGGGCAAGGCAATCATTCTCCAGCCAGCCCATGAAATGATACTTTAACATTAAATATTAATGCCAGTTATTGTCTGTCAATGGGGCGCTCCATAAGACTGATGTGCTCACAAAGTCCAGATTTGTCATTTTACATTCTGGGTGTCAGCAGTGTGTCAACACCGACTATTCAGGACAGAAATCCCCAATTATTTTAAAGCTGCAGTAGGTAGTTTTTTTATTAAAATATTTTTTGTCACATTTGCTGAAGCTTTCACTATATCCTGACAGTAGTACATGAGACTGGTAATCTGTGAAAAAAACAGTTTCCTCTGGCTCCTCCTAGTGCTACTAATGGTATTTGTAAGAAACCACTGGGCCTGAACCAAAACGACCAATCAGAGCCAAGAAAGATAGTTGACTGTTGAGTCTCGTTCCCAGGGCGTGTAACAATATATATGAACAATTTTCTCTTAATCTTTGGTGCTATGTGGCCTGATGGGGTGCTCTTTCTTTAAATGCTAAGTGGAATATCTGTTTGTTTGCTCATTTACATTTCCTGTACAAGTCCTTACATGAAGTGATGTTTTGTTTGTGTATTTAGAGATGTACACAAGTTTCCTCTATACTTTTTGTTTTACTCGGCATCACACGCGTATGTCCTCGGGGACTCCAGCACTCTCATAATAAACTTCTCCTCCATCGCTGTACAGAGTTTAATGTGTAGCCTCCTTTCAATTAGCGTTGAAACAAATAGTCCACAAATCAATTAGCCAATGAACAAAAAACTAATTAATTTTGATAAGCCATCTATCAAAATACCAAACATTCTCTCGATGTGTAGGATTTGCTGCTTTACTCTTTCATTGTAAATCTTTAGACAAAAATACTAATTTGAAGATACCACACTGGTCTTCTGTGATTGTGATTTATTCTAATATTTGAGAGACCAAGCAAATAGTTGATTAATAAAAGAACAAGTTGTTTATTACAGCCTTAATTTCAGTACTATAATGCCGTTGGACTTTATGAGTGGAAAATCTGCTGGAATACTAAAGTGTAAACAGTGGAGATTGTAAATAGCATGAATAATTACAGATACAGAGGGTTTATTATTCTTTGGATAGTCATCTGCTATTGGTCTAGTTTGTGAGACTGTATTTCAGCACCAGGAGCTGTCCACTGTTAAACTATCTGCTGCAGAGAGGCCCAGGATCAGTTTTCCTCATGATAGCCATTCATTACTGGAGAGTGCATTTTCCATAGGCCTTATCCTTCATAGTACTAAAACAAGGAGTTCAGATTTAATCTCTGGGTCAAATCATTTTGATGGAGGACCAAGTTTAGTGTGGGATTTCTAAACCCTGATGTGCTAAGCAGGTTTCTTAGTACAAATGTGCATTCATTCCCCAAAGTGCAGCTCTTGCTCAGACATTAGCTATAACTGCCTAGCGACATACGCACACCTATTTTCAACGTTGTTCAGATATTTTTTCACCTTAAAGCTGCAGTAGGTAACTTTCATAAAAATAACTTTTTGTCATATTTACTCCAGCGGGACGACCTGGACCTGAACTTCCTGGGCTCTGATTGGTTGTTTGGTTCAGGCGTGGTGGATTCTTACAAATACCATTAGGAGCACTAGAAGGAGCCAG
>NW_023340268.1:22110186-22114333 GCF_004916995.1 Morone saxatilis
CACTAGAAGGAGCCAGAGGAACCTCATTGTTTCACAGATTATCTGTCTCATGTACTACTGTCAGGATATAGGGAAAGTTACAGTAAATATATATATTTTTTATAAAAATGACCTACTGCAGCTTTAAAGTCTGAGTGCAATGAAGGAGGTCCAGATTAAAATAAAGGTGGTTTTAAGTGTCACAGTGCTCGTCATCCCACTGCCTGAAGGCAAACTGTAGCAGGGGTCAATCAAACAACTGTCAGTCAGTGCTGGCTCGGTGAAATGGCACAGTTGTGTTTGCAGAGCATTAAAGGGACACGTTTGCTGAGTGGTCTATTGTTTGTCTCAGGTGATAAACACCTCGGCAAGAGCTTCCACATGGCACATTACAAAATGTCAGGGTGGAAGTGGCAGACAGGCAGTACACTGTAGGACTTCTTCTGTAGCATCCACTTGTGTTTTTATGAAAACTTGGTCCATAATAATTTCCAGATTCATCCAGATTCTAAATGCCATATAATTCTACACACTGGACATTAAAGACGGAATTAAAATGACAAAGTCAGGACAAAGTATGGTCATTTTTATTCTGGCTCTCCTGTAAAGATGCTTAAATGTCACTTATGCTGCTCTGGTTCTCACCCCTTACTATATACATATGTATGAATTAATGAAATAGTAAAATGTGATCGGACAAAAATTCACCTATCTAAAGTGAGTGTAATTACAGTAAAAGTTCTATAAGTGTTAATTGTCTATGTGGAAAGTGGTTCCAACAGTGGGAAAATACAAGCATTTTATTGGGGCAAGTGATGATAGTTGGAAGCTTGAAGATAGTTGATTGTTGAGGTTCATTCCCTGGGAGAGAGACTCAACAATCAACTATCATCCTTGTTTCTTGCCTCTGATTAGTTGTTTTCGTTCAGGCCGGGTGGATTCTTACAAATGCTATTAGAAGCACTAGGAGGAGCCAGAGGAACCTGATTGTTTCACAGATTGTCTGTCTCATGTACTACTGTCAGGATATAGGGAAAGTTACAGTAAATATATATATATTTTTTTATAAAAATGACCTACTGCAGCTTTAGTCTGAGTGCAATGAAGGAGGTCCAGATTAAAATAAAAGTGTCGATGCAAAATATAAGAAAGCTGAAAAATCTGAAATGAATGTGTTCGTTTACATCTGTAATACACACCGTAGTACAGACTGGGCTCTTGACTACACAAACATGTGGTGCTGGGAGCCTTAGTGCTGTGTCTTTTAGCATCCCTGCTTAGACATCCACCTGTGTGGCTGCAGCCCTGCACACATCCCTGCTAATTTTCCTCCTTTATTAGGCCATGCACAACTGTGCACATTAATATTTCAATGAAGCCTTATGCTAATTCGGATATATGAATATACAGTGGTCAGCGTGGTATATTTGAAGAGGTTTGCAAGCCGTGCAGGAGATGGAGGAGCAGATATTACAGAGTAAAGTCAATTAGAGGATGTATTTGATTGTACTGAGTAGAAGTCATCTGTACCTCTACGTCCCCACTTATGGAGAGATGCTGTGTATCGCTTATCTGGTTTGAAGCACAACATTATCTCATCTGTAGGTTCCATTCAAACAAATTCACAATGATGCCTTCATCTAATAATACACAGTGCCTGAAGAATTCAAGACTGTAAGATTTAATTGAAATCCTTGTTCTTGGTGACAGCAGTGAAGCTGGGATACTCTGGAGAACACAGATTTCATTCTGTGTATTAATACATTTCTTAAAAAGGGAGAAAAATGGATTAAGCATCCAGTCTGTGGATTGCCAAAGAGCGTGGCAGCAGGTTTATGCCAAGTGAATGAATTAAACCCACTGAGGCTAGAAATCACCCCCCCACCCCATCACACACACACCCCACCCTGTTTCTATATGTGAGAAATGCTCCTGACTAGGAGTGATGAAGCTAAATATATCGCTGGCAATGCGTCACAGCCGAGATCTCGGCAGGTCTGTGGTGGGCTAATCAACACCTCTTCCTTCCATCCATCCATCCATCAAACCCCTCCGCCCCTCCATCCCCCACCCTCACCTCCATAAAGCCCTCCCTTAGGTGCCACTGTACCCCATCTGCTCTGTTTACTGCAATTAGCCTGAGCAGGAGGAGATGGTGCAGAAGCAGGGGGTCACTCGCTTATTTTCCCAGAGTGTCTTTCTTATTCTCTTTCATATTGTCTTTTATATTCTCTTTTATATACTTCACCAACATAAGTATATGCATGCGCATGCATTCTAAATGTGACTTTCGTGTATACGTTGAGCAGTTGCACAGGCTGCCCCTACCTTTCTTGTTTTGTTGTGGTAAGAGGGATTTGTATTCATCTTAGCTTAACAATTGCATGGAAACCAGGGATGTGTAGTTCATATCCTGTAGTAGTTTAAATCAAGTCCATAAATCAGTTGATTTTTCTTTTGTCTTGTTTTGCTTTGCTCAACCCCAGAACAATTCTGTATGATCCCGAACCAAACCCAAAGTGCACAGGCAGTTTTGGGCCCGACCCAAACCCCAATTTACGCTTAAAATAAACAAATAATTGAATTATTCTAGGTGTACTGTAATGGTTCAACATAATGTACAGGTAACATGAATAGAAGCTCCAAAAAAATATCTACTGAGTACATCCTTATCAGGTGGTACTCATTGCATTGCGGTCTCAATTCCAGCTTGTCAAATACTGCCGCTTGGTCAGTAAAACACGGGACATGTTTGTGTCCTGTGTGAAACCAACAGTCAGACTTCTTTTAAGTTATGTACACATTGTAACCTACTAAAGGTTTAAGCGTTTCACAAGCTTTATTTTGAAATTCTAACTGTACTCTACTAACCATAAACTGCTACCTAGCTAGAAGGTGGAGAAAATGAGAGCTATAATCAGCTAACGCTAGTTTGTTCAACAATTCACAGGCCTCTAAATGACGGTCTGTTAAAACCCTATAAAAAAATAACATTCAACTTGAGAGGAAAGACTGCTAACACTATGCTTCTCGCCCCTTGTTTTTTTGGAGACACAAGTGAGATGCAGTGACCAAAATATTCAGCAGAGCCAAGAATTTATCGCGCACCAACATAGCAATACAGCAGTAGCAACTGCAACACAACAGATAGGCCAATACCCAACTAAGAACTCGATATTGCACACTAAACAAGACGCTGAAAACACGGGGTATCTATTTAAAGGCAGGTGTATCGACAATGGGAGAACATGACTAGACATACTTTAAGTGCCAAAAAACTGCGGTACACAATGACGGGCAAGCATAAAAAACCCAACAGTGATTATGGACTCAAGTCACATAACCTCGTAGTGGTCATCTCTATGGACACACTCCGAGACTGTATAAACGACGGCCAGACAAGACTGCACATCTGGAGGATTGGGTTGGGATAGATGATCACAAAACATACGAACTTTGACCCAGGAGACTGCTCGTATTTTAGTCACTGAGCAATGATAGAAACCCCAACAGTCAGACTTTTTCTAAGTTATGTACATTGATAACTTCTACTAGTACCCTAGGTTTCACAAGCTTTATTTTTGAATTCTAACTGGACTTTGCGTAGTTATTCAGTGCTAACTTGACCCACGGTGCCTGCCATGTCCAAACGTGATGCTAAGGGGAACTACAGCCCCATACTCTCCTGAAAAAGGTCGGGCCACTGACAATAACACACAGTGCACAGGTAACACAATCATGTACTGTGTATCGACATGTAAACATCAATTACTTAATACAAACTCCAGAGTTACCCAGATGATAATACTCCAATGATATATACCCTGAAAAAGCAGCCTCCTCCTGAACATCAATTCAAGTTATGGTCGATAATATTCAGACATATTGAAACAGCCCACCGAGAATGTTGACAGGGATTGTGCGCCTTCCAGCAGGTCTACAAAGCACTTTTAATTCCAAACGTTCGTGCAGCGCACAATGTTATGTTTCAGTCTGCCTTAACAGCCCAAAAAAACAGGCAAGTACGAACACCTGGAAGTTACTTCTAGTCACTACAATAAGTGAGTAAAAAAAATGTATCTTCTGTTAGAGTAAAGACGACCACTTAGAAGCAGCAGAGGTATGTAGTTTTTGTAACCAATGGCACATGTACGTGTTGTCGCATAAA
>NW_023340268.1:22114433-22117454 GCF_004916995.1 Morone saxatilis
TTCATTTGCAGCCACAGAGGTTGTTACTTGGGAAAACTACATAGCAGTTATCACTAAATATAATTCCACTTTTGAATATAATGATTGTTTTTCTGAATTATAAAGTAATTTTGATTGTCCCAGTTACACCATGTGAGCTACAACTGGTCCAATTTTCTAGATACAGATGGACTTATATTTGTAAGTGGCAGGTTATGCCTTTGTGAAACAAATCACTCTTTTTCTATTCTAATTTCTTACTATATACACAAAAGCCTATTGTGTATATGTACATATACACAATATAGTATATAACAAAAGACCAAAACAAACATTATTGGACACCATGTGTCACCTTCTTTGGGGAGAGCTGTCATCTCCTGTCTGTGTCTGCCAGCCAGCCTGTGGGGCATGTTCTTCAATAGAGGCTACATCCTGACATGTGGGGGATGGGAGTCCACACACACATGCACATACTCGCTCAGTATGGATGCACGTGCAGCACAATTCAACAGTGCATAAAATGCCCCCTCTAACCTGTAAACAACAGCAGACTGTTAAAGCTGCTTGAGCAGCCAGGGCTGGCGGTTTTGCAGAAAGAGACTTTAACACCATTTTTAAAGCATCAAACAACATTTTGATATAAACACTGAATCAAATCACTCATGTGAAAACAAGCCACTACTACTGTAGATGATGCCATCATTTAGACAACTAGTGAATACATTTAGGAAACAACAGCAAAAGAAGCTCCATAGCAACACATCCTCAATCTTCACACATAAATAATCCCCTGGCAAAAAAACCTGGACTCTCTATGTTTTGGCCAGCAGCTCATAAGAATCTGATCTGAATACAGTTGAGAAATGAATAACCACACTGAGAGAGATTCATCCTCTGCAGTGGTGAAGCCTCAGCATGTGTGTTTTTTTGTGATATCACCTAAGTATTCGAAAAAGAGGGTATAATTATTTATTTATACTTTATGCTTAATTTTCAGTTAATAACAAGGTGGAATGGTGGAAAGGAAGTGGAAGGATATTCCTGCAACACACTTCAAGAACAAAGGTTTCTTAGTGAGCAGAGGCGTATTATGAACCTTTATGCGACAACACTAATTCCATTGGTTACAAAAACTCATACTCTGCTGCTCTAAGTGTCTCTACTCTAACAGAAATACATTTTTTACTCACTATTTAGTGACTAAATACTTCCAGGTGCTTCTACTTTGCTGTTTTTTGCTGTTAAGCAACTGAAACATAACATTTCCTGCACAACGTTTGAAATTAAAAGTCTTTTAGACCTGCTGAAGGGGCACAATCCCTCACATTCTCGGTGGGCTTTTAATATTCTGAATATATCACCATATTGAATATGTTCAGAGGAGCTTGCTTTCAGGGTATATATCATTGATATATCACTGGTAACTCTGGAGTTTTGTATTAAATAATTTGATGTTTACATGTCATACACAGTAATTGATTGTTTACTGTGCACTGTGTTTACTGTGTCAGTGGCCTACCTTTTCAAGATATGGCGCTGTAGGTTCCCCTTAGCATCACGTTTGGACATGCAGGGCACCGTGGTCAAGTTAGCACTAATAATTACGCAAAGTCCAGTTAGAATTTCAAAATAAAGCTTGTGAAACGCTAGGTACCTTAAGTAAGTTACAATGTGTACATAACTTAAAAAAGTCTGACTGTTGGTTTCACACAGGACACAAACAGCAGTCTCCTGGGTCAAAGTTCTATGTTTGTTTGATCCATCTATCCACCCCAACTCCTCCATGTGCAGACTTTCTGGCTCTTTATACTACGTCTGGTGAGTGTGTCCATAAATGACACTAGAGGGTTATCTACTGAGTCATAACTCACTGTTGGTTTTTGGTATGCTGCCGTCATTTTACCAGTTTGTGGCACTTAAAGGGTATGTCAGTCATGTTCCACTGTCATACACGCCTTCTCAAATAGATACCCCTGTCTTTCACTCTTGTTTTAGTGTCACATATCGATTCTTAGTTGTATGCCATTTTGTTTTGCAGTGTGCTACTGCTGTATTGCTATGTTGTTGCATAGAATTCTGCTCTGCTGAATATTTGGTCACTGCCATCTCACTGTGTCTCCAAAAAACAAGGGCGAGAAGCAGTAGTGTTAGCAGGTCTTTCCTCTCAATTAATGTTATTTTTTATAGTTTTAACAGACCATCATAGAGCCTGTGAATTGTTGAACAAACTAGCGTTAGCTGATTATAGCTCTCATTTTCTCCACCTTCTAGCTAGGTAGCAGTTTATGGTAGTAGAGTCAACAATAGTCGGAATCCAGCATATACAGTATTTTCAATATCTTGACCTGAACAGGATCTCAAGAGCAGTCGGGGTTGAGCAGAAGAACATCCTGACAGTGTTAGCTCGGCAGCCACACTGCGACTGAAATCAGCCAACAGGCGAATTTAGATGATGTCTTAACTGTCAGATGTGGCTTAGCAATTTGTCATAATTACTACATGTGACAAACTCATAAACTGTATAATTAAAAATGGCTGTAGTCTCTGTGACATTACCCATAGTTGTGCCATTGTGGAGCTCAGTGTGGTCGGCTCTGGCCGTCGACATCTTGGTGGTCCTGACTCTGCCATCTCCCGACTAATCCAAAAATGGGAAAATATGTGTAGTGTGGGTGGAGCTGAGGCGGGCTGAATGAAAAGCCGCCTGTGATGGCACCCACCTTAATTATGCATAACTTTATGCCTTAATATAATCTAAACAGTTTAAATGGCAGTTCAAAATTCACAAATTAGCTATAGAGACCAAAAGTGTTTTTTGTACCAGGCTGTAAACATGTTTATTTCTGCTGGAAAGTTGGGCATTTTAATATGGGGCCTAATGGAGATTGACTCATTGTTGGAGCCAGCCTCAAGTGGCCATTAGAGGAACTACAAATCATTATATTCAAAAGTGGAATTATATTTGTGATAACTGCTATGTAGTTTTCCCAAGTAACAACCTCTGTTGGCTGCAAATAAGCCAACAGGAAGTACAAAAAC
>NW_023340268.1:22117554-22137132 GCF_004916995.1 Morone saxatilis
AGACAGGTAATCTGTGAAAAAATCAGGTTCCTCTGGCTCCTCCTAGTGCTCCTAATGGGATTGCAAGAATCCACTGGGCCTGAACAAAAACATCCATTTAGAGCCAAGAAAGATATAAAGACTCTTTGAGTTGGAAGCTTGAATATAGTTGATTGTTGAGTCTCATTAATAGCATCGATATTTGACGCCCTGTGAATGAGACTCAACAATCTACTATCTTTCTCAGCTCTGATTGGTTGTTTACATTCAAGCCTAGTGGATTCTTGCCAATCCCATTAGGAGCACTAGGAGGAGCCAGAAGAACCAGATTTTTTCACTGATTATCTGTCTCATGTACTACTATATGATATAGTGAAAAGTTTCAGCAAATGACAAAGAAAAATATTTTTTTATGAAAATTGCTTACTGCAGGTTTAATACTTTTCAACAAAAAGTGAACATACAGACAACAGATTTATTGTGGTGCTGCCAGATTAGACTGCATTAGCTGCATAATCTGGTTCATATACACAGAGAAAGACAGACAAAGATGCTGCATTGTGATGAATTAAGTGCAGCCTCGGAATCTCTTTAGAAATTTGAATGTATTTATTGATGGAAATTCAAGCACTCCTGTCCCCAGGGCCAAACATTGCCATGCAGCGGGGTAGGGGGGGTCATCACTAAGCCACGTCAATATAGCCTAAGCTCGCATATCTTATATTACCATGCATATGCATAGCATGCTGTGTGTTAAACGCATAATCCCACTTCCATTTCCACACAGCACACACTACAGTTAAATGATTCCGAGACTCTTTCAACTGATAACTTAAACACCAAGTGTCATATTGCATTTCATTTGTGTTTGCCACCATCCAGGAACAACACAGCCTGATCCCTGCTTTGAATAATTCATCAGTTACAGTATTCTGCCAGACATTGACTGGAACAGGAGACAGTTTTAGAGCAGGACGACTGTGCTGGCAGTGGCTGGATAGAAATGGCATTGAGGTTTCATTTCTGTCACATTATATTCCAAAGCGCCTTCAAGGTAGCCTCTCTCCCACTTCAGTCACACACAGAGGAGATATCATTGGTGGCTTTGAATTCCAGCACAAACTGGTAAAGCCGAGGTATTCACTCAATGTTTTTGTGTTTGAAAATCTTCCACAAGGTGTTACATTGAACTTGTACAGTAAAACAATATAACAAATGATAAAAAAAGACAGCAACGGTCTCTTTGTAAGTGTATAATCTATGTTGGTGCGTGTGTTTAAGCACTGTGAAATGCATGATACTGGTGGACTGACTGATTCACATGGCCAGTGCATTTGTGTGTGCTCACTGACACAGTAGCCCTGATCCGGAGAGCTAATGCTACGAGGCAAGGCTGCGTCTGCACAAAGTGTGCTAATTTTATTCTGGTCAGAGTAGACAAGCCTCAGAAACATCATGTGACCCAAATGACACTGTAACTCTTAAAGCCTGGGTAATAATACCACTTATAGTACTACATAACTGCTGCTACCGCTGCAACCACTAAATCACTCAGCCGATGAAAATGTCACAAAAGACTAAAGTCAAGAAAAGGTCTAATATTCAACAGCATACTACAGACATATTTTTCAGGTCATAATCAAGTCCACAAGCAGAATCTTAAAATTTGCTTGGCGTGGGTTCTGCCAAAGATATGTTACCATGATTTGATTATAGCAAACAATGATGCCTTAAAGAGCCTCCAAAGGAGTGATGAAAAATCCAGCTCTTTTTAGTGAGTTACAACTGTTCAGTGCAGTGATGGAAAGGGGCTGTGATGCAAAGGTAAACACAGGTCTTCTGCATTAAATTCCACCATCCCAGCCCCTGCACCCTTACTTTGACCACTATTCATTACTTCCTGGCGCTGGGGGTTGACACTGGACATATGAGGTGCAGAACTGTTTAATACAGATGTAATTCCTGTGGATACTGGGATGAATTACTTACGTTAGATTGGGATTACTGTGAGGCATTACAGTATGAAATTAAGTTTATTACAGTTTCTAATCCCAGTAATGCACAGTAACATTAACATTTTAGGTTATCGTTTGGTAAATGGTAAAATGGCGACCTGTACTTGTAATAGCACCTTTCTAGTCCCTTACCGACCACTCAAAGCGCTTTTACACTTACGTGCCACATTCACACTTTCCACACACATTTCACCACAGATGCAAAGTCCATCGGACAGAAACTAACTCATTCATACACATTCACACACCGATGCACATACTTCGACACGTGGCAGGAGGAGCCGGGGATCGAACCAACAACCTTCTGATTGGGGGACGACCCGCTCTGCGAGGCTGATCCAAGACTTGACTCGACAGAGAGGCTATAGAGGTGGGGAGAAGGCTAACTGTACACAATAAGGAGGAATACCCCTTCCAGTAATTCCACTGCTGTCTATCATGTTGTGTCTTCTTAGCTGGCTAGCTAGCCACTGGTTAGCCTAAATTCAGTAATCAAATAGGTCTTGTTCAAAGCATGAGGGTTGCTCGGATAGGTTTGTGCCACTGTTTATATTTGTATAAAATCTGGGAACCCATCAGCTATCATCTGAGGACAATTTAGCCTCTGACGTGTTGGCTTCACTTTACAGACCCGGAGGCTCTGTCCGTAAATTTACATGTAGCTTCAGAAAAGCACAATTCCAGTATAATAAGTAATGTGATTACTTTTTCAATGAGAAATAGGTACTCGGTAATTGATTACATTCTGTGCCCCAGATTGTTTGGCTACTGAATTTGGTTTTCTGACAGTATACAGTAGCTTACTGTGAGTGGAATGCTGTTAAGCAGCAGTAGTGCATGATGATAATGTAACTGATTGTTCATCATGATCATTTAGCTATCTTAAGCCTCAACAAGGAAATGCATATTTTAGTGAAATAAAGAATGCGCCGGAGAAATGCTGCTTCACATACTACTCGAGTCTCTGCGATTCACAGGAGGAAAGAATCATTTTTGCAATCAAATTATTCACACGTAGAGCAAAAACAGCCCGAGGGAGCACTCCACTTAAACCAAGTGGAAACACACACAAAAAATGATTTGCCTCCTCTCTCACCTCTCTTGTTAGGCAATAACTGAAAGCTTGTCAAACATAAACAATGAAAAATTCATCCTTCAGGCCCTCTCAGCATTCACCTTTCCCCACTTTGACTAATCACTGCAGTTCAAAGAGAGAAGAACTCATTGAAGAACTTGCTTAAGAAACGGCTGTTCCGTGCGTCATATCCGAGCCCCTGGGTATTGCGTGGGTGCTGCTGCTATATCTCCACCCATGCAGGGGAATCCCCTCGTATCATTGTCCCCACCCTGCTGTGCTTACTGAGTCGAGCGGACCTTACACTTACACCTCGCAGGCCGACGGTGATGAATATTCAGAGATTTTTTAGGAAGGTTTTAATCTTGACTCACTTTGTGACCTCGTCTACAGTTACTGAACATTAGCATTCAAAGCACAGAGGATGGTCCATTCTATCTGCCTTCATTGTTGTCAGATATCATAAACCCTTGTTAAACAAACCTGTAATATCTCACTGATCATAACCTTCCTTAATTCAAAATAAATATCACTACTTTCCATTTTACTCCTTGGGAACAGTAATTATTCTCCTCAAATGTATGACTTCATCTCTTGCATTCTAACATCAGAATAATGTTAATTATCACAAAAGCCAAACAGTGTGAAATTAATCCAAGGGAGTCGGCTCTTCTAACCTAACCTAATGATAGTAGTGGGAATAATTCAACCCCACAGAAATGTGGCCTCTCTGCTATTTCTTATTAATCAAGTGGAAATTATTTCCCATTATTTTCCCATATATTATTTTCCCCCATCTGCCGTTAATGCTGTTTTCTGTAAAATTGACCCTTCCAAAGTCCCACCCATTTTTGCTTGGTGCTCCAATCACAGTTTAGCAAGCCTCTGTGAAATCCTCGGTCTGACCATATCTAGGTAGCATATCTAAGTACAGAAAAGAAAAGGAAAACAAGTTGTATAAAGCCCTTTGTGTCTCCAGAGGGAGCTGTGTGAAGTCTGACAAATGTCCTCAAGTGATGTCACTCAAGTCAACGTCTGGTGGGTTCAAGGAAAAAAAATCTGTTGGTGACAAGTCAGAAAGATGTGAGCTTACCAGCCTCCTTTAACCTACTCCTGGTCTCTGCTTGAAGCTACAAGCTTGAGGCTACGTCAGCTGCTACAAGCATAACACACTAAAATCTCAGACCAAACTGCTGGCAGTTGAGGTGCATTGTGGGTGATGTAGGTGCCAAGTCTTTACAAGGAAAATTAATGCATGAAATATACCTGGAAAATGATTAAAATGACCAAAAATCCTGGAAATAATTTATGTTGTCCTGGAAAATATATATATTTATTTTATTGTACCCCCTCACTCACCTCCATAAACCTTGGTGTGTATTTTGTTTGGTAAAACTTGACTGTAGGTAGCATAAGCTGCATGAAAACTGGAGTTAATTTGAGAGCAAGTGCTGTATTGTCAAGAAAAACTCCTGGAAAATAATTTCTTAGAGTGGGAACCCTGACAATGTTATAGGAGGGCAATACTACATCAGCAGTGTACTGTTAAGGTTGGGGAATGTGGAGTGGATTTACAGAAGCAGCAGCTGGCTATGCATTTCTTGTTTTCTTTCACATGAACTATCATGAAAAATACACATTATGCCCCCCCCCTTGGCGGCACCACTAACCATGCCCTCTTGACATGAGGCTTTATCTTGTTGACTTAATCTCCATCTTAAAGTTTAATCCTTATTCACATCCGATGTAGAGACGCTTATTCTTAATCTTCTGCTGCTGATCCTTCTGTATCGTCCCATTTTAAAAGAACAATAGTAAGGTCAGCTAAATATCATCCACAGGTTAGTCAACTCCCAGGTTTGATTTAAACTGTGTATGTATGTATTAAGATGCCTTTGTGGACCTCATCGTTCCTGGCTTCCGTCTCCAAAGAGATTTTCCTAGATTTCATCTCATCTGTTTGTGCTTTGCTGCGACATCGTCTGCACTCTCCCTCGAGTCAACAGTTTATTATTCTTGCCGTTGGCGGCTGATAGTGTAAATACATCCGTGTGGTATTATCTTGTATCCTGATGGGAGCAGCAGGTATTTCCTCGGTAATGTACCCTGCGAGGAAGGAGGTAAAACAGATGCACATGAATTAGAATGAAGAGGAGTCAGATTAAAGATAATGTAAAGCCTGAATCATGTGCTTTATTCAAATACAAGTAAGTTTTACATCTGGATGAGATAAAGAAAAGAATCATTCTAGCCCCATTGCTAAAAATATTTGATTATGGTCAAAGTTGTCAAAAAAGCCTTTTTGCCTCTGTTGCAAACATTAATTTTAGATATCAGTTTTATGTGTTAAAGCTGCAGTAGGTAACTTTTTATATGAATACATTTATATAGTCATATTTGATAAAACTTTCACTATATCCTGATGGTAGTACATGAGAATCCACCGGGCCTGAATGAAACAACCAATCAGAGCCATGGAAGATAGTTGATTGTTGAGTCTCATTCCTAAGGTCCCAGTCTCTATTTGACATCCTGGGAATGAGACTCAACAATCACCCATCCTTCTCCACGTCATTTTTATATTCCTCTTTCTGTACGACCAATGAAAAATGAAAACAAACAAATGAGACATGTTATGTTACAGTAATTGACCCTTCTCAAGTCCTACCCCTTTTGGAACCATGGTCAACTCTATCCTTTCCTGTACTTAGATATGCTATGTGCTAGGCTAATCTGTGTTGAAATAACAACCACATTTCGAAGATGGTTAGAAGATAAAAGTGACATCTATAGTCACATTCTACGTTAGCCAGTGTTAGCAAAAACAGTCGCTATAGCTAGATCTACATCAGAGTTACTATATTTTGATTTTTTTTTAATAACTACGCTAGGCTAACTACATCCTGATTCTAGCTGAGACTGAATCTCACTCTCATAATGAAAGCAATAAAGCCCAAAATGTTGAAAACTGAGATTTTGGTTGAATTAGCCACCAAATATGATGCCTCCTCCATGTATTATTCTAATTTCCACGAAGAAGTTATTATTGCAGCTTTTTTTTTTAAGGTATGAAAATAATTAAATGTGTGCGAACACCAAGCTCCTTTTTTTTCTGTTACAGCTCATGTTACAGTATCCACCCTCCTTCTATCCTTTGTCTCATCTCACTTCACTCCCAGTGACATTTCAGCAACCTGCCCACCCCTCCTAGCACTCCCCCCACCGCCATCATCCCTGTTACCCTTTGTTCCCCACCAGTCTGCAGAAGGTCTCTTTTTACATTGCACACTGTCTGTCTCTACCCTGCTCCCACTCATATACCGCTTTGAATTCCCTCTTCATCATTTCATCTGCTTGAACATTAAAAGCTAGATTTAATAATCTACTGATTTCATAATATACCAATTTACGCAATCGATATGAGCCTTTTATTAAGCTTTTATTAAGTTCAAAAGCGGGTGGCATCGACTACATACCCTGATATTAATATTTTAATAACCTGGCCACCACTACTGACATATGGTGATGGTTAAAGAAATGGAAAAAGATTATAGAAAGAAATTCTCCCACATTCATAGACTTTGATTTGGTCTTCTCCTACTATCTGTTTTTTTTTTTTTAGTGCTCTCAACAGGAGGCTCAGCCAAGCTAATTGGGTAAACATGCTGATGGTATACATAACAGGTACATGGTGATTAAAAATGGTTACACTGCAGTCTTTATTCACCGGTAGCTGTTTGCCATGTGAACCTTCACATGCATGTGAAGAGTTGTTTTTAGTTCGATGTCCTCTTGCAGTTTGGTGCTTTGGAAATGTGCAACTTTCGGAAAATTGTTTAGTTGGCTTCTAGTGATTCATGTTTCTTAAACTCATGAAAAGTGTATGCACACGAAAACAAGATGTGTAGAGGAGCATTTTCTCCAATGCTTTGCACTTCCTAGAGATTAGAGCTGTTCTGATATAGAAGATGATTTACTTTATTCATCCCCAATGGGGAAATTCTTTTTTTTTACTGCATTTTTCAAACACATAGGGCTGAAATACAATCACACACACACGACTTATACACCGATCAGCCTTAACATTATGAGCACCTGGGCACTCTGGTGGTCATAATGTTCTGCAGCCCCATACTAACAGACTGTGATTCACTGTGTGTTCTGACACCTTTCTATCAGAACCAGCATTAACTTTTTCAGCAGTTTGAGCTATATCCTGACAGTAGAACATGAGACAGAAAATTAAATTAGGTTCCTCTGGCTCCTCCTAGTGCTCTTAATGGCATTAGCAAGTATCCACCGGGCCTGAACAAAAACAACCAATCAGAGCCAAGAAATATAGTTGATGGTTGAGTCTCATTCCCAGTGTCCCAAAGCGTCAGTGTTTGACGCACTGGAAATGAGACTGAACTATCAACTATCTATCTATCTTTCAAGCCTCCAACCCAAAGCGTCTTTATATCTTTCTCGGTTATGGTTCTTTGATACATGATATAATTTTTAAAAGACCCAATACAAAGAGTAATGTTGCCATGGTTGTGATGCAGTCCCCCAGAACAATGAAAAATGTTTAGCTATGTTGTGGCACTACATTGTGGGAAAGCTTTTTTCATGCAATTTGTACGATTACGTTAAATTGACAGGTGGTAAAGAGCAGGACCACTGGTGGCATTTCCCAAGACAAGTGGATTAGTGCCAATCCTGACTGCAAAGCTGGTGACAACAGCCCCAGCCACCACCACGCTCCCACATAAACACCCCCCCCCCGGCTCACGATCTCTTCTTCAGTCCATCGTTTTTCCTTTGCCACACCCCATCCTTTCTCCCTCATCCTCAGGGTGAATACTTCCCCATGTTTCCCAGCCAAATCCAATCATGTTAGCTTCTCCACTCCCTGGTCCTGGTTGACTAATGCCTTTTTATCTAAAGGGCAGATTTCGCAAAGGAGTCATCCTGCTATCTCCTCTTTGATGCCATTCGTCCTCTCCCTCTCCACCCGCTCGCTATGGGCCTCCTCCTCCTCCCTCTGGGCCCTCAGGTGTCTTGATAAGGTCGGTGGCCACTCAAAGCATCATGGTTCTTCATATTTCCTCGCACCTCAGAGATCATCCATCAGCACTGCAACACCTTTTTGTCTTTTAAACCACAGGTTGGGATCAGCCGGTGTTCACCTTGAGGACAGTTTTATCGGCAGCCATTGTTATATTTTTGATTCCTACAGCAGACAGACTAATTCATATTTTATACTTAGTGTTGCTTCATATCATTTATTTCTTCAACCACGGATTAAAGTGGCAGGTGTATGGGTGCTTTTTATTCAGGACATATCTTGCTGTGTTTTCTGCTAACGTTGTGATGAGGACAAACAGTCCCTGCCCGCCTCAGTCACACAGTTAACGCTCGCTGAAGTACAAGAACAAAGGAAAATTCTTAACATCTGGGGGCCGGTTTTTCAGGCGGGGGATGGATGGGCAGTGGGTTGACAGTTGCTATCATTAGGGGAAACAAACAGGGAGTGATTGCTTTCAGTGGAGCTCAAGCTGTCACAGCAGGCATGGTCACTTGGTGTGTTAATGGCAGACAGAGCAGGCCTGCAGAGTAGGGTTAGAGTGATAGTTGGAGCCTGTGATGGGATGTTATTACATGTACTTCTCACTGAGCTGTGTTTGCCACTATATGGCTTGATCTAACCTGAACCACTTGACATTTTATCTTGTGGAGGTATGATTAGCAACGTGTCATTTTACCAACCCTCTGTAACCTGTAACTAAGTAACTGACCATTTGTAGCAAATGGTTACAGTTTGAGGATATATCTAAAACAAACTGGGCAGCAATGAAGATTCTGCTGCTAGAAGTTTTCTCCACTTAAAGCTGCAGTAGGTAACTTTTTAAAAATATTTTTTAATAATTTGCTGAAACTTTCACTTTATCCTGACAGTAGAACAGGAGACATCAGGCTCCTCCTAAAGGAATCTACCACACCTGAACAGAAACAACCAATCAGAGCTGAGGTCGGACCCCAATTAATCACAGCTCGTCATCTTTCTCTACATGGGAGCTGTGGGCCAGGTCAGCCATATTTCCTGTTAGCCGATCACAAGTTGACAACGAGCACCTCCAACTCGGGCCGGTCGGTCTCAGGGGGCCTGAAACCGTGAATGCAAATATTAAGGTACTACAATTCCATAATTAGTCAGGAAAGTATCAGATTCTGGGGCTTGATGCTTGTCACAACCTGGCTCAAGGCTGGACAAAGAAGGGGAGAGCACACATGAGTTGTAACTAAAAATATGTTTATTTAACAAAACTAAAAGCGAAATGAAGCTAAAGACAAACAAATTCAACCAAACCAAACAGAGTGGAAGCCAAGGGAGAGAGAGAGAGGGAGAGAGAGACTGTCTGATTGCCTCCAGCCTATATAGTCCAGCAACGAGACCAGGTGAACTTAATCTGGCTGATTACCTGACTCCACCCACCAGGCTTTGAGTGAGAGACCTGCTCAGAGGGTCGTCACAATGCTATTCTCGTACTGTATATATCACCCACAACATCCCCAAATAAGACCAAAAAATGACAAATTCTCATCCAGAATGATTATTTTCTGGCACACTCAGGTGTTTCTGCACATAATCAGGGTTTGTTTTAAATGAAAGGGAAGCTGGAACCAGTGGTGGAGCAAGTATTCAGATCCTTTACTTCACTCGTACCACGCTGCACAATCCGACCCGGCGGCAGACATTAAGAATAATATACAGAAATATGTTCTCTCTGATGTTTATTTGTCTCATATGGAAGCATCAGTATGAAAGTGAGACTGTTTAGAACCAGTTAATAACTCAGTGTAGTACATTAAAACTGGACCTATTATGCTTATATTAGCCCTATATTCTCCACTAGAGTAGCATCATTCACTTTTTTTTTTACAGATTGCAATGTTAATGTTTGACGACAACAACAATGTGCAATAATTACTGTGCAATACCATGTCANNATGAGACAGATAATCTGTGAAACCTGTGAACCTCCTACTGCCCCTAATGGCATTTGTAAGAATCCACCGCGCCTGAACATACATACGGAATATACTTTCTATGTATACTACATGCCACATTTGCCACATTCACCCATTAATACACATTCATACACAGATGACCACCATTGGGAGCAATTTGGGGTTCAATACCTTGCTCAAGGACACTTCGATATGCAGCCGAGGAGCCAACCGTCTGAGTGGAAGACCCGCCCTATGCCCTGAGGCACAGACGCCACAATATAATACAAAATATAAAAAATGTGTAACGCAAAGCAATGCAACACTAACTCCTGGGTGAATGTCCTGTGTTTTTTTCACCTATCCATACTCCCCAATCTCCTCCATATGCAAACTTTCTTGATCTTTATACTTTGTCACCTGACTTCTACCTATCCCTGCGAGGAATACCTATAGCATACTAGTTTGAAGCGTATGGCCAGTGACTGCCATATTTGATGATTTGGGAGTGGGACCGGGGCTGTGCATGTATAGGAAATGTAATTGTTATCATCCTGACTTTCAGTGCAGTGAAGTGTTTCACTTCAATGCTTTTCCTTCATGACAGGAATAGAATTTCGGCAGGATTTTTTTCTGTGCATTACAAAATACGGACAGGCAGCTGGTTTGAAAAATATCTACTATAGATCAATATTGGTTGAAACATTTAGTGAAAGGTATGTGGTGCCTATTTCCTGCTTGTTTGTGATTCGTGAATGGTAATGTAGCAGCAGCTGTAAGGTTAACATGGCATAGAGATGCCATCCCTCTGCAGACAACCGCAGCTCTGCAAAGACCCAGTCTTTAACATTGCCATCATGTAGTAGTATATTTGATTACTTGCTGCATGAATATCAATTAGGAATCATAACAGTGGTATATGTGTTTTTTCCTGTGTGGCTGGGAGTGCTGTGAGTGGGTGGCAGTGTGTAATTAATCCTTTTAAAAACACTTGAGATAAATGTGTTCATATCTCTCCCCAGTCACTCTGGCATATTTAGTCAGATAACTAGCATCTGTTTTCTGCTTGAGTAGCGCAGTAGCTTGAAATAGGCTTCTATGTGTCTGTGTATGTATTTTGTTTTGTGACTGTATAGGTAGCATACTGATGAGTCGCAGTTAGCTGGCAAATACAAAGCCCTCTGCTTTTCTTCTGAGGTCCGCCAGGATTTATATCAGCAGGCTGAACAAGTCATTTTAAACAGATCTCCCCCTCAAACAGATAATGTCTGCAGTGACACTGGTGCAATTAAAAGTCTCAACTCAAAGTCTGATACCCCCTTTACACCGTGCATTAAAGTGCAATCGGATAGTGCTTGACCAAGTTTGACGGGGCATACAGTAGTGTTGTGCATGAAGCTTAAAGAGCACCATTCATTGAACGTGCTCATGTTGGTGAACTAAACATTTGCAACTAATGACTGTAGATTCACATGCTGCTATAAAATAACAAAAGAAGTACACATTATAAAGAAAGGTAGCGCAGAAACGCTTTCACCTTCCAGCAGAATTATTAGATCTGTTTCAGACGGTTCAGAAAGTCATTATACAGTCTATAGTTATAGAGCATCTTTAAGTTAGGTCAAAACACCTGCAGAAGACCACAAACCAACAGCTTCAAAGTTCCTCCACCAAATTCAAACTCACAGCCTTTTGTAAAGCCGCTCATTTTTTAGGACGAAATTCAAAATTGTGAACTACAAAAGTGAACTACTTCATTTGTGTGAACCGAACTTTGGGGCCAAAATGCTCAGGTTCAAAATAAGGTGCTTGAACCGGAAGGCAGCCGGTTCCCTATGGTGGAAAAGGCCTGAATGTAGACACTGGAGACACATATTAATACCACATGTAAATATAACCAGGTGGAAATCATACAATCGAAATACAAGATGCATTTTAACGCAGTGTGTAAAGGGGAACAGCTCATTTGCCTTAAAGGGTCAGTTCACACAGACATTCACAAAAATATAATACTGGAAGTATTCTTTGTTTAGCAGCGTTTTTATTTCTGCATATCATAGCACAATCAGATGCAAAATGGACAGAGACATGAGGAAAAAAACAGTCAACATAGAGCAGGTGTACTATTGTCTAGTTGAACAGGGCTCACAGTGGAGCTCTTTGGAATTAATAAGGAATGGAATTTGTCATGTTTGCATTAATATGGCACACTTGATGGACACGTTTTGACAGAGGTCTGTGTTCTTTTGTCTTTTTGTTTCTAACATGGTGTAGGGCTGTGGCATCTGGACACCTTGCCACCCTCAGACTCATTATCCAATAGATTCCAAATCCTGTTGAACCAATTATCCAATGACAGTTGTACACCTACTGTAGGTCAGTGTTGTTTGCCTCATGTCTTTGTCCATGAAGACTCAGCAGTGTTGAAACATTAATCTGTTTACACACATAATTAAAGGCTGTGAATTAACCCTAAGAGTGCTCCAGTCCTCCTTTGTTCCTTGACAAATACATGGTAGTGGTTGTTTTCCATGTCACCACTATATGGAAACAGACCACTTTCTGTGTCACCATAATCTTGATGTTTTAGATTATTCATGTGGCTGATGGTTTGCCCCATCAAAGAAAACAAAAAACACCCTCAGAATTTTACTTTTAGTGTGCATAAAGCTACAATCTAATGTATGTCAGTAAATTGACTGTATTATTTTACAATTTAATTCTAATCCACTGACTAAAAACGACTGCATTGCCCAGGAAAATGAATACATATCAGTGGTATATTTTTAGTGAAGTACAGTCATTAGGCAATGAGTCTGACCTTCGTTAGTGACACTACAGCAGTATTTTCGTAGCTGCTTGCACGTGTTTGTTAGTAGCTGAATGATTTTGTCTTTACTCACATTTACACAAAACCTCCCAGAAATCTTTTGCTCATCATTGTGGGGACCTAAGCTACATCTATCCAATTAAAGTATTGTCCCAATCCTATAGAACACTGTGGCAGCAGGAGATTCAGCTAATTACTCCTGGGTATATGCCGAGACAGCTCTTCTTTCTTTCTTGATTGCATAAATGACACGACTTGAAATAGTCTTTATATGGGTGCTTTCTTGGTATTTAGATTGTGAATATCGTGTTTGTGTTAATAGTTAATACTCACTAGATTTTGAAGTTGATATACCACTTCTTTGCATGTTTGTATATACCCCCTTCCTTGCTTTAAAGTGTTTGGAAATGTAATTACTCCCACAGCTTTACTTCATTCTCTCCTTCGCTCTTCTTTATTATTCTTTTTTGCCAATGACATTTTTAAAGGTCAGAGTAAACCAAAGAAAGATTATAATCTTAGCAAGATAATATGAAAAGGAGCGTAGTAGTGAGGGTAGAATTAATTCTGAGAGCTCCAACTCTACAATTTAGTCTTTACCAAAAGAATTTAGTCCTTCCCAAAAATACGACTGTGTAGTTTGTCGTTTATTGTTGGGCAGGGACCTTTTCACAACATTGCCCTCGTGCTTATTATTGTTATGGTACAGGTGTTGTTGGTTCTTGTATTTGGGTCAAATTTGTCAATTTGGGAGTCGCTGGCAAACAAATAATTCAGCCGTTTAGGTATGAGGACTTGTTGCGAGAAAGTAATGCCCTGACATTTTTGTGTTAATGTTAGCATACAGCGCTCAAGTCACTCTATGCAAAAAAAAAACCTTCTGAGGCACAGTGGGATGGTAATTTTGTACCATACCTTAAAAGACAGATAGGCCATACAAACATTATATGTTAAGATCTTGCTGTAAATGTACTTTTGCATGAGACGTGTTGTACCGCATCCTTAAAAAATGCACGTCTTTTACTAAAACAGTTATATTAAAATCATCCTGATATGAAAGTGAAGTAAACTGAGAATATCTGCTTGGATATTTTGTGCATGAATGAACAACATACCTGCTATCAGCAGGTACAGCACCAAATGGATTTAGTCTAGATAGATATGTCTATAGGAATTCCAAAAATACAAAAGGAGTCGGCTGCTGGTCATAAAATGTCCTTACTGAAATTCTGACCCAGGAAAAAACAAGTCAGTGCCATCTGTTCGTGTTTTGCTTTAGGTCTGTGTTACAATATCCAGAGCCAAACACTGCATTTAACAAGCAGCACGCTCTGGAGTGAAGCTGTTTTCCATGTAGCAGCACGACACCCCAAATGAGCCGTGTAATGTCCCTTCCTAAAAGGGACGGCTTTGCTATTCTGACAAGCCTTATGAAAGATGCATGAACGCTGGTTCGTTTGAGCCTCTGGTGCTACCTTTATCTAATAAACCCAACAAATTGCAGCTGTGTTATTATTCTCACCATGCTCTTAGGTTACAAACTAAATATTATTTTAACACCATGTATTGTCTTTGGATTAGTGTTCACTGCTTTTGTGGATATACTGAATTGCTTCACCATGTGAGGTCTGGGTCTTTACAAATCGACCAGATCCAGTCATATTGTGCAGCTGTGTTTTGCAGGCCAATCCCGTGCAATCACAGAGAAACTGATCTGTTTCACTGCTGTACCTTCCATCATGTCGGTAGGGGGTCTTTGGTGACCCCGGGACAAACACAGACCACTGTCCTGTCATTCCAAACCAGCTCTTCTTTTGATCATGCTGTCTGCAGATCAAAGACCAGAGGAGAAAGTCGAAACACAGCTAACCTGATAGCAGTTCGCTGTGAAACAAACAGGGTATGTGGTGGGGATCAGAGCAGACAGATAGTGATCCTATGAAACACTGCTCCCCGTAAGTGAGGCGAGGGTTAAATGTCTTCTCCTCGTTTCTATTCTTCTGCTACAGTTTCTCCTGGTCAATGAACAGCAAAATTGTGCAGCTAGAAATCTTTGTCTCTAAATTTGTTCTCTGCAATGTTCTACTGTTTTTTAGCATTACATTTTTTTTTCTTAAAGGTAGAATCACTACTTAAATTGGACCAAAAAAAGGTGCAATTACACTCCTCCAGCACAACCCTAACCCTTTTTAGATATTTATGCCACAACATTCATCGTATACCCCTTAGAAAAAATACCAGTGACCTCATAGGTGTGTAAGGCCTTGCTCAGCAGAGCCAGCGGTACATAATAGGACGTAAGGGTGCCATTGTAGGTAGTTCAGGCACTCTCTGAAACACATTATAGAAATGTATAGTAATAACATTACCCTACCATTCTTAGACTGTTTCCAAAAAACAGAAATTGCTTGTTCTAAACACGTTCTGAAAATGTTACCATGTAATGTTCTAGTAATGTTTTCAGGGGGAAGTTTTTATTTGGTTCCCAGAATGTTCTCAATATAAAAATGTTTAGGGATAACCTTAACATTTTTATTTTTATTATGCCCAGGCATTTTCTTTAAAAGATACTTAGAACTTGTAGGGAATGTTAGCTAATGTTGTGGGAATGTTCCCTGCTAGCTTGGATGGCTTTCTGACCTACTACTATGCTAACGTACAAATGTACAGAGCCAGAGACGAGAGAGGTGGCTTCCTAACTTGGTGAGATCCATGATTTCTCCGAGTTATTGTGCAAATCATTGGTGATCTAACAATGGACAACTAAATAATTTAGCACCTCCTGTGGCTAGACAAACACTGAGATGCATCATCTCTCCGAGTTTCATCAAAATCTGATCAGCAGTGTCTAAGACACTGTGCATGATGGAGTGATGACGAGGGAAAAACAAAGAAACTGATGATGAAATCAACACAATGAGAGTGCAAGCTGCACAAACAAAGTCATACTGAATGCATGAGTGGCGGAAAGAACGGTGCAGAATAACACAGAGACAGAGAGGCCGGAGAGGGATGATAAGTGAGTTAGCTTGTAAGTCTGCAGTGATATCAGTAACAGATTGCTTTCCCTTGAGCCTGTAGGGCTTGGCAATTCTAATGTTGTGAAAGCTGCCAGGAAGAATACTGCAATGCTCACAGAGAAGCACCACAGGCTGGCTGAAACCATTTAGGGCCATTAGGTTGGTAAAGTCTGTATTCGGAATCTGCTGCAAAATGAGGGGCCTTGAGATGTTATACTGTCCCAGTTTAACATGGTAACTAATTACTGTATACAGCAGAACAAACAGGATACTAACTAGGGCTGTCCCAAATACTTCTTCTTTGGGCTCCGGAGCATTCTGTAGTAATCAACAGTGAATATTTGAAGCTTCAGAATCATGGGGGAAAAAAAACAAAATGCAAGTTAGGCAACTTTATAAATCATACTGCTGACAAAGACAGTCAAGAAATCAAGTCAAAACAATCTGTTGTTGTCCCAGAGAGGCAGAAAAGGACAAGCTGGTGTGTGTGTGAAAATACCTACCCAACAAACAAATATCCAAATAATTGAATGGATCCAGTCCCGGTGGAGCATTGTATGTTATATCACTTAACAGTTCTTGATGTGAAATAGTTCCATTGTCAGCCATTCCATTGTGTTACTTGTTGTGAGTAGCTTGTTGTTTAACTTGCTACTTTTAACAAAGTGTATATATGATAGTAATCATTTGTCTGGGAAGCTTCAGAACATGAATACAACATGGTCTGTACTTACGTAACGTCAGGTATGCAACATAACTTACAATCTTTTTACAACCCGAACCAAGTAGTTTTTGTGCCTAAACCTAACCACACATTAATCACCCAATCTTTATTTTGAAATTCTAACCGGATGTTGCATATTTATTATTGCTAACTTGAGCATGGACACTTGACACTAGGGGATACACTACATTTTGAAGCAGTAGTAGTGTGTGCACCAGTGGTCTGATCAAAGGAGTTGGTGTGTTTGACTGGTACACAAAAGTCTACGGTAGTCTTAGATTATTAAGAGATGCAAACCAGGAATGAATCAGTTTGTTTTAAAGATGCAGTGAAAACAGCATGTTGATGTTAAAGGTTTTACATTTTGGGAAAAGAAGCTCATGCGATCCAAAACAAGGT
The DNA here is from genome assembly GCF_004916995.1 of Morone saxatilis. NCBI lineage: Eukaryota > Metazoa > Chordata > Actinopteri > Moronidae > Morone > Morone saxatilis. The sequence goes on from NW_023340268.1 coordinate 22,134,590, forward strand.
CAGTGGGTCAAGGACTGTAGGAGCACTAAATGTAAATTAAACCAATTTTCAGTTCAGTAAGACGGTTTCTGGTACCAGAACATTTCAGATATTTAAAGAAAGGATTCAGTCATTTGTTGGCGGTTTCTTCGCACTACGCCTGTCATTGCATTTACAGCTAGAATAGGAACTCTTTATTTCACTGTGTTCTGGAAATATTGGCTCTGCATGAGGGCATCCAGTAGTTAATGGTAAATCCCTGACCTTTTCACAGTCTCTTTTATCATAGACATGTGTTCAGCATATGAATACAGATTGACTGCCCGCTGCTGCTCTCATTTCTCTCGCCTTTCTTTCCAAAAGCCACTGGTGGGATGCGCATCTCACACTGGTTTCCATTATCCCTGTAAATGCCAATGCCAATCTTCTGTTTGGCACCATGGGAAAACTGAGAAGGAGGTCTGGGGGGGTGGTTGCAGGGTGGGATGCATCCAAAAAGAGCAATCCCATTATTGGGGGGGGGTGGGTGAAATCACACAGATCTCAATTTTCCTGCGCTGGCAAGCTACAGAGGAGATAAGCCTATTGAGAAACCACAAGAAGAAAAGCTTTTTTGTCCTCCCCTGTGGCCTGATGGCTATTAAGTCAACTTATCTGTGAATTGTGGGTATTAAAGACGTGTGTTGCAGCTGTTAAGACATAATTTATTTCCTTTAAATATCAACCTTTTTCGCTCTGTTGATTTGTATCCCTCTGCTGAGCAAGTAACTCAACAAAAATTGAAATTTAGATTTTCAATTCCAATTTTTGTGTGAAAGTCAGGGGGTCAGTTTTTGAATTTTGTGTGGCAAGCTTAAGTCTTTTTGAAGACCCAACCATAATTTTATTCAAATTTAGATGAACTAACTGCATTGGGTTAGCTATGCATGTAATTGCAGGTTAATGGAATGGTAATTTATATGTGTCCACTTGTCATTGTGGGTTACATGGGGCTCTAGTGAGAGAGATACTCAGCATTTGAAGAGTTTGGAGGTGTGTCTTTTGTTAAGCCTTTCTGAAAGGAATAGACTAACCAAGTGTGTCTGCTTTTACGTAACCATCACTAGTTATATAGCGATACTGCCAAGGCCCATGCATATCATTAGCTAACTATGATGTTTTGTGGGGCTGCAGGTTACATTGGAAAAAGCCCTGTACAGAAATGAGACATTCAGTGTCCCTCCCCCCATGCTATTACAGTTTAGTATAGCCTTAAATTCACCAAAAACCTTTGTTAATCTTATTTCTGAAAGCCTTTATCTCAGCTCGCAGTACAAGAAGGGTTCTGCCCCTTTCTTTTCTATCAACTGTCTGGTGTAGCTTTAGTCCTATTCCATGTTTAGCACATAATGAATGTAGCCATACAGTGCATATTAATGTCCCCTTAAAACTGAAGTAGGTTTTTTTTTTTAAATAAAAATATTTCTTTTTTTTTTTTCTTATTTGCTGAAACTTTCACTGGATCCTGACAGTAGGACACAAGATGAAAATGAAGCAATGAAAACAACCAATCAGAACCAAGAAAGATAGGTCATTGTTGAGTTTTATTCCCAGGGCATCAAATACAGACTTCGACACTCTGTGAATGAGACTCAACAATCAACTATCTTTCTTAGAAGCACTAGGAGGATCCTACCTGCTGCAGCTTTAATGGACCAGTGTCCGAGTGGTGAAGTTGCAGATTGCAACCAACTGAATACTGCCTTCCAAGCATGCAGGAGAAACTACGGTGGCTGCAAAATGTAGAACCAGTGTTTGGTTTGTCCATTCTGGCTACTGTAGAAACATGGCAATTCAACATGCAGACTCCATAGGAAGAGACCCGGCTTCCTCTCAATAGATCCTCGCTAAATGTTACACACTGGACTTTTTTAAAGAGTTGTAATCTTAAAACCAGTGGAGACTTTTGAAGCTAGCATTAATTAGGTAGCTTGCTACAGCCGATAAAATCTGCTAACGACAGCTGACATTTCTGCCAGCAAAAGAATTAAGAGGCTGCCATTGTTATCATTGTACACTGCATACATGCCTGAATGGGAAGCTTTACAAGCGTATAGCCACAGTAACTAAGAGGGAGAGGCCACTAGTACTTTAATGGTGCCCGATGTGGGGAGGAAAGAAACAAGTCTACTGATTGATGTTCACACGGAGGCTTGGGACTGAGGATCATAGGACCAGGGGATTGTGGGTACAAGGCCAATTATGGGCCAAGCGAAAGCAGATCTTTGAGTTTATTCTGTCCCTTGCTATTGATGTGAATGTTAAAGACGCAAAGGCACAGCGGGTCGTCCACTAATAGGCACACGGGTCGTCCACTAATCGGAAAGGTTGTTGGTTCGATCCCCGGCTCCTCCATGGCCACGTGTCGAATTTATCCTTTGAGCAAGATACTGAACCCCGAATTGCTCCTTGATGGCCGTGCCATCACTGTGTTGAATGTGTGGTGAAAGGGTCAAATGGTGCATGTTAGTTGTAAAAGCGCTTTGAGTTGGTCGGAAGACTAGAAAGGCGCTATACAAGTACAG